>NC_048299.1:159833889-160207164 GCF_013100865.1 Trachemys scripta elegans
GGGGGGGGGGGGGGCCGGGCGCGGGGGGGGCTCGGCCCCCCCGGTCGGGTGGGGGGGGGGGGGGGGGGGGGGGGGGGGGGGCGGGAGGCTTTTTTGCTTGGGGCTGCAAAAAAGCCAGAGCCGGCCCTGGCTCAGGATGAAATCAAGGTGATGCCAGTGTCCTGATCAAGGGTGCCTCCATGTGAACTTGCTGTGGCTTCTGCCAGCAAAATAGATGTTCAAGTTTATCAGCTCACCAGATGCACAAAGCACAAGACCACACTGGCCATTTTCATTGAAGCTACCTGTGCCGTGTTGGCCAATTATTTGTCCCCAGAACTCCCAATCCTTACCCACACAGGCATTGAAATCACCAAGAATGGTGAGTCTGTTTTTTGCTGGGATATTCTTAATGGGTTGTTCCAGTTGAAAATAAAACTCATCTTTTAGCTGTTTGGAATAATCAAGTGGTGGTCTGTAGATGGACTAAAGAGTCAGGGTTCCCGAGTTCGTGTTTTCATTCAGCCACATGATCCTCTCGTTGATAGGTACCAGAGGGATCCGTGCACTGAGGACAGACTTTTTGACAGTGAATCTAACACCTGTATCCTTGGGTCATTGTCAGGTTTCCCAGACCAGTAGAAGTGGTAATTTACTTCATCTAGTGATCCAATTTCCGGAAGCCTCATCTCGCTGAGGGCTGCAATATCAATGCCGAATTGATGTAGTTCCCTATCAATTATGGATGTTTTCCAAAGTTCATAGTCTTCCCATTCAAGTCTGGTTAACATAGTGTGAACGTTCCACCAAGCAATGATTAGTTTAGAGCCAGGAAAGAAGAAGGTGGAAGGAAAGATTTTTATCCCACCTTTTCTAGGGCCTTCACCAAATTGGGGCAAGCAGACCACCATTAAATAGAGCTGCTTGGACATCTGAGCTGAGCTACTGCCAAACTCCCAGGTCCTTTCCCACCAGAACGAGTGACCATTGAGCACAAACCCTTGATGCCTAGGCAACACAAAGAAAGAAGGGTTGGCCCTCCACCTTTTCTCTCGGTAGGAACTATAGAACTCTAATAGCAAGACAAAGATCAAGATGATTGGTATAGGCCTACTGTAGCTGAAATGAAGAAATTGTCTACCTTTTCGCATCCTCAATTGTAACTTTTCTAGACAGGTGTGGTCCCAATAGTGTGAGTACTGCTGGCCAACAAAATACTGGCTCATCCATTTCTGTGGGGACATTTCCTTCACCCAGGGAGTTCTGCTACCCCACTCATCTTTCTACCCACCCAAGCTTAGAACTCTCAAGTTTAAAGAGGCTAAGGCTGCATTTCAGAACACCACCATCTGCCCAAATCTGTTAGAGCTTCCCAAGGGGAGACAGGTTGTCACTCGCCATTGTGTTGCTGGCTGCACTGTCTACACATCCAGTGGAAAATCCCAGGAGAAAGACCAGCCAGACCCTTGGGGTTACTTCATTGGGACAAACATATTTAGTGGACTAGAATGTAGCCCTGACTGTGTGCCAATAGAAAGGTATAAGAGAGAGTAAATCATACACACACACACTTACCCCTTGGACCTCTGCGTGGGCTCTCCATACTTTAGGTCCAGGTGTGCAGGGGTAAGGGATGCTGAGTGTCTACTTTCTCCCTCATTCTGGTGCAGGGAGCGGGCGAAGAATGGGTGGAACTTTGGCTTTGCCACCAGTGTACTAGGAAGCAGAGTTGAGCCTGCTTTGGTACAGATAGAATCCAGCAGCGATTTTCTATACCATTGGAGTGGGTGAGGAGCAGCAAAGAAAGTGCAGCTCTGCATATTAGGAATTTATGTGGTATTTCCAGCTCTCAAACTAGGAGCTGCTATAGTGGGACCTTGGTTTCTGAAAAGCCTTAAGAGTGAGTCTGCCCCTACCTCTTTTCCTCCAAAAGATGCTGTTAGAAGGAAATATCTACCTTTTACCCCATGAAGACCAGGGCAAGGGAGCAGGGAGAAAATGTGGACTGCCACACTATCTTGTCTGTGCAGACTATTCACACAACCCAATTTGCATCTTCATAAGCCTTTCAAAGGTGTTCTATTAACATGCTAGCAGCTCAGGAATTTTCACTGGAAAATGCTTATATGGCAAAACTGAAATATTTTGGTTTAAATGAACTTTCAACAAAACTCAGGCGGGGTTCTGATGGTAACCTGCCTGGTTCCCTGCCACCTGGTCTGATGGGCTGCTGGGGAATCTAGGCTTCCAGGGTCCATAGCTCTGGGGAAACCCCACCATGGAGACTGCCTTGAGATGGGGACACCAAGGATTGGAGGGCTTCTACTTGTAGGCTTTCTTCTTTGTGCCCATGGTCTGCCCCCAACCCCTCCAGGCTGCTCCCAACTCTGGGGGACTCCCTCGGTTGCCCCCAACTCCTGGGGAGGCCTGGGGTGTACCCCAGTAATCAGGTACAGAACAGAAAATCCCTCAGAGATGGGGCAGCACAAAGAGTTACTCAGAGTACAGGAAGCCAATTGATTAGATTCCTAAAAAATCAAACCAAAACTGTTGTTTGTTTGAAACTTTTTTTAAAAAAAAGTTCAGTTTCCTTTCCCTGGGAAATTTGGAAGTGTCTAGTTTTCATTCCAAATTGGAACTATTTTTTTCCAAAATGTTGGAATTTTCCCCAGAATGGGAATTCTGAGTTTTGACAACTTAATTATTATTTAAATCAATTTAATTTTTCCAGAACTAAGTGTCCTTGGAAGGGCTAGACAACATGATAGAAAGTCATCAGCAAAAAAACCCCAAGACATTACAATATTATCTACATAACTGGTGAGAGACCATAGAAGCCAAGGGAAATCTAGATGAATTTAGAGTAGGGTTTAAATAAAAAAAAAATTGTTACAAATTTGAAACTGAACCTCATTTTGAGATTTTAAAATGGACAGTTAACTTTGTAAAAGCTTAGACCCTGATCGTGTCAAATCTTAACCAGGTGAGTAAGTTTGTGAAGTCACTGGTTCTATTCACATGCACAGAGTTATTCAGGTGGATAAGTCTTTGCAGGACTGGAGGCCTTTTTCCCCACTCCTCATTCTCTCATACTTCAGCAATTCCAGATGGAACCAGAAAATGGGGAGCAATAGATTTTAGGTCAGGGACTACTCTTGTGTGATTTCCCAGACAGTCATTCAACCACTTGGGCTTTCAAAAAGATTCCGATCAACATGAAAAATTACTGGTATTTATCCAAAGCTAACTGAACCTTTTTCTCCTGAGACATATCTCCTCATGTTTGTGGGATTTGATTGTTTGTTTTATGCTGAATTCCGGAGACTTGGGTTTGGAATCCTTATGGGTGTTCACCATAGGAAAGACAGAACCACATCCCTCATACTCAAGTACACTAAATAATAGGTGAACCTCAAAAGGTTCAGCTTGCTTTGGAGAAACACCTCATATTTCTGATGTTTTCCTTGGTCTACAGAACATTCCACCAGTCCTGGGGGTTCTGCTGCAGTGCCTTCCATTTTTGCTTGGTAGGGGCCTGTTAATAAAAATATTTTTTTCCATTTGTACTATATGAGGCTCTAACTCTTAAGAAAACATCTCTTGAGCAGTGGAAAGGACAACATAAAAAAAAGTATGTTTTCATTTTAGTTGAGCCTGTGCTATCAGGGACTATGCCATTTGGGAGATAACCCTGTCTTCGCTCTTTGAGCTTCATCTGAAGAGGGCAAGATAACAAAGTGTGTTCTTGTGTGAGCTGAGCTTGTGCAATCAGGGATTATATCATTGGGGAGCTGTCTGCCTGTCTCATTGGTACTTCACTGGAGCAGACTGAGACAAAGTTACTGCCTTTAACAAATGTGTATATTTGGTTTTAGTTAATAAACTTGTGCTGGCATGTCAGAAGGACTTTGGAGATACTTGTTTTTATTTTCTTCAGTGTTATAACATGTTAGGGAAGAGGAGAAAGTAAGCCGGTACGGGCTGGTACAGCATACTGGCAAGAGCTGGTATGCCGTGCTGGACCAGACCGGCTTCTCTGGCGGTGATTTAAAGGGCCCAGGGCTGCAGCTGCTGCCGGGAGTCCCAGGCCCTTTAAGTCACTGCCAGAGCTCTGGCAGCTGGACTCGAGTGGGGATTTAAAGGGCCTGGAGCTCCGACTCTTGCAGGGAGCCCCAGCCCCTTAAAAGCGCTACCCAAGCCCAGCTGCCAGAGCTCCGGTGGTGCTTTAATTCATAAAACCAGTCTGCAGCTGGTAGCTCTGGGGTGATTTAAAGGCCCCCCCTCTTCCCATTGAGGCTATGCCCCGCTCAAGACTCCAGCATACCGGTAAGTCCTTTAAACTACTTTCACCCTTGTGTTAGGGATACTAAAATCATAGTGTCTGATTCTCCACTGTCTTGCATCTTACGGCGCCATTGCATCTGTGCAAAGCAGACTTGCAGCTCTAACTAAAGTCAAAAGGAGCAGTGGGTGATCAGCACATTTTAAAACTAGACCCAGTGAATATAAAACACTATTGGATCAAAATGATGACATTTTACCCCAGCTGTGCACTCCCTCTATCCAGGTGCAAGTACCTACACAAAGTGCAAGGTAGAAAGGAAACCAGGCCTACCTTGAAAAGCTCTTGGAAGTGTTAGAGTTATACACCCCTTCTTTCTACCTTAGAGCTAACCCCAAAGGGTTAGTCTAAAATATACTGAATGGGAGAGTAAGTGTAGAATGCAACTACACATTGGAAATGGAATAACTGACTCAGATTAAATAAGGCACTTCTCAAGCAGTTAACCAAAAAAATGACCCAAATCTTTTTTGAGATTCTTAAAAGTTTGGTTAAACTAATTTGTCATTATTTTTCATTTTTACGGGTCAGTATCCAAACAGAAATAACTAATTTCCAAGAGGCTGTACTTACAATATTTTCAGTTCAGTCAGAAGGAATATGTTCTAAAAGTTTCAAGAAAATAACCCTATTCTCATGATATTTCCTCCCAGATTTGCAGACCCAAGAAATTTAGATAGATTGGATGAACTTCTGTGCTGTTTGGTGCTCATTGGCATAGAACTGATATTGAATATTTTGAGGTTCTCATATTGCTCCTAATTAGACCAGTTGGAAATCAGACTTCCTGTTCCCTAGGAAATTCCAACATTCTGAAATTTATTTTTATTATGACTCAGAGTGAAAAGCTGAATTTTTTTGTAGTGTGCACATTCCAAAAAATCCAAATTGTATTCCGAATGATCAAAATGTTTCGTTTCAATAATATCTAAAAATTAAAATGGAACATAAATTAAATACAATTTATATATTATATAATAAATGTAATCTATACTAATAATGTTAAAAATCTATATTTAATACAAAAGTCAAAAAAGAATCAAACTGATACTGAAATTAAACATATCAACATTATTGAAACAAAAAGGGAAAGTCTAAATGATTTAGACTTGTTCCCAGAGAAAATTTCATCAAAAATCAACCTGTTTTCCTAAAATATTTTAGTTTTAACGAAGTCGCATTTTCCAGTGGAAAACTATTGCATCAAAAAATTTTCACTCTGCTCTATTGCTAATAAAACCTGCCAGGATTTCCACTGCCAGTCCAGTGGAAAACACCAAAACCAGTATTATTAAAGAACAATGGCAAAAAAAATAATGTAACTATATCATCAGGTAGCTGACACTTGGGTGGGTGGGGAGGGGGAAAGTTGCCGGTACCCAGCGTACCTGTGGCAGGCTCCACAAAGAGAATGTGCTAACACAGATCCACCTATGAGTACTTAATTACTAAGGTGGCTGGGCAGTAGTTAATTAGCCAAGGAACACCTGAGCCTGATAAAGGCTTATGAGGTCTCAGTCAAGAGACCCCAGAACACAAAGAGGCAGTTTCGTAAGAGAGGTACTTCTCAGGGGAGCTGGTTAGAGAGCAAACCAGAAAAGGAGACCTAGGAAAGGTGATCCTGAAGGGAACAGATTCAGAAAGGGTTATGAGAGGCAAGGGCAAAGCCCTAGGAAAGTTCAGTCCTAGGAAAAGGATCTTACCAGGCACCAGCAAAAGTTCTGTGTCATTGGATAACTATACAACACTCCAGAGCTGCAAAGTCCAGGAAAGAAACCCTTCCCTGGGAAGCCTGACTCCAGAGGAGGATCCCAGGTCAAGACCCCAGGTGAAGAGCCTGGATGCAAGAGAAGGAAGGATTTGGGTGGGGATAGGCTGACTAAAATTAATCCTACTCCTGCCACATACACACAGTAGGATGCATAATTTAAGACTTGTTGGCATACTGTGTTTGGCCTTTGATGAAATAAACTAGACCCCTGAAGGGGCACTGCTCACTGTATATAAACATCATTGAATGTATTGATAACTCATAAGGGGAAACTGAGGCAGGGACACAACTGTGGTTCCATGATGAGCCTCCAGGTGGAGCTCCAGGGATAAGTGCTTGCCATAACATGTCAAGTAAACAACCTGGGGAGAGTGGGATTCTACACTATTCATCGTGTTCATTGAACATTTGATGATATGACTCATTTCAACCTCTGTGCAGAAACTAACATTTGTGAAATCTACTAATGCTGAAATGAGCTTTTTTTTTTTTTAACTAAACTACTATAATTATACTATCTGAGGCTGATAATATAATTACCACAGTTCAACTCCATTAGGAAAACCCTTTCATTGTAACATCAAGATTAAGTTAAACTGAGTCAACTGCTACAGAGGTTCGATTAAAAAAAGAACCTGGAAAGTGCTGGAAAGAAGTGTAGTGTCACAGAGGCATTTGAGGTTGGTGGTGGTTGTTTTTGTTTCTGACATGAATAATTAGGAGGTTAAGTTGGTTAGGTAACAGTCACGGTAAATGTAGTATCAGTGCCGCTATATAGGTGCTGGGGAAGAAAATCTTGTTCAAAATAGGAGTATTTTAAGGTCCCACATACTAGATACAGTTCTAATCATGAATAGCCCCTGCAAGGCCACTAAGGTGTAAGGAAGAAGCTTCTTCCAACCTCTTGTGGTCTGGGGAGTTGAGGGATGTTTCACTCCCATTCTGCTTCTGGATGCAGGAGTCCAAAAACGGGGTGAGTTGGAGATAAGAACATGGCTTATGATTCTTTCACCAAAAACAACAAGGAGTCTGGTGGCACCTCATTCAGCTGAGTGTGGTCAGTGCACTGGTGGGCAGCAATCTGTTCTATCCTAGTAGAAAGATAGCAGATTGCTTGCCCCTCCATCCCCATCTCCAAAACCATGGAACAGCTTGAAAGTGAGAGAGTACCTCTTGGGTTATATCTGTGCTGCAGCAGGGAGCTTGTCTCCCAGCCTGTGTAGACAGACTTGCAGTCGCTCTATTTGAACTGTTGCACTAAAAATAGCTGTGTGGACAATGCGACGCTGGCAGAGGCTTGGGGTAGCCACTGAGGCCAACCCTGCCCAAGCCGCTGGGTCTGAGTTAGTGTGAGTCTGTCTGTCTTCCCAGGCTGGGAGGCACACTCCCAGCTGCAAAGTAGACATAACCCTCTGAGTGCTTGTCCTGAGGCAATGCAGCTCCACAATGACCCTTGTGCAATGCTGTGGCTTAAACTCTGACCCGCTCTGCATTGTACTGAAGATTTCGGGATGATTCTGTAGACTCCTAAATGACTACATACATTGGGCCAGAGCGTTAGATAGTGTAAATGGGAATACCTCCATTGGCTTTAAGGAGCACACCAATTTACACCAACTGAAGATCTGGCCCAAAGTTGTTTTTAGCAACTTTATCTCACATCTCTTGTATCTCAAATACATTCTCATCTGTGCTATAAAGTGCAGAAGAAATGTGGAATAACTGCTCAGTTCCTTCCTTATTGATTAGAATGCTAAATACCAAAGATGGGATACTGACCCCCACTCCAACCTCTGTGTGCCACTCCAGTGCTGTGCAATGGGCGGGGGGAGTGAGGGAGGGGGGAATCCCCCTTGTGATATCATTGTATTGGGCCATAGTCAGGTCTGGGGAGAATGCTGTAATATAAAGTAGTCCCCAGAATAATGTAGGTAGTCCTGGGGCCTATTCTGAGTCCCAGACCAGGCCAAAAGGGAGAGGATGCAAAGGCAGGTGAAAGCCACCTTTGTGTTCCCTGCCCACCTGCTTCCCTGTTCCCTCCCTCCTGCACAACTCCCTGAACTGCTTCTTCTCTGCTGTACTTTCTGGAGGCACAGCATAGAATGTCCCCCTACAGATTGACGATCTTTTTAAGTGATTCTGATTCTTTTCTGAAGTACCACTGTGAAAAATGTGTTGTGAAAAAAAAAAATCATACCCAAAAGAATAACTACACAAAAGAATAACTACATTAGACAGTCCCCAGTTCTGTTTTGGGTGTGAAATGTCAGTTGTGTTAATGTTGCTTTGCAGTTTAAAAAAAAAAACCAAAACAACAACTTTGAGTTTTTATGACCAAGCACAGAATTGCCTGAGCATGAATCTCATTGTTGATGGCATTCCCCACTGAGCAGAGGGGCCAGCGCAAGTGCACTATTTCAACATTGTTTTGAGGACTTAAGTGGTGCTTAGGCCTTCTGTATGGGTCCTCCACACTCTGGTGAATTTCAGTCTCTTGACAGCTATGCTCACAGTGTGTTGGGAGTCACTCTTTAGGCCCCTATATATAGGTTTCCTCCCATAACCCTTGTTTCTTCCTGCCCTTGTTTCCTTTCTTTTTCCAACATGTCTGGACGGAAGCTTCAGGACATGTACACAAAATGATGCCATTTCCTCATATATTTGTCTGTTTCCTCATATATTTGTTTTACACAATTTTGTGGTATCAAGTATCAGAGGGGTAGCCGTGTTAGTCTGAATCTGTAAAAAGCAACAGGGGGTCCTGTGGCACCTTTGAGACTAACAGAAGTATTGGGAGCATAAGCTTTCGTGGGTAAGAACCACGAGGTTTGTTGCATGGGTTGGTTCCTGAGTTAGAGTTGTTATGGTGCGGTGCGTGGTTGCTGGTGAGAATATGCATATTCTCCCATGCAACAAACCTCGATGCCAACTCTGCCCACATGTCTACACCAGCAACACCATCACAGGACCTAACCAGATCAGCTACAACATCACCGGCTCATTCACCTGCACGTCCACCAATGTTATATATGCCAGCAATGCCCCTCTGCTATGTACATTGGCCAAACTGGACAGTCACTACGCAAGAGGATAAATGGACATAAGTCAGATATCAGGAATGGCAATATACAAAAACCTGTAGGAGAACACTTCAACCTCCCTGGCCACACAATAGCAGATGTAAAGGTAGCCATCTTACAGCAAAAAAACTTCAGGACCAGACTCCAAAGAGAAACTGCTGAGCTCCAGTTCATTTGCAAATTTGACACCATCAGATCAGGATTAAACAAAGACTGTGAATGGCTATCCAACTACAGAAGCAGTTTCTCCTCCCTTGGTGTTCACACCTTAACTGCTAGCAGAGCACCTCACCCTCCCTGATTGAACTAACCTCGTTATCTCCACACTGATTTATACCTGCCTCTGGAGATTTCCATTACTTGCATCTGAAGAAGTGAGGTTCTTACCCACGAAAGCTTATGCTCCCAATACTTCTGTTAGTCTCAAAGGTGCCACAGGACCCTCTGTTGCTTTTTACAATTTTGTAGTTATCTGACTCGTTACTGCACTTCTTCCTCCTTTAGGTTCTTCCTTCCTCTCTGGATATAAAGACACCAGCTTTCTAACTGCCATTGCCTTTCCTGCTCTCATTTAGTTGTCCCTATCTTTAGGAATTTTTGTTTGTTTTGTAGCTTAGATCGCTTTTCTGTTTTCTTTGTCCCTTCCATATTTGGAGTTACAGTGCTCCAAAACCACTTAGATTATTTTTCAAGCTTATGTTTGATGTTGTGTGTCCTCTGACTTTGAACTTTTACAGGTTTGACTTTTGAATCTTTGCAAGATATTTTTTTTTTTTCTATATCATCTTTTCACTTGGTTCATTTACAACTGCCCTTTTCTTTGAACTTCATGTCTCATCTTACCATATACAGATTTTCTAGTGCCAGTCTACATATCTTCTTTCATCTTCTTTCATCTAATATTTGCTCATTAAGGTTGAACTCACCTGCCATTATATTCAAATCTAAAAATACCATGTCAGCAGTTTCACTAGCTCAGATAAAAATATATAAAGGTTTACAATTATCATGCATTTAGAACAAAGGCTGATCAACAGATGCAACCAAAAAGAAACATAATACCACAGTAAAATATTGTATTACTATAGGTAATTATATTACTAGGTGTATTACTAATACCAACTTCATAGCGGGACTGTGAAGACCAATTCATTAATCTCACAAAGCTATTTGAAATCCTTGGGTTATATACATATGAATATGACTAAATTGTAATTGTCACATCAGAACAGACCAACTGTCCACATACTCCTTAGAGCCTGCCTCTGGGTGGGTTCTAAGCAATGGAGATCAAACCCGAGATCTGTGAATCTTAATATGTGAGCTTCTACTGTCTTAAAAAAACAAAACAAACAAAAACATGTTGCTTAGCCAAGGCTGTACCATCAATCTTCGATATCCTAGTCACCACTAGAAGGGGACAGAGTGCCACACCAAGTGACCTGGTTTCCACTCCAGGAGTAAGGTACATATACTATCCTGGAGTCAAATTAATTTTCAATTTAATTTTCAAATTAATTTGAAAGTGTTTGTTAAAAAGTTTTGTTTGGGTTGAAATTTTCCAGATTTTTGATGGAAAAAGATAAACAAACAAAATTGTTTGTTTTTATTTCAGTTTTCTTTACAAATTTTCAGTATTGGATTTTAGTTTCTTATTAAAAAATAATGGGAAGTATAGAAAATGTAATTAAAAAAACCTGAAAAAATTATAATTTTTGACCAGAGCCACCCTTTATTTCTGATTTACAGAAAAAAAAAAAATTGAGGCACAGAAATCAAGTAACTTGCCAAGGTCACATAAGAAGTCTGTCGCACAATGAGGAATAGTTCCCAGGTCTCTTGATTCTCAGACTTAACCACAAGACAATCTTTCCTGCTATGTTTGTTTGTTCCACCTGATGGAGTCTTCCCATTCATTTTGATATATTGCCATAGAGGAAATTTGCGCTAAGCAACCAAGTCAGACTTATAGTGAATGTGTCCATTATTATTTTAAAATGTGATTTTTCTTTAACAAACAATGCTGAACTCCTGCTATTACAAAAGCACTGGACATTGAATTCTTATATTCATCCACGGGCTTAGTACAGCCTGCAGGCAGTTTCAGTACATCTCTATTCTGCCCATGATTCAAATCTGATCCATAGGGATTGTCTTCTTTCTCTCAGTGAGAGATAATTCAGTCTACACTGTTGAGCTTGACAGAGAAATTTGGTCAGTTACAGATGGCGTTTTGTGCTATTCAATTCTGTTCACTAGGGAATTGGATAAAACTACAAACTTCAATCCCTTTAGGAATCTATAAAACCTCAAAAATTTGCCTGAAGTCCAAAGCTTCATCCAGCAAGCAAAACTGGCTTACTCCTCTATTACAAACAGTTTGCATTGGTGAGTGTTAATACATTTATTTAAATAAAGACAAGGGGTTCCTCTGCAGGTGTAAATTGGCATAACGCCAATGATCTCACAGTGCATGGAGATCAGGGCCGGCTCCAGCATTTCTGCCGCCCCAAGAAAAAAAAAAAAAAGCCGCGATCGGCAGCGGCAGTTCAGCGGCAGGTCCTTCGGTCCTAGAGGGCGTGAGGGACCGGCCGCCCCCGAATTGCCCATCTCCCTTGGCCGCCCCATGCACCTACTTGTTAAGCTGGTGCCTGGAACTGGCCCTGATGGAGATATCATCAACATTCAGTCTGCTACTAGTTTATTGTTCTTTATGTGTTCAGAACTCATACGTTTCGGTTGGTTTGCAGATTGTCTCTGTTCTTATTGTAACAACTACAGGGACTGGATTATTTTTTTTGACACCTTTTATAGAGAAGTAGAAGATGGATTGTTTAATATTTTTCTCCTCTTATGGATGTTATAGCAACCAAAAAAGAGAGAGAACTATCTTTGGGATAAGGATTATCAGTCAGAAATGTCTGCTTTGCGCATTGTGTTTTAACTACAAACAAGCCTGGCCTCTTGTTACACTCAGCTGTGGCACCAATAAATCAATACATTCCTGTGTGAATGCAACTGACCCTAGAAACTTCTGATCAGAATGGAGGAAAAAGTCTGTTGCCAAAAAGAAAAAGCAAGGGAAAAAAAACCCTATCCCATGCTGAACAATTAATGCCTCTAAAATCAGTAACCAAGAGACAGTTATAAATGACAGATTAAAGTAAATGACTAGTTCCTGACCAAAAACAAAGTTAAACTTTCACCTTTCATGTATAACCTCCCTAATATGCAAGTGTTTGGCTTGAGTCAGATGTTTCATGGTTCAGTCTAAGGGTATGCTTTGTAGCTCTTTCTTCTTTAATTATTATAGTATCAGTTTAATGATTCCGTGAATAAGAAAGCTTTTGTTTTGCTAATCTTCCCCAAGATAACTGGCATATTGTCTCCTTCTCCTGTTTACCCTAAGCCGAAAAGGTATGTAGGGGACTTCATGCATGAAGTGCATGACACTTTCCTTCTTTGATCTGATTGCAGTATACAGAACTAGTTAGGATGGAAGTGAAACCACTTAAGCGCACTGTGCTAACCAAATAATAGCTTCAGCTTCTGCGAATGTGTGTGGGGGGGAGGGCGAATCAATAGACTTTTAAGTTTTCATTGTTCTCCTCCATCTTTGCCATTTAAATCTAGTTGTTGATTCTTTCTTATCTTCCAAATATTACAAGCATCTCATATTTTGAGATTACTTCCTGAAAGCTGAAGTTTCTTTGTGCTGGCTGTGAACTTTGTCTCTTTCCATCAGCCCAACCTTTTAATGTTTAATGCACCCAATTGCATGTGGTTTGGGAGCAGCTCAGCAATCTTGTACAAATCCTCAATTTCACCAGTGCTAGAATTTTATTTTATTTATTTACTTGGTATTTCTTTAAGGAGATTGACATGACAAGCTATTTAAATATAATATTGGTTGAGTGACTCCTTGTGGAAAAAAGAAAACTAAAAAAAAATGTGGAAAATACCATATCATGTATACAAGGCAGAGAGAGCAGAGATACTGATTTGCCTCTGTTACAACACTTTTTTAAATTATTATTATTACTATTTATTTTGAATTGCTGGGGAAATATAAGGTTTTGAAAAACTGCAGCAACTTGAAGATCTTGGGTGTGCAGTCATGATATATGAGTAATTTTTCAACCATATTGTCTAACAGTTCATTTTTGTCCAGTACAAATGGGCACTAGGATTTGTATACTTAGGAATAGATATATAGTTTTTATTAAACTAAAACTAGACATGGGCCTGAGGAAAAACCTCAGACTTGAGCACCCCAGATCCAAACTTAGTGTAACAAACTGTGGCCACATACAGACATTATGTTGGTTAGATTAGCAGGGATCAGAACCAAGGCCTTCAGTACAAAAAGCAACATCTACCACTTTAGCTAAAGCATCACTTCTTTAGCCCGCTAGAAAATATAGGCTCTTATAGTCATTGGGCCTAGCCACTAGATGGAAACATGATGCAGTGTGTTAAGCTGGTATATTACTTAAGCATTTTAGGCCATCTCTAGTTCATTTGCTGTAGATAAAATGAATTTAAGGAAAACTTATGCTGAGGATCATGACACAATCCATTTTAACATTAGAAAACATTTTTCTCCTTTTGAATTAAATATTTGTTTCTCAGAAATAAACCACAAATAAGACAATTCATATGCTGATTTTTTTTATATATGTGCAGGGAGTAAATAGAAAAAAAATAAAGAAATAAATAAATAAAGCACAAATACATAAGGGGCAAAGTAAGGTAAAACTAGAATTGTCTGAAATGTTCCCCATAAAGCCTATGGCTTCAGGTATCTTCATTTGCTCAGTGGTTTGATCATTGGCCTACTAACCCCAGGGTTGTGAGTTCAATCCTTAAGGGGACTATTTAGGGATCTGGGGCAAAAATCTGTCTGGGGATTAGCCCTGCTTTCAGAAGGGGGCTGGGCTTAGATGATCTCCTGAAGTCCCTTCCAACCCTGATATTCTATGATTTGCATACATTTTGATTAACCTGAGCTAATTTATGGTTTTGCAACAAGGGCACAGAAAATACACAGGTTTTTGCATAGTTTCTCAGTGTGAAAGTTGGTCATTTTGACTGAGTTTTGATTAAAGGCTTAGGTTAACTTCATCTTGAAATTCAAAACAAAGCCAGGGATTGCCAACCCATTCAGACTGCAATCAAAGAAAGGTTGAAACAAGCTCCAAGAAAGTGAAACTTCTGAGTTCCATGTAGTTCTCCTTAAAACCCAACTAGAGGAGAAAGGGAAAAGAGACAATGGGTTTGTGGGTATAAATGCTCTCTGGCCAATTTGAGGTGCTTTATTTCTAAGCAATGGCCTTGATCTCACAAAGAAAGTGCTTTGAAGCAAACGAGGGTCTGTGTGGGCAGAGGGATCTGCCCACAGGTATGAGATTGCATGATTGGATTCAAAACTACTATACCACAGGGCATTCGATATTAGATCAGAAAATTAGTTCCTGTGCCCTGAGTCTAAGCCCTATCTCCAACCTCATTCTTCTTCCATTTCTCCTATTTAGCTGCCCTTCCTATAGGAATGATTGAGAGTATTTGCATAGTAAGGTACTAGTCAGCATGACTGAGGGTGGAAGAATATGACATCAGCATTACCCAAAAGTCTGATGTGAAAGTGGTCCTTTGATCAGAGGTATGAGGAACACAGGCCAATAGCCAAGTGAAAAAAATGTGGAAGCTGTTGGCAATTATACACAGGAGGGCTTGGGGCTCCTCCCCTGGAAAATTGTGAAGTGTCAAAACCAAGGTCCTAACTTTAGAATAATGTAGACAAGAATTTTTGTCTAATAAAGCCAAAAACGGAAAGCCGGTCTGCTTTTGATTTGGATTTCTAGAATAACACAGCAAATAATTTACCATGTATCAAAAAGCCTGGGCTAGCAAAAGCAGCAGTCATGTCATTCTCAGATACACTAAAAAGACATCATTTTCCCTTGGCAATATAGTGGTAGCCTGCACAGCTGAACAACAATTATTTCTCTTGATGGGTTCCAGTAACAATCCCAACCTCTGACTTGCCCTTTTAAGGGCCTTCATTTTCCTAACCTGTCTCTCTGGGGTTGGCCCTTTAAATTTGGCAGATCCCAGCAGCTACAGCCCTAAAGTAGCCATTTTGCAACTGACTGCTGCTTCCTGCATCTTCCTCTTTTCCGGTTAGGTAAGTATTCTTATCACCATATTTTTCCTCTTCCTTTGCTGAAGGAAGATGGCAGCTCTTATTCCTTAAAATGTTAAAGAGATATGAGAGTATTGTGTAGTTCTGTGATTGGGGGATGCTATGGTATGCTGTTTCCTGTAGTAACAAATGACGTAGGCTTGTTACTAGCACTGTAAATAATTTGTGGGTGTCTCCCTTGTCAGAAGATACTACATTGCTACTAACATGTTCCCACTGTAGCTGTGTGTCTCTTTCCCTTCATTTTTTGTTTGTGGGGAGGCGTACTGGACGAGAAGAGTTCAGTCCCGGAGTACAGGATGAAAAAACATTATATATTTGCTGTGGTTAGCACATACATAAGAGGCCTTGCTCACTGCCTGCTCCTGTGCCCATTGAAATCAATGGCAGAACTTGAGTGGTGCTGGATCAAGCCCTTGGAGAGCTGGTAAATGTAACCTAATATGTGCCAACTTTTCAAATGGAAAGTAAGAAGGATCTCCAAAAGCCAGAAGTAGCTTTGAATGGTGAGAGCATCTCTCTCTTTTGCTATCTACCTTCTTTTTGTCTACAACTGGGAAATTTATTTCCTCATTCCCCTTCCTCCCCTCCCCCTCAAAATAGCCAAACAAGCACTACATCTTAGATTTAAAATGTTGCAACTCCTCTCACCCACCCTCCCAAAAAGGGCGGGGAGGGGGGACTTTTTATACATAATAGTAACAAATAGTCTTGTCCTCCTGGTAACTTTAAGTTTTTCCTACTTTATCTTCTTATCCTTTACTTTTCTCTTTGTTTCTTGCTCCATCTTCATTCATTTTTGGTTTCTGCGATTTTTCTTACGCTAACTCTTCAATAATTTTTCATCCTTTTGTTAAATGTTAAGATTTTCCCCACCTAAAAGTCTTTCTTCAAGAAATCTTGCTTTTCTGGTGTAAAATTTCTCTCATCTAGTTTTACCAACAGTGTCTTTCTTTTCTCTCCCTTTCTGTTTCAATTTTTCGTGTGTGTGTGTGTAGAGAGAGATTAGTAAGACTCGTATTTTTCAGCTTGGAAAAGAGACAACTAAGGGGGTTATGACTGAGGTCTATAAAATCATGACTGGTGTGGAGAAAGGAAATAAGGAAGTATTATTTACTCATTTTCATAACACAAGAACTACTGGGCACCAAATGAAATTAACAGGCAGCAGGTTTAAAACAAACAAAAGGAAGTATTTCTTCACACAATTCACAGTCAACCTATGGAACTCTCTGCCAGAGGATGTTGCGAAGGTCAAGGCTATATTAAAAAAAAAACTAGATGAAATCATTGAGGATAGGTCCATCAATAGCTATTAGCCAAGGAAGGCCAGGGATGGTGTTTGGCAGAAGCTGGGAATGGATGACTGGGAATGGATCAGTTGATGATTACCTGTTCTGTTCATTCCCTCTGGGGTACCTGGCATTGGCCACTGTCGGAAGACAGGATACTGGGCTGGATAGACCTTTGGTCTGACCCAGTATGGCCGTTCGTGTGTGTGTGTGTGTGTGTGTGTATATATATATATATATATATATACACACAGAGAGAGAGAGAGATTTTGTGTGTATGTATATATACACTCAAACACACACACACGTGTTCGCTTTCTCATCTTCATGTCTAACACCATCGGTCCCCTCTCCACACTAAATACAATGTTCTCTGCTGTTGAACCTATTGGGAATGAGGTAACATAAGGGGACCTATTTATCTTTAAACTATGGGTGATGAGAGTATTTTGTGTGGGTGAGTGCATCAAAACAATTTTGAGGGTTTCACTTCTCAAATGCTAGAGTGGGTTATTAGACAACTGTGCAACTTTAGTTGCTCGACTTCTACCCATAATTGCCATCAGGTGATCCAGACTGCTCTCTTGTTCAGTTAACTAATCCATAATACAGGGAATCATGTCCAATAATTGAAAAATATATACTAAGGACAAATTGCTATTTGCCTTACTCAAGTTGGCCTTAAACTTCTTAAACTTTTAGAAACCGGAAAGGACAGTGTCTGGTTTGATGGTAAAGTATCAGGCTTAAACCTTAAGAAATTAAATGTAGAAATAACCTCTCAGGTCATTCTGTCTATTCCTACCACAGGGTAGTTCCCTATAAAATATTCTTAAGTGTTTTGTCTAGTCTACTTTTAAATGCTTGTTTTTACCCTATGTTGAGGGTGATTGTTGCTGAGTAATTTGATGCTGTTTGAATTTGTATTGCACCTTTCAGAAGATTTAGAATGCTGTACACAATTAGAAGGTACAATTATATATATTCAGTTTCATTCACCACTGGAATATAGTCCACTGTGGAGAGGATGAGGCAATGGACTTCACTGTTAGGAGATAGGTCCTGAAAGCTTCAGTTCTACATTGATTTGTTTCATTACATGGGACAATCAAAATATTCCTTCTCCCTCCTGGCTTTTTTTTTTATAAAACCCTTCACACACTTGTAAAAATATAGAACACTTAGGCAATAAAAAAGGGGGTGGGACTGGGAAGAGAGAATAAGAATTCTTAAGGTTTGGATGAATAAATAAACTTTTGAAACTTAGCTAAAGTTTTCGGAATTTATACATTTTCTGCAACATCAGTCAGAAGAGTAACCATGATATTAATGAAGACCAGGACCATTCAGTGCAATAAATATATGAAGAATACTGGGATTCCTGAAAATTGCAGCAGTTCTGTTTTATGTTTAACAGGGGTTGGGTTTTAGCAATGACATTTAACCTGAGGAATCAGTAAACAGGTTAAACATTTGTTAACCAATCCTTTAAGGTGGCTTTTGTACTCAGCACTTTGCTGGATTAGGTCCTTAGATAGTTACAGAGCCAATGGGAAAATATTGTCCCTTTATTAGCAGAGAAATGTTTCAGCATCAATCAAAAACTACAATCTACTTATTGTACACATCAGAGCTCAAAATAAACTCAGATCACTGAGCCTAAACTGCTTAGCACTATGGAGTCCTTAAAAATGACTTTAAGCACACACAGTTAAAATGGTCCTGTGTTAACCTTTTCTGTGGCCAGGACATAACATAATGCCATTAACACTGTGAGATCTTACAGCCACAAGTCATTTGCTTCTAAAGGAAACAGCAAGACACAAAAACATCCCTTACAAGATCAGCATGAAAATCACATTCAATCTCCTGGCACATACAGATTACATGCAGGTTACCAAGGTGCATGTTATCATTTTCCATACACAAGGAGCAGTCATATACATTTGTTTTGAATTACTTTTCTTTTAGATTAAGGGGGGAAAAGGAGGACAAAAGAAAGTCTCCTACTGAGAGAGCACAGTGTATGTTGTCTTTGTAACTTTCTGCATCACTTTCCCTTACAAAATGGAAGCAGGCAGATGTGAGGTACATATTAAATATGCTACAATTTATAGAATAGTAGCTGATGGCACCCGGGGTGGACAGATTTCTGTGATATTGTAGTGGAATGTTTCTGCTATCTAAAGTACTTATATTATGGTAGTACCTGAACACCTCTCAATCTTTATTGTATTTATTTTCACAACACTTCATAGATAGAGCAGTGCTGTTATCCCCATTTTACAGATAGAGAACTGAGGCACAAAGAGACTAAGTGACTTACCCAAGGTCACACAGGAGGTCTAAGGCAGAGTAGGGAATTGAATAGGTCCCTTGAATTCCAGGCTAGCACCCTAAACACTAAATCATTCCTTCTTCTCTCTCTGGTATTTCTCTTCTAATGCTTTTATAATGGAAAATAGTTCAGTGTACATTCAAAGATGGGTTATAGACTGAAGAGTTTAAATCCCTAGGATTAAGTGTGTAACTATTTCTGCCATGAGTTACAGTTAGAGCTGGAGTGCAAAGAATATCCCGTGGAAGAAAAAAAAATTCTTGCTATTTTACAACGATTCTCTATGGTCAAAACATTTGCATGTATCTACCTGTAAGTCTGCAGCAGCTGCAAGAGATACTTTTCCTTGTTTAGTCACTGTCTTTCCTTTCTTAAAAAAAAAAAAAAAATGTGTGTAAATGTAGAGCTCGTGAAAGGGAGGAAATAATACCACTAGTTTAAGCCAGCCATAGTGCTGGCACTGTGTAAACTTCCTTACCCAGCTGTGCCTGTATACTTCAATCCTGACCTACACAGCCTCCTGCTATTCTGGTCTTGGACATTTGTTGGGAAGAATCAGCCAACTGTGGAGGTTTTGTGATATCTTCAAATGAAAGCTAACAGGAGAGACCACCAAACTCATTTTCATTTACAGGATTTGAACTCTGCTCACCAGAATGTAAGGCAAGTGCATTAACCTTTATCCCCACCATACTGTGTGGGTGTGCCCTTCCTTATATCGGAGATCATAAACTGCTCAGGAAAGCAGGCAAAGACGAAAATCCTGAGAAGCAATCTTTTGGATAGTATTGGTCAATATTGGGCACAATGCCAACATAATTGTATTCTTAGCCCATATGCCATTGTCGTGTTCAGAAACAGCTGTAAACACTCTAACAGAAGTGGGCATGTGAAAACAAGTAACATTTCTTTGAATGCCAGGATATTTCAGAAACAGTGTTAAACCAAACTGATGTGGTTTACAATGGAATGCAGGTGTGCCGCATGGCTAGAAAGGGTTGAACATCCTCAAAAGATATGTGGGGAGAGACTGTTTGTGTTTTTGTGTATTTACATATGTGTGACTAGGGTCAACAATGTAATCAACAGTCCCTGTCTATGCTGTATTCTGATAATTCAGAGGTCAAAATAACATCCTATCATTTAAATGAATTGTAAACATGGGATATCTCTGTATTCATCTCTCTTTGAAATGTATAGCAAAATAATCTGTGAATGGTGGAGGAACAAGCAAATTGCCTTATGTTAATTCTATAGCTAAGTACAGGTGATGGACCTCCTTCAAATTCATGCTAATTACCTTTTGAACTCCCAACTTATCAAAACACATGAAATTGTATAAAACAGTGTTTTTCAAACTGCGGGTCACAACCCAGTATTGGGTCGCGGAACATAAGGCACTGGGTCGCGGTGGCTCTGGTCAGCACCGCCGACCAGGATGTTAACAGTCCCATCAGCAGTGCTCCCCACCTAAGGCAGGCTAGTGCCTACCTTTTCCGACACCGCGCTGCACCCCAGAAGCAGCCAGCAGCAGGTCCGGCTTTTAGGCGGGTGACATTGGGGCTCCACGCACTGTCCTCACCCCGAGCACCGGCTCTGCACTCCCATTAGCTAGAAATCCGCCAATGGGAGCTGGGGGCCGGGGGGAGGGCGGTGCCTGCAGACGAGAGTCGTGCCTCCGCCTAGAAGCTGGACCTGTTGCTGGCCGCTTCCAGGGCACAGCGCGGTCCAGAACAGGCGGGTAGCCTGCCTTAGCACCCCCACTGCACCACTGACTGGGAGCTGCCGGAGGTATGTCCGCACCACAACCCCATGCCCCAATCCCCTGCCCAAGCCCTCCCAAACTTGGAACCCCTTCCTGCACCCAAACCCCCTCATCCCTGACCCCACCCAAGAGCCTGTACCCCCATCCCAGAGCCCTGACCCCTTCCCACACCCCAACCCCCATCCCTGAGCCCCTCCTACATCCCAAACCCCTCATCCCCAGCTCTGTTGGGTCATGGGCATCAGCAATTTTCTTCAACTGGGTCCCCAGAAAAAAAGTTTGAAAACCACTGGTAAAAAAGATACTTGGGTCCTGATTCTGTCATCTCAGATCTGCTTAACCTTCATCGGAGGAAGTTTGAGTCGCAAGGCTGATGTCCCAGTTATGCTGGTACGCCTTGAATATGATATTTGGACATTGGACTATGACCTCTGAATTATTTCTAAAAGAACTCTTTGCAACTACAAAGCTCAGCTTCTTTGCTGTGAATCTGAACCTCAGTGAATTGAACTCATGTCTCTATGTATTATGATCTTTTAACCATACTCTCTCTCTTCTGGTTTTTAATAAATTTTAGTTTAGTTCAGGGGTGGGCAAACTTTTTAGCTTGAGCCCCACATCTGGGTGGGGAAATTGTATGCAGGGCCATGAATGTAGGGCTGGGGCAAGGAGTTGGGGTGCAGAAGGGAGTGTAGGGTGTGGGAGGGGGTGTGGTGTTCAGGAAGGGGCTCAGGGCAAGGGGTTGGAGTGCAGGAGGGGGCTCAGGGCAGGGGCTTGGGATGCAGGAGGAGTACAGCAGGGTGTTGGGGTGCAGGAGAGTTTTGAGGTGCAGGCTCTGGCCTGACGCCGCTTACCTCGAGCGGCTCCGGGATGGCAGAGGCACGCAGTGGGACTAAGGCAGGCTCCTGGCCTGCCCTGGTCCCGCGCCGCTCCCAGAAGTGGCCAGCATGTCTGGCAATGGCTCCTGCAGGAGGGTGCGGGGGGGGGGGGAGGGCAGAGGACTCTGTGCACTGCCCTCGCCTGCAGACACTACCCCACGCAGCTCCCATTGGCCGGGAACGGGGAACCATGACCAATGGGAGCTTTGGGGGTGGTACCCGCAGGCGAGGACAGCACATGGAGCCTTCTGCTCCCCCCCCTCCCAGGGGCCACATAGATATGGTGCTGGCTGCTTCCAGGAGTGGTGCAGGGCCAGGGCAGGCAGGGAGCCTGCTTTAGACCCTCTGCACCAAGGGGCTGACAATTCCGCAGGTTAGATTGAAAGCCCTCATGGGCCAGATCTAGCCTGCGGGCCGTAGTTTGCCCTCCCCTGTTTTAGTTAATAAGAATTGGTTGTAGCGTGTATTTGTGTAAGATCTGAAACATTCATTAACCTGGCAGGTAATGTGTCCGATCCTTTGGGATTGGTAGAAACTTTTCTTTTATAAGATGAAATAAGATTTTTCAGAAATCATCATATTTGACTTGGGTATCTGAATGGAGGCCTGAGGCTGCATCACATTAAGGGAACTGTGTTGTTTGGCCTTCTGAGTAACCAGTAAGGCAATAAAGAAGCTGTTTTATGCAGGCTTGGTAAATCTAAGTATTGGAACATCCACCAGCTTTTGGGGGATTGTCTGCCCCATTCTTTGCAGTTCACCCTAATTGAGTGACCACAGATGGCCCACACTGGGACCCTGGTCACAGCAGGATACATTCCTATTTACTTTTAGGGTAGATACCATAGGGAGGGGAGGAGAAATCAGAATCACCCAATTCAAGGTGAGTCTGTCTCCATGATGAGGTCTACATCACAAATTTACTATGTCATGGAATCCAGTTAGCACAGTTGGTCATAATCTTGTAGATGGAACTGAGTTATTTTAAACTGTTGCCATAGTTATAGTTGCATCTCTGTCCCCTTTCTGGTTTCTCTAAGTGTACCCCCTAGCTATCAGGCCTTGTATCTTTATCTCTCAAGGGGTGAAATTCTGCAATTCTCCCAGTATTATACCAGGCCCTAGGTTACAGCACCCTGTGCATCAGCTGTGTACCCAGCAGGTCCAATTGCATTTGGACATTGACCATTCTTCCGTTCAGGAGTCAGTGACCAGTGGTGTATATAGTATTGACAGCCTTCTAACCAAAGTATCGTTTAGTTAACAGTAGGAACAAAACATTTAGAGAAAAAGGATTTTAAAACAACAGTCTACACACATGTCTATCTTACCTAATGATCCCCTGATAATAACCAAGGCAGGTCTCGCTTCTTTAGGCACTCCTAGCAGGCTCCTGTGTGTCAGTCTGGTTCCCCCAAACAACTTCCCAATCTCTTTAAAGGGAGAGACCCTTTTTAAACCACTACAGTCCTTTTGTTCTTGTGTTCCCAGGCTTTGGCCCTTCTGGCTAAAACTAGTTTTGGAGATTGGCTTGGGAACAGGTAAAATCTTCCAAATGAAGAGATTGGACATTATCTTATTACCCGTCCTCAGGCTTATCTTGAGCCATTCTGTTTTCTTCCTGCTTGCTTTTCTTTACAACTCCTTATTGAAGAAAGCCAATGTATTTATACAGTAAATACCCCAATAACCATGTCAACATGATATATTCATACATTATTACAGAGCAGCTACACTCAGTCACAACTCTATCCCTGAACAGGATATGTTATACTGGGTCCCCAGACAGAGTTGATTTTGCAGTGTAGATGGGATCCATAAATTTTAATAGGATGTTACACATTTCCTCTAATAATGTTGACAAGCCTTTGGGAATGATTTGCTACCCAGTTCTGGACAAGATGGGCAAATTCTCCATTAGTGTAAATTGGTGAAGCACCATTGAAGTCAATGGAGCTGTATTTGGGCAAAAAATGGAATGCTGCTTTCATATGGACTGCTGATGCAGTTGCTTTGTGTGGAACTCCAGTGGAAGTTAATGGGAGGCTGGAATAAATAGTTCTGCATAGAGTGTGAAGCCCTATAATGAGCTGTAAGGAATTTTCTCTCTCCCCCTCCCCCAACCCTCACCCTTTGCAGCAGAAGAACCATTTGTTTTCTAAAATCATTAAGGAAACAATCAGAAAAAGCCCAGGCATTTTTTTAGGGTAAATGATCCTCTTTGTTTACAGTGGTTAAAAAAGTGATAAAATCCTAGATTTGTATGCTGAAGACTACAGGCAGAGCGATTTCCTGCTTCTTCGCTCTCTTCGCACAATCTTCTGTTCTTGCTACCCTTGTATCTTTTTTAGCATGTGAACTTTCCTATTTTTGTCAAAATGAGGTAAGAACATCCATTAACTGAATTCAGCAATGAGGCAAGAACAGTTAAGCATTTAGCATCTGTTTCCATAGAAATGGTAAGTCACCCTTGATTGCAGTACAGTTATTGATATGCATAAAAATGTCAATATATTGAGATTTAATTGACAAATATTATATTCAATCTAAACCATAAATATATTGAATATAAAATGTGTCTAATGTAAATTTGCATGTGTGAGGTCTATAAAATGCCTATTTGTAGAAGTATATATTTGTTTTCTATTTAGTGCTTTTACTATCTGTTCAAATCTGAAATCAAATTCGAGATAGGACTAGTCAGAAGAGGTAATCCCCAGACTGAAACACTCAGTATTATTTTTAGTCTGATTCAGATCCAAAATTGGAAAAGCCTGTCCTATACCAGCGGTCCATTCTAAATCTTGAAAAAGTCACTGATTTTTTGTAAGGTTTCCACCATTCATGATGGCAAAAATCTCACAACTTTATTTGATCTCATGAGATTTTAGATATTTAGAGTCACAAATCCAAATTCCACATTGTTTAATCCAAACCCTAGCTCTAATTCACTCTTCAGCCCACATGCTGAGCCCTAGTGTAAACCTAATTGGATCAGGATCCAAGCAAAGTACTGGGTCAACCCATCTCTGCTTACTGCAGGATATCTCAATTATTTATGTATGGTAATTATTCCACAGTCTGGTGGCTGTCACGTACAACAGCTCATGCAACAGATTTGGAAGCTAAACAAAGTATTTCTCTGGCCTGATCCGCCACTCACACTGGTTTTACACTGGTGTAACTCCATGGACTTTGGTGGAGTTATCCCTGATTTCCATTAGCGTAAAAGAGGTGAGAACTGAGGCCCCGGTGCTCTGTTCATTCAGAAAGAGTGTCATACATATAGGCCCTTTTCTGCAAAGACTTACACACCTGCTCAACTTTACACATTGTAATGAGTACCACTGAATTATAGGGACTACTCTGTGTGTGAATTTAAGCATGAAGAATAACTGCTTGCAGGATTGGGCTCTGGTTTATAACTGTTTCAGGGCTGCAGTATTGCATTTGTAATTAATCAAGTTATTAATCAGAAATTCCATGCAGTAAAAAATAATTAGATGTAAATGGTAACTTGTATTGTCATTTTCATTTATTGTTTGTCATGTTTGATAGCTTATCCATGCTTCCTCTGTGACTTGGCAGAGAAGACATACTACTGAATCACTGTACTCTGTGGTGTTCATAAGAATAGGATTCTGGTGTGATTGCAGAATCAAGCAAAAGGAGAAGTTGGGCTGGGAAGGAGATGGTTTTAAACAAAAATATCAACAGGCACAAAGAACAGAGGAAAATATCCACCATTTGTGTGTTTAAATATTATTTTTTGTTCAAATTTACTCCACTGTGAAAGTCCTTCTATTAAAAAAAAGAATGGTAACAGGCAAGGAAAGCCGTTATATCCCATGAAATCACCTGGGCACTTCCCTAATCATGTATTTGTAAACTATCATTAAACAGGGGAGAATGGAGGTGTGACGGCTTCGGTCACAGAGACCCCCTTGGGACTGTCACCTAACATGCTGAGATTCCTCTGAGCCTGTTTTCCCTGCCGGCTTGGGACTCCAGAACCCTGCCTTGTTGAGCCAGACACGCTAGCCTGTTTCAACACAGACCCAGGTCTGGTCCACGCTTCCCAAAGCTGCAGACTTTAACCAAAAACTGCTCAGCAGGTCACCTATCTCCAGCAGCCAGACACCCAGTTCCCAATGGGATCCAAACCCCAAATAAATCCGTTTTACTCTGTATAAAGCTTATACAGGGTAAACTCAAAAAATGTCCACCCCCTGTAATACTGATAGAGATATGCACAGCTGTTTGCTCCCCTAGGTATTAATCACTTACTCTAGGTTTACTAATAAACAAAAGTGATTTGATTAAGTAAAAGTAGTATTTAAGTGGTTTCAAGTAATAACAGACAGAACAAAGTCAGTTACCAAGCAAAATAAAACAAAACACGTAAGTCTAACCCTAATACATTAAGAAACTGTATACAGGTAAATCTCACCCTAAGAGATGTTCCAATAAGCTTCTTTCACAGATTAGACTCCTTCCTAGTCTGGGCCCAATCCTTTCCCCTGGTACAATCCTTGTTAGTTCCAGCTCAGGTGGTAACTAGTGGATTTCTCATGACTGGCAGCCTCCTTTGTTCTATTCCACACCTGTTTATGGCTTTGGCACAAGGCAGAATCTTTTGTCTCCCTGGGGTCCCCACCCCTCCTTCTAAATGGAAAAACACCAGGTTTAAGATGTATTCCAGTACCAGGTGACATGGCCAAATGTCCTGTGAGACCCCAAGCCTCCATTCCTTCCAGCCTGGCTCACAGGAACGCAGGAAGGTGTGCAAGTAAACAGAGTCATTTACAACCAATTGTCCTAGTCAATGGGCACCATTAAGATTGTAAGCCATCATTAATGGCCCACACTTTGCATAATTACAATAGTACTTCAGAGTAATACTTCATATTTCTAGTTTTAGATACAAGAATGATACATACATACAAATAGGATGAACACACTCAGTAGATTATAAACTTTGTAATGATACCTTACAAGAGATCTTTTGTATAAAGCATATTCCAGTTACATTATATTCACACTCATAAGCATATTTCCATAAACATATGGAGTGCAATGTCACAGGAGGATCCACTTCTGAAAGTTACAGAGCATCATCAACTCCCTGGAAGATGCTGAGAACCCTCCTCTCCCAGTGGAAGTACTCAGCACCTTCCTGTATCAGGCCTACATGGACATGGAGGGTATTATTTTAATGATAGAGCATTGGTTTAAAATAGAAATTGTGGCTGAATCTTAGGGCTTAACTACCCATGGTGTTATTCAGGAATAGTTACTGTGCTTTAAATTTATGCTGAATTTTTAACATTATCACATAGGTATTGTAGTTCCTATTAAGAGCCAATATTTTCCAACAATTACCATGTTGTTGTATTAATTATCACATTAATTCTCTTTACTTAGATAAGGAAGCAATTGTGTAAGCCACTGATCAGTGTATTGGTGTCCTCTGTGCCTGATTCACCAAGGATGTAAGTCTATAACGCTTCTCAGCTGGAGAACCTGATTCTTTTGCTCAAGCTCTAAAGACTCATGCTTTTAGTTCTGGAGGTGTCCAGTTCTGTCCCCGGTGTCCACTGTAATACTTTAGAGAATATGGTGTGGTAAATGTTGGCCTTCGTAACAAGGATAATATTCGATTGTTCCGAGACCTGGGGTGTATATTTATGGGCAATGTCAGGGGCTCCATGAGACTTAAGATCTAAATTGTCTCTTCTGTATTGTGGTATTTTGGTGGGGGGGAGGATGGGAGGTAGCCAAGCAGCCATATCGGGGGTGGAACTTGGTACCACCAGTATTTTGTGGAAGAGGGTTTATGTCAGATTTAGCTAGACTACTCTAGCATGGTCCGTTAGATGTGTTCTGGTGGAGGAGATAACTGAATCTGCTTATGAGGATCAAATGACCCAACACCCCACATAGAGAGTGTCAAGGGCTGGAATAGCTGTCTCAGAGAGGTTGTTTTTTTTCAGTCTTTCAGCATGCCCAAAAGTTAGGAAGTGATGGATTCTCTTACTGTCATCCCCACAGATTTGTCTATTCAAAACCTAAAGAATTAGGCTTAGTGAGCTAGAGGAGAGTGAGGACTTGTCTACATGGAGCAGCCAGGTGCTCTGTGGGGTTTTGACTTCTAAAGTACTCTAATGTGTTGCACACTACTTGGTGCGTGTAGACCCCAAAAGTTCCCTAGCACGCTTTAAAGCAGCACTATGTTACAGCGCACTAGTGAACCTCTAGTGCATACCAGCAGAGTCTACATGGACCAAGTAATGTGCAACACATTAGTGTACTTTATAGATTTTCAGTGGCACCCACAGTCATACACATGTTAAGCACAGTGCATACCATTGGCAGTAGCAAATTAAGGCATTGGCAGCCCAGTTCAGGGGGCGAGGGGGCACAACATGAGTTCCAGCTGGTCTGGTTCAGGAGCCAACCCAATGTCAGTGGCAAAGGGGAGCAGAGGTGGCTGCACCACTGCGCACTCAGATTTGGACCAATGGCCCCTTCTTCATGAGGTGGGGACTGTAGGGCTAAACTTAGGGTTGCCAATATTGGTTGGACATATTCCTGGAAATTTCACCACATGACATAAAGATTAATCTTTAATTAAATATTAATTCTTTGAGACTCCTGGATAATTCTGGAGGGTTGGCAACCCTAGCTAAACTTGAGTGTCACTGTAACCCCTGTGCAGTAGGTTGCAATGCCACTCAAACTATTTTGGCCCCGCTGTCCCCCCTGTCATGACAGAGCAGCTGTGGGTCCAAACCTGAGTGGGTAATGTGGAAGCCATCGCTTCTCCTCCTCACTGCTGCTGTGTGGCCTGCTCCTGCACCAGAGCTCCCTCCTGGCAGCCTGTATGGGCTTGCCCTGCTCCCATCAGCCTGCATCCCTTCTGCTCTGCCCACAGACTAGCTCAGCAACAGACTCAAGAGCTGATACAATTACGGGGTAGCTTACACTGAGTGCCTACATGGGGGAGCCAGCCAAAGAGGGGAGTGGGGATCCCTGACGGGAGCATACACAAGGGATATTGCCTAGTGTAAGATTTAAAAAAAAAAGTGTATGTGTAGTTGCCATGCTAAATTGAAGTCAAGAATTTTTTGGAACAACCCAGGAAATCATGCCCCCATAGGGTGCACTACCCCACTGTGTAGACAAGCCCTGAGTTTCACCATTACTGTTCATGGGTAAAGACTAGAGTGTAGGTCCAGGGCAAAGTTTCAACCATAATTCTGAAACTCCTCGTTTAAGGCCTTCACAGCTTCCTACCTTCTTGGGATATGTCTATATATGAGTTTTGAGTCAGTTATGTTTTACCACATGTTGATTAAAACAATTGTACTCTGTAGCATAGACACTATACAAATGTTTGCTCCAGGATGTGTTTAATCCTATGTTGCATCCCTGGGTTTTAATACAATTAGCAACAACCTTTGATTCCTACAATTGTAAATACATGTTAAAACATGACTCAAAATTCCTGTAGTACAATTACAGAGAAAATAGAACATTTCCCCCACCAATCTCTTTAACCATTCATCCTCTGTAATGACCCTGATCTTAAGTGTGTGTGTGTGTGGAAAATGAATACTTCCTACAAAAATTACTCTAAACCACTAAAAATTTGAATAGATAATTAAACATTCTATAGAAAGAGTATCAACTAATCCGTAGAATTAAAGAGATTTATAACTCTACCATAGTGTTCTATAGATTGATTTAAAAAATCCTACAAAAAGATTCATTGCCTATTCAATTCTATGGAATTTTCCATAAGGAATACATTCAGCAGGCTTTCAATTTAGAAGCCTTAAATGTCAAAGTTGCTTCTTTTATTTAAAAGGGTTAAACTTTGTTTTCCTTGTCTGAATTAGCTTGAATCAGTTTTAAACCTACCCCAAATGCTATTTTGTTATTTATTTCCTATTTAATAGTCCTTTAGGAATTGCTGTTGCCTGCTTAAATAACTCTAAAGCTACCAGTTACAAACTACGTAAATATATAATAGATGCATGAGTGCATCTTGGGATGAATGCATTATGGATCAAGAACTGTCATCACATCCTTCACAATTACATTATCAAATGCTCCCGTGGTGTACACCTGTGGCTCGTTGGCAATGCTTTTTATTCCAAGGGCTATTGATCACTGTGTACTTTCATAGAGAATCAGCTCAAAGTTATTTAACACAGGTGTTTCTGTAATTTAGATACATTGGGAGATTCACCATGTTCAGTAGTCTTCAAAATTATGCTCTCCACCTGTGTGGTGAGGTAGTCTACTATTACCTCGCTGCTAAGCATGCTATGTTAAAGTTAAGCACGCATGAATGTCTTTTCAGGATCAGAACTAAAATTTCTTACACTGACTACTCCTCAGTTTCTATGTTGAAACAGCATTGCCGAATCTCACAGTATTTGTTGTTCCTCTTAATCTCAACAGTCTACAAGTTATTAGATGAGAATTTCAGCTGCTGCTGCTTCTTTTTTTTAATAACTTTCTAGCTATCTTGGTTGTGGAAAAAAGCTCGAAAGGCACAAACAGACCCCAACATGTATTATTTTTAAAATCTCATGATTTTTAAACCAACCTGCTGACTTTTGAATGGGGTTGGCAATACAGTTAAAAGGAAAACGCCAGTGTTTTTTTCAAATATTCCAAAATAATTGGATCTTGTTTTAATAAAAACTATTTTGACATGCTGAAAAATATATATTTAATATATAGCTACATATGAAAGCCTGGAGGATGCCATTTTGAATGAAACTAGCAAATGACTTAGGGAAAAGAAGAGGGATTTTGCATTTCAGTGAAGGGAAAAAGCAGGTCATGTCTGGGTATTTTAAGTCACTTTTACCTTTTAAATTAATTTTTAATTATATATTACACACAAAAAGACTACATCAAAAACATTGCTGAACCCCTGTTCTTGTCCCTTCTGCATTGGAATCAGGCAGCTTCGTCCTCCACAATGGCTGAGCCTAGCAGAGAGATCATTCTTTCTCCCAGCAAAGGAGGGATAAATTCCCTGCTGTCATTTCAGGTGCCCAGACCCAGCACAGCCAACAGCTGTCTAATGCTGCAATTTCAGGGAAAGTCCTGCTCAGCAGTGGGCTGTTGCATGCCTGCCCTACATGGACACAATCTTTCAGGAATTTAGCTGCTAAAATCTAACAAGTCTCTACTGAGCATGTGCAAACTGCAGTTTTTCAAAGGCTTATAATTTTGCCAAATTAATGTGGTCTTTCAAAGGAATGGCAAAAGGCAACGCCCTAACAGAGAGATTAACCCCTGCCATGTTCCAAGTCCCTGCTCCAAAGCATGACAAAGAATTTATTTAACTTTGGCAAAACAAGGTATTCCTCTGTAGTCTCATTCCTGTAAACAGCTGAACTATTTTCACTGAAAAAAACATTCAGCCTGAGGCAGAGACCAGTCATGGAAAATTTCAGCCGAAATGGTTAAAGTTTGGCAAAGTTATAAGCAACCGAAAACAAGATCTTATCATGGGAAGTGTTAGACAACCTTAATAACATGCTGTGCTATCAGCTCACATCCTCCTCATCCCCTGTATACCAATTCATTGCTGTCACTCTAGTTTTACACTGTTGTAACTACTCATTTCACTGTAGTTACCACAGCAATTTTATTTAAGTAAAAAAAATCAAACTATAACTTCCAGAAACTAAACCATACCAATAAGCTACATTTTCCACAGTAATACAGAGAACAGAGTACATAATGAGATCTGATAGCTCAAATACTATCAAAGAAACACTCCCATGAAACTCTCACAGAATACAAGAGAAATATAATGAGTGAAAACGTGCTCTGAGTGACAAGGATGTAAATTGGCAGTAATTCCACTGAAATCAATGGAGTTACCCCAAATTTACATCAGCATCACTCAGAACAGACTTTGCCCTTTTGACTTTGTTTGTAAATTCTAGTATTGAGAAGGCAGATATCTGCATTCTAGGATCTCTTCCAGAGAGTTGGCCACTAGGGGGAAAAATCCACAATCAAAACTATCATCAAGAACATATTAAAAAAATAACTCAGAAAACTAGCATGTCAGAGAATGAGTCTTTCCAAATTAGTAATCTAACCCCTTAAATCTCAGATATCTGAGCACAATCACCCAGAGCCAAATTCAGATCTGATGTAGTTCAAGTTGAAGGCTTTGGTGTTATATCAGGAATTAATTTGGGCCCTGAATAGTTTTTACAGAAGTATTTTACAGAGTCTTTTACATGCACTCATCCAGTACCTCCTTTTTGATTTGTTCAGCCAAACTGAAAAATAATCCTGATTCCTGAGCCTCCTCTAGTGTTCTGAAAATATAAACAAGTCACATATTCAAATTTAAGAGTGGCAGCATGCAGACTCCTCAAGGAAATACCCATTTTGTGGAGTGGATTTCTTCACAACCAGTAAAATGTGCTTTCCTTTTAATCAGATAGGTTGAAAGAATTCTAACTGGATTCCCATTCACTTAATTTTTTTTCCATACTTCTGTCCATGCAAGGTTGTAACTTCTTAATGCTGCTGTTTCACAAATTACCAGCACAGGTTGTTTCTTCTACAATGTTAAACACTATTTTAGCAGGAGTTCTATCTGAGACAAATGCAACAACTATTCCAGGGATATACATGTCCAAAACCTGAGTAAGCCAATTACCAAAGAATTTTCCAGGATCACTTTTAATTATAGCCCTGGTTTTTAGAACAATGTATAGTAGAACTTCATTTTGCTAAGTATCAAGGGCATCATATTCTGAGTCAGAACTGTTTATATCAGACTTTTATATCAACTTCTTGAATGTTTTGAGTGTTTCTTTTTCAGCTAGTTGTGTGGGAAGTGAGAATGGTTTTGAATCCAATTTTAATTGTACTACCCCTATTATTTACATGTAGTTTCAGAAAAAAATGACATGGGTATGCATTTATGACCATTTTTTCCATGCAGACCATAAGAAGTTTACAAACAGGCAAACTACTGGCATGACAATGAGGTGGCTTCCTCACTATTAGTCAGAGAGGTAGAAGTGGTGAGCCTTCTGGAAATCCTGATGGACTGGGGCTATGGAGCAGAATTTAATCTCTTGCACTGGTGAAAATCCGAGATAATTTTACTGATTTCAGGAGGCTAAGGGCCTGATCCAGTGGTGACTGAGGTCAGTAGAAATTCTTAGAACGATTTGATCAGATGCATATGTTGAATATTACCCCAGTGTAGCAAGGATCAAAATCTGGCCTTATACATGACTTGAAAACAACACCGTATTTCAAAGAAAGTAAAATATCCTCCTAGAGCTTCATCAGCTTGTGGATACAGAGAAGTAACAATGGGTAAATGGGAAAATATGTTGTTCTTTTAAAGCAATAGGGAACCACTGGGGCTGTTTCTCTTTTTCCTTATACAGATGTAAATCAAGAGGAACTCCACTGAAGTCATTGTAAAACCAGGCAGAAATATGTCCAGTGAAAGTAAATATCCATAAATCAGTGTCCTTTGTTGCAGCTCCCTAACTTACTAAGGTAAAAGCACTATTTAAAAATATATATTTTTTTTCTTTAGCCTCATTATACATTGGTGTTACTAATGTGAAATTCTTCTCATCTACCTTGAAGAAACAAAACTAACGTTCAAAAGTCATATTTAGTAAGGAATGACAAGTCCATGAAATGTTGTCTGCATATCAGCGTGGGTTTTTATGTTCAGCATGACCTGCTGCTTTGATATGAAAAGGCATCTGAACTGAAAATAGTTCACTGCTAATGAAATGCATAGTCAAGGTCAGAGTAATTGCTTGTCTTCATTCAAGTACTTACTCCTGAAGCTTAACCATGAGATACTGCCTCCTTCCACTCCCCTAATAAAAAATAAAAAGTCCTGCATTACCTTGATACATTCACTTTTAAATAATAAACTGAGATGTTCTCTGTTGTGTCAGAATTTCAGGCCAGGTGGTCAAAAAGATAACATGACAACTTTAGGAAGAAATTTCCTGCTTTTTCATGCCTTCAGAGCTGACTTTTTCACTCCTTCTTAAAAGCTGGCAGGCAAAAGCAGGAACATTCCTGAAAAAAGTAGAAAAGTCACATTTCAATACACAGCAGCTTTCAAAGAAGTGAACGGGCTCAAGTTTCCGAAGCCTAAGTCCTGATTCATGTTAATTTTTGTGAAGGCGTTGACAGCTTTTAAACTGTGGGGGATCCTCAGCCTCAGTAGGGAGAGATGAAAATTTACACCAGCAGAGAATCTACCCCATGGGATCAGCTTTTTACAAGTGCTGAGCATCCCCAATTCCAGACTCAAATTAAAAAATGGGGCTGAGTGCCCATCACTGTACAAAATTTGTCAGATTTCACAAGTATTTGATATGATTTTTTTTCAATTGCAGGTTGGAAAGGAAAGACTCAGCCTTTGTGTGAGGTACTAAACTGGCAAATATTTATTATTAAAAGCAAGTTCCTGAGAATTATTGTGGGTGCTGGACATTTAGATTCTGCAGAGACTCTTAGGCAAAAGGACAAAAATGATTCGATTTTAGAGCTGGTGTTCATCAGAGCAAAAATTCCATACATTTATCTTTGGTTCACAAAATACTCCAGATTTTTGTCAGTTTTCTTTATTATTTGCTGAACAGTATGCTAAAAAGTGCTTGTCTACATTATTCACTTCAGCTATTTATTATTTCTTTATAGTGTTTGGTTCCATGCTTTTTTAATTTTAAGTCCCTGATTGGGTGATTGAATCTTTTAAAGAGGAGGATGAGAAATATCAGATGAGTAGCAAGCAAATACACTTGCAATATACATTTATGAAACTTCTGGGATTGAAGAATAATGAACCCAAGAATATCTGAAAATTGAATATGACTCCAGTATGGTCCATTGGTTAAGGCATTGAACTAGGAGTCAGCAAGCTTGGGTGTGATCTAAAGCAAGTAATTTCAAATCTCTGTGCCTCAGTTTTCCCATCTGTAAAATAGGGATGAAAACCTGCGGTGTAAAGTGCTTTACAATCTATGGATGAAAAATACTTTGTAAGTGCTAAGTCTTATTATTCATAAATACATTTGGGTTGTGGCTGAAAAGTGAGGGGAAAAAACCCAGCTACATCAGTGCCAATGTAGGGAAGGAGATAGGATGGGAAGAAGTGCAAGGGAAGTACAGCTATTCTATTTCCTCAGCATTTACTATCAGTTAGGTCTGGTCTGATTCTGATCCCACTTCATTGGTGTAAATCTGTGGGTAGTGGAGTTATTTCTGATTTATATCAAATCAACAATGGATCATGTGTTTCCAAAGCCAGGCTGTTCGGGTTTACACTGGGGTGCAAATCACTGAAGAGAAGGTCTCTGAATAGTCTTAGTGAAGATGATGTTTTATTCACTGTTATCACCCACCCATTCCTCCTTTCCTACTCTTTTCCTTCTTTATGTGTTTTGAAATAGTAAAGGATGCGTCCAGGCACAGTGACATATTGTATGCTCTCCTGTGCTGCCTAGATGAGAGCAAACATTTGAAATGAAGCCAGAATAACCATCTGTTGGGGGGGAAGGCAGCTGTAATACATGCTTATCTCTCAAGGTAGCCACCACCATCACCCCAATACATTGATTCAGGAAAACATTATTAGTGAGATCCTGGTGTGGAAAGAAGGCATGAAGAATGGCAACATGTTCCCACTTGAAACACCACTTAAGATGCAGTAAATCCTTGTATTAGTTAATGCTTTAAGGTATTGACATTAAATTGGCCTCTACAGCTTCCACACCCCAGGTAAAGGGCACCTATGCCCATTGCTGGTAAATAGCCAGTGATATCAGGGCACAGGAGCAACTCAAGTTGCTGATTCTGGATGGAAGCTTGGGGCTGAGAGTAAGCTCTTTGTGGCAGGAACTGCCTCTTTGTACAGCACCTAGCACAAAGGGGGTCTTAGTCCAAGACTGGGACTTCTTGGCACTACAATAATACAAATAATAATAAGATTATGATGGTGCACTGGCTTTATTCTTCTGACCAGGGGTCATGAGGGTTTGGGCCCATTTCATGTGGGTCTTCACACTATCCAGCTGTTGCTGGCTTTTCTATGACATCACCACCCTACTTCACCAACAGGGAGATATAGGGTATTTACTGTTCCTTAGGGCAGTATCCAAAAGTTGGATTCTCAGTGTTGGGAAGGACAAAATATTAAATCATCAGATTTTACTCATCTTGATTGTATGTCTCGTCTGAAAATATCATGTAATCCTGGTACTGTCCACTTACAATAAAGCTCAAGGGAAGTTTACCTATGTTGTTTGAGCTGGGCTTGGTATTCTCTCTATTCCTAATTGTCTTTCCCTAATAAATCATTGTATGCAGAAAGGTCATGAACGGAATGTAAGGTGCCAGACAAAGGAAGGACCAAAAGCTTCCTCTACACTTGAAATTATCACAGCAACAAGGAAATTCCTAAAATCCATTGTGGGAGGGGGGAGGAGGGAGAGAGAAAAGAAAGATAGTTTAAATATGTGCATTGGATTGACATTACATTAGATACACTTGGCCTGATCCAGGTGTCACTCCAGTGCAGATAGGAGTAAGGACAGGTCTACTCTTAAAAAGCTGCAGCAGCGCAGCTTCTTCCATCAGTGTAGTTAATCCACCTCTATGAGAGGTGGAAGCTAAGTCAATGGAAGAAGCCCTCCCGTCAACACAGCACAACAGTCTATACTAGGGCTTAGGTTAATATAACTGCATTGCTCAGGGGTATGGATTTCACATGCTTGAGCATTATAGTTATACCGATGTATGTTTATAGTGTAGACTGGCCTAACTCTACTCAAGTCAATGGAATTTTATTGGTGTAAACTGCTGCAAATGACAGAGTTAAAGTCCAGAATTTCTTAGTTGTGTTGTTTTGAGAGTCTACCCATTTCAGCCATTAAAAATAGCAGCAACTCTCTGGATTTCTTATTTAAAAGACCTATTACTATAAATTAGACATAAATGCAGAAATGGACAATAAGCATACTTTAAAACACGATTATTCACTTAGGCCTCAATCCTGGAAAATCTCAGGCTATGTCTACATTAGTACTTATGTCAGAATAACTTAAAAAGAAGAACAGGAGTACTTGTGGCACCTTAGAGACTAACAAATTTATTAGAGCATAAGCTTTCGTGGACTACAGCCCACTTCTTCGGATGCATATAAGAAGTGGGCTGTAGCCCACGAAAACTTATGCTCTAATAAATTTGTTAGTCTCTAAGGTGCCACAAGTACTCCTGTTCTTCTTTTTAAGTTATTCTGACATAAGTACTAATGTAGACATAGCCTGAGATTTTCCAGGATTGAGGCCTAAGTGAATAATCGTGTTTTAAAGTATGCTTATTGTCCATTTCTGCATTTATGTCTAATTTATAGTAATAGGTCTTTTAAATAAGAAATCCAGAGAGTTGCTGCTATTTTTAATGGCTGAAATGGGTAGACTCTCAAAACAACACAACTAAGAAATTCTGGACTTTAACTCTGTCATTTGCAGCAGTTTACACCAATAAAATTCCATTGACTTGAGTAGAGTTAGGCCAGTCTACACTATAAACATACATCGGTATAACTATAATGCTNAGAAGAACAGGAGTACTTGTGGCACCTTCGAGACTAACAAATTTATTAGAGCATAAGTTTTCGTGGGCTACAGCCCACTTCTTATATGCATCCGAAGAAGTGGGCTGTAGTCCACGAAAGCTTATGCTCTAATAAATTTGTTAGTCTCTAAGGTGCCACAAGTACTCCTGTTCTTCTTTTTGCGGATACAGACTAACACGGCTGCTACTCTGAAAAGAATAACTTAAGTCTCTCAGGGCTGTGAAAAAACATTCCCCTGAATGACGTAAGTTTCACCGACGGAAACACTGGTGAGGACAGCGCTATGTTGGCAGGAGATGCTCTCCTGCTGACATAGCTACTCACGCTTGTTGGGGGGTGGTTTAATTATGTCGACATGATAGCTCTCTCCTGTTGGCATAGACCAGCTACCCGGGAGTTGGTGCAGCTGCATCAGTACAGCTGTGCCGCTGTAAACTCTCTAGCGTTAATATGGCTTTACGATCATGCTTACTTCTAAGTGTATAGGTAAGCTAATTAACTTTGATGGGACTACCCACTTGGTTAAAATTAAGCATGTACATAAGAGTTAGCAGGATTAGGGTTCAAGTAGTAATATGAAAATGGTCAAATGAGAAAATCAGATAAATGATTATTTTCATAAATCCTGAATTATACATAATGAACACTTCCTCCCAAGCTTCTAAATCAGTTACAAGCATAGCCTTTTTAGCACTGAATTTTTATGAATGTTCTAAGACCTATTTAACATTTACAGTGTAACCTTGATTGTAGACATTTATGGTTCTAATTCAAAGGCAGGGGATCAATCCATACCCAATCAATCCATTCATGATTTTTGCATCATTTCAGCATAGATAGTATTTTGAGCATTGCTAACAGTATTTAAATGACTGAGAAAGAAAACAGACTGGTCTGGCTAAATGGTGTCTAAGGTGAAGATGAGGAATAATGAATAGCCGCTGTTCACATAATTACAGCAATCGCTTAATCTTATGGCTGTGGAAGAAACTAAAAAATTGAATAGTCTAAATAATAGGCATGAGGATGAACATTGATTGTTTGTAAATACATATTCTTTGAAAGAGACCACTCATCAGAGGAGCAGGCAAACTTATTATTTATTATGAATTTTGGAATATAGTATTGGCTAAAGGCCTCCAATTAAGTTGTATTGTGCTAGGCACAGCACAGATATTTAAACAAAAAGGAAGCCAGACAAAATATAAAAAGCAAATAATTTTAACGGAGAAGATTAGAATCTTATTTTCAGAATTAACACATGGAATTGCACAGACCAAATACACGTGTAATACCATGTTCAAATTACGTTCGCCCTTACTGTGATTGTGCATGCAAACTGGGTATTTCAAATATCCAAACAGTATGTGCATATTATGTTGTTTTCCATGGAGACTGAATGTTTGCACATGCACCTCTTTTGAAAATTGACCCCTTAAAGTCTCCATCTGACCTACCCATAGGAACTGGACTATCAGCTTCTCAGAAATTTTTGCCACCCCAAAAGGAATCGATTATCTCTTTTGGCTTGCTTATTAGAGAGGCCAAGCCTGAGCTAGCCTCTCACTGCAGAACAGGTCTGATATATATCACCAAGGAAGTCTGGAGGATGTTTGCATACCACTGATTATGCTGTGCCTGTTCTGTAACTAAAGAATTTTAGTCCTAATAACTGTCTACCAGCAGCGTTCAGCTAGCAAAATGATAATTCAGTTAATGCTTCCCTTCAAATGGCAAATTTTTAAAGTTGCATTGCAGGTGAAAGTGTCACTCTTCTCCCAATACTACTACTCTTTTTTACAACATACTGTTTGTGTCAAGATATTGCACAAAAACAATTCATGATTCCTGGAGGAGCATAGATGTGTAAGTCACATTGTGCGGGTATGTGACTATCAACTGATGTTCAGCCATGTGGTCTGTGCAGTCAATGTACTTACAATGTTTATTCTGGTGAGACAGATTATCAATGATATTCCCTATACTTAAAGTGGGAAATAAAGCTAGAATCAATAATATCTTATAGAGTTAGAATTAACTTTAAAATGCTCCCACTGTAATTTTTCCTTCCCTCCCAATGTAAGATACAAAACCTGTGTGGTTGGGGGTAATTCCTGAAACTGGGCAATTTATTCTTTGGTGCATAACTTTAAAATGACTAGATTAATTATTGTGGGTTTTTTTTAATCTTCTACGCTAAGGCCTTATGTGCAAAGCTTTTGCCTGAAATGAATTTTCATGGCTGAATTTTAAATCCCTGGAAAGAGTGCTTTATAATGACAATGCTGACACATCATTGGCCACACAGTGCACATGAATGATGCTGCAATGAGACAGAGGTGGAAAAAGGGAGACCATTCAGACCCATTTAAACCCAAGCAGAGAAGGCTACTTGATTAAAAGAGAGGGTAAATGTTTTAATAGGTATTAACACAGTTTATTCTTTTTTCCACATTGTTTATTACAGTATTGGGTTAGATTCTCTACTGTCAGGGCCGACTCCAGGCACCAGCTTAACAAGCAGGTGCTTGGGGCGGCACCTGTGGCAATTCGGGGGCAGCAGGTCCCTCACTCTCTCTAGGAGCGAAGGACCTGCTGCTGAACTGCCACCGCCAATCGCGACTTTTTTTTTTTTTTTTTTTTGGCTTGGGGCGGCAGAAATGCTGGCGCTGGCCCTGTCTACTGTGTTGTGACCCTTTTTTCATTGCCCCTATACCAATGGTACATCTTAGACCAGCCTGACAACTGCATCGGGCTTGAGACTAGCCCTGAGACCAGGAAGCTGTATCTGGTTCCCGCATGCAAAGCTGGAGGAGCAAAGCTCTCGTGCAGGAGAGAAATCTCCCCCTTTGCATTTTAGAATAACCTATCTCCCAACAACCAGTGGTGACGATGTACAAATAAGAGCTAGGGTGTGACTATCTCTGACACATATGCATGGGGAGGTAAGGGACAAGGACTCAAACACACACATGCTTGTATGTACTAGAATTACAGACCCTGTGCTTATGGGACTGCAAGGGCTGCTACTGACTTGTTCATCCCATCTCCCCTAAGACCAGCTCTCTGGAAAGAGGGTAAGGGGTAGGTAAAATTTTGATTCTACTCCATGTGCTAGTGGTACTATTCTGCTGTTTTTAAAGTACTTTACCCCCAATATAACCTAGGAGCTCTGTGAAAGATTGGGCTTAACAGTGTGCTAATTTTTAACTCAACAGCTCAAACACTATAGTTCTTCAGTTACTATCCTGACAGGAGGGTCTGCAATTGTTTTTTTTTTTTTTTAATTTTAAAGCCTTCTGAAAACAGTAGTGAAATACCTGATTTTATAGATATTATAAAACTGCTTTGGGTTTTTTTTTTTTTTAAAGGTTGATCTATTTATGCTGTTACTGTTTGATCTTCTCCCGTACTTTCCTGTGGTAGAATAAAGCACGGGATTCTCATGGTGAACAAAGGCTTGAAGGGAGTGGGCAACGGAGCAGTGCAAGAAACGGGCCCATTTTTCAAGGTGTGGGAGTGCATGGGAATTTGCTGCTTTTCTGAGCTGTACATCAGCCCTCATGAATGGCAGCTTATAAGCAGTGTGTGTATTCCTCCTCCTCTACAGGATTTATCAGGCAGCTGCAAATGAAGGCAGTTCTGATAACTGAACTAATAAAATTCCAGAGAGCGAGAGTGGGCTGCTCTTGCTGGCATTTTAGAGAAGGATTGAGGGAAGAAAAGTCAGTTTTGCTACAGACAGAAACTTTATTTCTTTAGTTTGGATGAATTCCAAACAGAGTTAAAGCATTTCTGCAATCCTTCTATTTTTCAGACAAAGCAAACAGTTTGGTGATGTTTACCTAAGCACACTGAGACAGGAAAAATCCACAGGCTTACAAGAGCGCAGCCTCCTGTCCTTCAAATAGCAGTTTAAACCCTTCGATGAAGGGCAGTGTTGTTTAATTTCTGTGGATTGCAGGTTAAGTGAATCAGGCTGTTAGCAGGACACAAGTCCTCTAGGGGCTGATACTTCCAGAATGAATTTTTAAAAAATGAAAAATAAAAAAAGCAGCCAGCCAAAATTGGGGAGAAAAAAGAAAGAAAACCTGAATGATTGAATGAAAGTTTTCAGAGTGCACTAAAAATATAATATATATTTTCCTTTCCCCAAATTCCTGCCTCTCCCATCTAAACCAGGGTTGAAGGTTAGGGTACTTTAAGTAAACTTAAGTATCTTGTACAACAGCAGGGATGTTGTCACTTAAAGATAAGTCATTATGAGACAGAACCTCAGCAGACATAAATCAGTGTAGCACCATTGACTTTGATGTAGGTATGCCAATTTACAGCAGGTGCAAATCTGGCCCGATGAGGTTAAGGTGTCTCTGTATTCCCCATTTCAAGCAAGTAATAAAGGGCCAGTGCTGTAAATCATTACTCATATAAGCTGTCATCACTCAAGTCCTTATGCAAATAGTCTTTACTCAGGTGACTAGTCTCAGCGCAGTCAGTGAGATTACTCGGGCAAATAAGGGCTTCTCATGTGAAGAAGTGTTCAAGACCAGGCTCTGTTATTGAATAGGTCTCTGTGTGGATCTCTCCCCATTGGCACTAAAGAGGGACTCAGCAGCTGCCCAGCACTGTCCCCACACCTTCTGGACTCTGTGCTAATCTAACTGTGGAGTGCAGGGCCCACGCAGGAGGAGGAGTGGGTGGGACAGGTGTTTGCAGCACATCACACCACTTGTAGCCAATGGTGCTACACTGATTTATGTACTTGTAGCCCTATAGTCATCTCTCCCACCCCCACCCACCCTAGGACAATAAAAAAGAAAGAATACCACTTGGCACTGTTTGTGTCTGCTTAGGGGTGTGCAGAAAAGCAAATGCAGCCTCAGGTGGACATGGGACAATTTGGAATAGGGATATCCCTAATTATTCAACTCCAACAGAGCTGTACTGCCACGGAGTTGGGAGTCCATTAGGGTCCAGAGCCTGTATGGAGGCACTGGGCTTTCTTTGTAGATGGGCCCAGTGCTGACTAGGCACAGGGGAGAAGGGGGGCAATTGCACTGAAGGCTCAAGCTTGTGGGAGGGACGACACATTTGCAACTGGGGTGAAATGGAAGGAAATGGGACCTCAGTGAACAATGAACCAGGCCCCAAATTTCTCTTGACAGGCCTGGTGGGCCTCTTCTTCCAGGGATCCCTGGGGAACTAAGTCTGGGAGTTGTCCCCATTGCCTTATCTCAGTTTATCCTCCCCCCCACACACACACCTGCCATTGAAGTATGGTATGTCACAGATTTCCCCCCACCTCACCCCCCAAGGGAATCAATGTGGATATTTCCTCCTTTGGAACCCCATGCTGTAGGATTTTTCTGCAGGGAGGGAAGTGGGATCATCTGAACTAATGTAAGAGGCAATGCTTGTGGAAGTACTGTGGTTTTTTATTCATTTATATCAAGCACATGTATGGAAATGCATGTACATGTTTGTCTATACATTTCTAATATTTAGTGATGAAAAAACCTTATATAATATATACATGAGGACACTACATCAGGCAACACAAATAGCAAGTGAAGAAGTGTGCAGAATCTAAAATCCCACAAATAAGGAGCTGTGTAACAAATTTTGCAAATAGTCCTTCATATGTTCCATTGGTAATTAAGCTTTCATCAGGAATGATGAACCCTTGTGTCATCAAACAGTCCACTTTAATGAGATCATATTAATTTGATTGTTTGAGAAAGTGTGCAACCGGAGCATAAATAATGGGGAATTTCAGCAGAAAGTATTCATTCCGCGCCCCCCTCCCCCCCCAAAAAAATATTCGGGACCTTAGGTGAGGGGGAGAAATCAGTTTATTTAAAAATCAGGTCCATACCCTATTTTCTTCATGATGCTGATCAGAATTTCTGGCTCAGCAGTCTCCACAGCATCACTGTGGTTGCCCTTGTGAGGCCCCTCTGGGTAGTCCGTGGTCCCTGGAGGATATGGTGTGTTGATTATTAGACTGAGCTGGAATACCTTTTATAGCCAAAAATGATATGTAGAGTAGTGGATTGTTTATTTAAAAGGTAAAGTTCTTTAACTGCACTTCTTATTCCATTATTCTCCTGATCAAGTTTTAATAATACAAATATTAGCTAAGGCTCACATCATAGCTGTATTATTGATTTTCCCAGCATTGACATTCTCGGGTCAATATATTGAAATCTTAAGGCACTTCCTAGCTTACTGTGGGTTAAGAATGTAATTACTTTTTTATTTAGACTCTCTGGTAGATTTATACTACCTAATTACTGGTTCCCCACCCAATTTATCCAGAATAATCTGAGTTCTTAACACTTTTCTGGTGGCTAATTTAACACATAGGCTTCTTCATTATAATTGTTATCACGGCAGTGGTGTTGAGTATCTTTAATAAAAAGTGTTAAAAACTGTAGTGCACAATTATTTTTTTTCTCTGAGATTCTGCCCAATAGCAACAAACTGGAGTATCTCTATCTGTGGCCAACATATTTACACAATGACTAGGGATTGTGATTTATTAGGCCATGATCCTGCAAACTCATTCAATAATGGGCTCTCTGGTCTTGCAGAAAGAGGTATAACACAATCTGATTACAGGAAGTTGAAGCTAGACAAATTCAGACTGGAAGTAAGCCATAAATTTTAGATAGTGAGAGTAATTAAGCATTGGAACAATTTACCGAGGATCATGGTGGATTGTCTATCACTGGCTATTTTAACATCAATAATGGTTGTTCTTTTTTAAAAAAGATCTGCTCTAGGAATTATTTTTGGGAATTTCTATGGCTGGTGTTATGCAGTAGGTTGAACTAGATGGTCACAGTAGACTCTTCTGGCCTAGGAATCTATAAATATGGATAATTTTACCTATGTGAGTTGGCACAGTGGGTTCAGTACGATTACTCACATGCCTAAAGCTCCTTAAGTTCATAAGTGTTTGCAGAATCAGGGTGTTGGTTTGGATTTACTTAGTGGAGTATACTACCTGAAGAAGAGCTCTGTGAAAGCTTGCCTCTCTCACCAATAGAAGTTGGTCCAATGAAAGACATCACCTTGTCTCTCATTCATCCTAGTCAGTTGAAATATGTTTCTTTTAGAAGTGCACCAATCCACCACTGCCTTAACCATAGCCTGCCAAGATTGTGGTTCATCCTTCAGAAGCAAGAGAACAGTATTTGTATGAGTTATGACACCTATTTAACTACTGGGTATTTTCACTAGAACAGTGCTTTTCTAGCAATGAGACAACTCACACATTGCATCATGGGTATTCCATTACCCCCAAATGCCCAACTTAAATTTTGATGCATTATATTATCTTCCTTCTTTGCATCATGAATTTACAACTACTGAAATCAGTTCTTATAGGACTAATAATGCAATCTGCTAATAGGCATAGTGCAACCATTTTTAAGAGACCCTTGAAAGAACAGTGCTTATTTCTTGTGGAGACTATAAAAGCACTGTATCTTTCCCTGACCATCCCTTGTTTATCTACTTGTTCAAATGCCCATTCATGTAATTACAATCTTTCTAACTGTATTCCTTCTGTGGTTATGTAATGCACTGTTGAACAGCTGCCACATTCTATTTCAGGGGTAGCTGCCTTTCAGTGGTGGGCCAAATGCTCCTTGTATGTTAAATCTGAACTCAGTTATTTATAGCTGAGTCTTCCACTGAAGACAAAGGTAATTTTGTCTGAGGGTAGTACTGCAAGATAAAGTATGTTGTTTGTTTGCCAAGCATTTATGCAAAGGTGTTCAATAGGGGGAAGCAGTGTGATCCAGTACATAGGTCACCGAAGTAGGAATAAAGAGACCCAGGTACTATTCATAGGTCTTCCACTGACTTTCTGTGTCACTTTGTGCCTCAGTTTCTCCATCTATACAATGATATTTGCCTTCCTTTGCAAAGTGCCTTGAGATGTGTGGATGAATTTTATAGCTAAGTATAATTGAAAAATTCAAGTTTAATTAATAACTAAGAATAAATATTTTAGTTTGGCTACAATATTTTCCCATACCATGTAATGTGGGATCTTCCAGTATGCTCCAGGGGGAAAAAAACATGCAATATATTTACCGTGGGCAGCATGCTTAATAATACGGGTTCATAGGTGAAAGAGCCACAAAGAAAGATATCACTATCAGAGTAGAAAAGAATATGCTCATTACTCAGGGGGAAAAAAATCCCTGATACAGCACATAATGGGAGAGTGCAAGGAAAAGAAGTAAGCAAATCCTTTTAAGTCCATTTTTTTCACCTCTCATAGATAAGCACATTGACTAAGGACAAAACACTTACTTCACACATTGTTCATGCTTTCAAAGTGTATTATGAAAACAAACAAACAGGAAGCAGAGACAGAATGTGCTCAAATTAAACATCAGAAAAGGTTATGGTCCAATGATGTACTTACCTATAATAAGAGCACTGACATTAATTAGAACTGTAATATTTGTGCACAGATTATATGAAGCCCAGAATCAGGATTGTAAACAAGTGTTATACTTTCCATCCCATATCCTCCTATTTAATCATCTTTGCATTCATGTAGTAGCCTGCAAAGCTGAGGTGCGTTAAATGGATAAAGTGACAGCAGCTTGAGATAATGAAGGGTGAAAGTACTGTGTGATGCCTCATTTGGGCCTTTCAAAGGTGCAGTGTACAATCTCAAGTGAGTTTGAGTTTTTGTTGTGTGCAAAAATTGGAAAGTGAGATACTAGTGCTGCAACCTATAGTTATACATTATCAACCTGTTTGTTGTTCGTGCTTGATTTTCAGAGGATGCTGCAGCTCCTGCTGATTTCAGTTGGAGTTGTGGGTGCTCAGCACCTCGGAAAATCAAAGTGGAATAGTAGAATAATATTTTAAAAGAGAGGAAGGCTCTGGAGTGGGACTCAGGAGAGCTGGAGTCAGTGTCTGCTATGCCACCAACTTTGTTTCACCTTGGGCAAGTCGTTTCTCTCTGGACCTCAGTTCTCCACCTGTGAACTCCGGAAGATAATACTTCTTTTCTCCCAGTTTGTGTCCATTTAGATTGTAAGCTCTTGAGTCAGAGACTGTTTTCTGGGGCATAAGCAAGCTATTGAAATGCAGATAATAAATAGGCCTTGTGTTTTATTTAAGGGAATACAATATATTAATCAGTGAAAAGAAGGCGCCTGTCACTATTTTCTGAAATATTTCCTGGAAGTATTTTGGCATCAGTGTTGGTGCCATGAGAATGATATTACGTCTCAAAGTGCATTTTAATTTCAGTCCTGAATACAGCTGTGCCAAAAGTGAAGAATTAAGTGGTGTCTGAGATGGACAGAAGGGAGAAACAAAATAAGGATGAAAAGGAAATAATGTTTTGTTTTTATACACATTTCATCTCAAAGCATTCCAGTATTTACCCATGGACATGAATCTCCCTTCCCATTGTATTTTAGTACAAAAGGACAATATATATGCATTCACAGTGCCATCTTCTGCACTGGAACAGGATAAATAGTAAAAAAAAAGTTTTAACTTTCCTGAAACTGGCAAGCAAGGAAATTTTCTTGTTACACTTTATAGGCCAAATCATGCCCCTATTGAAATAAGGTCTCCATTGATTGCAGTGAGGATTGGATACAAGATGCAGACGTATATGCAGATACTTTTACTCAGTCTAAAGTGGGACTCAAAAAAGTGTGAATACATGCAATTTACACAGAATGAATATTCTGCCTCAGGATTAAAGTATTTAGTTTTTCAAGGGGTAACAGCCAGTCCATTGATCAATGCTTCATTCTCACATTTAATTTTGATAGTGCTTTGCCCAGGAACTCACATTAGATGGCCTCATTCCAATGTAATGCTTAAATTAATTTCAAGTTCAGCAGTAGGATATCATGAAGGAAGCAGATTGTTCTATATATCCATTGCAGTAGAAGGCACAGCCAGGTACATATCAATTTAGTGACTTTGTTTCATTGATAACATATATGCCACAAAGATCATTTGATGTTTAAGGCCATCATTTTTTAACATCTGGCTGGTTTGTTATGAATTCTGTACAGCTAAATGTGTTCAAGCTTATTTGCAAAAGGCAAATGCCCTGAACCAAATAGCCTTCCCTATTAAAGCTAAAAATAGAGAGAGACTGGGAAAGCAGTAAACACTAATATAGCTAATTTCACATGGTTAATATATATATTTCTCACAATTAACCAGCATGATACAGTATTTGTACATAAGTTATGTTGAATATTTGATGGAAGGCAAGATCAAAGTTCTGACCTAAAGTGTTTTCTTTCCACATATTCAGCCTTCCAAGATCATCTCTTGTCATAGAATTTTGTAATGACATTTTGGAGGTGTCCCTATGACAGCGTGTCTACAGAGATACCTACAGGAAGTGAAAAACGGAAAAATAAAGTTGCTATCTATCATTTTTAATTGGGTAGAGTGGAAGCAAACTTTCAAAATAGAGAGAGTCTGGCTGATTATAATGGCAGTCGTGGCAAAATCCTTATGTAACTCTGAATGTGTTCCCTTTATTATCTAGTGCTCTGCCAAACCTGATCTGAATAACTTGTAGGACCATGGTTCAGAAACTAATTCACGCTTATTATTTTCATGAGATACAGAATACACCATTTCACCCTTCAGTAGATGTGTATTCAGATTAGTTGTAGAGCACGTTCTAACCTAAATCCACAAATCTCTCACTAATAAACACAAAAAGATACTTAATGTACCCAAAATGTATGTTTCCACATTTAGCAGCTCCCTGCCATATTCTAAAAGAATTGGACCTGTTCTCAGAGTAATAGTATCAATTCTACAGCGAGTAACTACTGTTTGCAGCTGCTAATCCACCAGATGCTTTCAAATACTGTAACTGGAAGCCATAACATTCCATTGACACCACATCTGAAATCACTCTGATTTCTATTACCAATCTTGATTTTTATATATGTACATAAAGTGCAGTATTATAAATAAGTCACCTTTCACCAATTGTGTGAAGGTTAAATAGCAAAAAGAGAACTATATATATATATTTTTTTTGGACAACAGCATTATATCTTTGGAAATAATTCTGACAAATAAAAAGCCATTAGTCCCCCCAAAATTGTAATGAGATCATGATTAATAAATGCCTCTCAAAGGTCTACATCAAAGTCAAGGCTTTTCTGTGATAAATGCAAACATGCAGACCTTGCTTTGCCAAAAGCTGTATGTTTCAGTTACCAGGTTCCACTGATTGATCTGTTCATTACTCTGATAAATAATTTATCACCTTGAAGAGGACAATTCATTATGCAGATAGTATGAACAAGTAACTATAACAGCCAAGCCTCTAAAAGAATTAGCAGTGCTACTAGTGCCCTGGTGTTCATGTTTCTGGTGCAGAGCTCAAACCTTCACAATAGCAATTAAATTATAAAAACATTGTTCAGGATCCTTTATAAGCAGTGTCCTATGTGAGCTAACAACACTAACAATTTGATAGTGTTGAGGCCTGTTGAGGCCCTTTTAACTAAAATGCCTTGTCAGTCATGAAGAGTTATATGTAGCCTTCTTTAAAATGTCATAGAATTAGATTACAGTATACCCTACTTTCAAAATTGGGGTGAAAGTAGGTTAGGTTTGCAAAGTCTGAACCTTTATACCCCATCACTCTGTTAGCCCTAGAAGCACTGTGTTCCTAACAACTCTTCTCTCATTGGGTGTAGCAGTAAATTGTGAATAAATCTGGTGAAAGTCAGACAGACCATGTCATTTCTCGGACTATAGGAATAATCAATGAGGGGATAGGGTTGTAATTTGTTATGCCAGGGAACTGCTTCTATCTGCTTTCAATTAAAAATAAAAAGGGAGAGGGGAACAGCCATTTGTATCCTGGCAACACTTGAAGAGATGGGGTGGATACCGGCACTGATCACTTTACCTCCTTGCTGGAACACTGAGAATAATAATTATATATTGCTCTGGGATGATGGAGATTCCTTTGATACACCTCAGACTGCATAAAGGAGTCTCTTTGCTTTAAATATAGAAGTCAACCACAAACAAATGCCTTTATAATTAAAATTCATAAAATGTGACTAAGCAATCTGATTGTTCAGCCGTGTCACATATCACTCATGCAGCTGCACAATTCACAAGCACTTACCCATGTTTTCCTTCCTCTCATCGCACACTGGGAGAAAGGCAACATTTTTTTTTTTTCATAAATTGTAATGCTAACATACATACACTAGAGCACTGGTGGGCAACCTGTGTCTCGCAGGCCACACATGGCCTAATGGCAAGCCGCTAGACAGTTTGTTTACATTTGCACGGCCGCCCGCAGCACCCAGTGGCCATGGTTCACCGTTCTCGGCCAATGGGAGCTGCAGGAAGCGGCATAGGGTGTAGGGACGTCCTGGACACCGCTTCCCGTGGCTTCCATTGGCTGGGAACGGCGAACCACTGGGAGCTGCGGGCGGCTGTGCAAATGTAAACAAACTGTCTGGCAGCCCGCCAGCAGGTTACCCTGACGCGCCGCATGTGGCCTGCAAGCCGCACGTTGCTCACCTCTGCACTAGAGCCTTTAGTAGTCTACTATAAGAGATACCGGTCTGTAGAAATATTCAGGACACCAGCTACTATGCTTCAATCATAGCTAAATCACTGATATTCCCAGGGGTTTAGCATCTTTGGTGGCAAAGACATCATCTGTCTTGGAATATCAGAGTGTTCTCCATATAGCAGTCTAGTTTAGAATATAAGCTTTTTCTCCCACTATTTATGTACTGGATTCCTGGTTTTAATAATGACTCCCTTGAACCAGTATGCCTAATATTCTTGTAATATACGGTCTTCCACACTGTAATAGAGTTCTGCAACTGGTATGTATAGATTGTATCATGTGATGTCAGTCCCATGGATCTCTCTACTTTCATGAGTTTAAGGGAGTCTGCACCCATAGATCTGGTCTGTGGAGTCGAGGAAAAGGTGAGTGCCACTCCTGTAGTTTGTCTGTCACTAATCTAGAACTTGATGATCCTCCTTTGGCAGGGTAACTGAACTGCTGCCTGCTCCCCACCCAAAACTGTGCTTTAATCCAGAGTAAATTACTCCAGACCAAGTCTACAGTAACTTCTGTGAGTTCCTCCTAGGTGCCATGGAGCAGCCTCCCACCACTGCTCCCAGAGACAGTGGTTCACAAAGAAAATTCTAGTAGTGTGATTCCTCCAGGAGCCATACTATTAATGGCAACAGAGTGCTCGAGTAGTCAGGTGGTAGTGCAGAGGCACAAGGTCCCCTTGGACCTCACAGCATCTATGGGTTTGTTTAGTGGACTGAACCCCAGTATTTTTGTGCAGTTCAGGGCAACTCACCACCAGTAGAAGAGTTCCAGAGAAGTAGTAACATGGAGATTCAGGTTTTGCAAGGCCAAAACATGGGCATCTATTCCTCTTCCAAATCCTTAATGTTTAGGCCCTGATCCTGAACCTGGCCCCATGAAAATGGACCCCTACGTCTATGTGGAACCCCACTGAAATCATGGAACTCCATATAAGCACAAAGATTCACCTATGAAGCATCAGGGCAATAGTTGTTGCATGTGTTTTAACGATACAATACTTTACCCCTTATTCACAGTAAGCAGTACTTAAATGAATAAGGATTTCAGAATCAGGGCCCATGTTGTCAAGCACATTTGGGATTCTTTAGGAGGAAAAATACAACAGACATACAGATTAAATTGTTATATGCTGAAAATAAACTTGATTAAAACAATAGTAATGAAAAAGATAAACTTATTTTTTTTAATATTGTTGTACTACATAACATTACATTTTCTCCTTAGAGCATTATAATACATTTATTAACTAAACCAAACAGATAAAAATGTTCCCATTGCTATGAAACATTTCAGGATGTGCAGTCATAAAATAAAAATGTGCTTGCAAGATATATACTATATCAGCAACATACATCCCCTAGAATGTGTTATTCCCATGTGCTATTCCTTTCTTATTGAACTGAACAAGTGGATGTGACCATGGAAGGAACAGAACAAATTAAAGTCTAAACAAAGGTTTCCTCCAAATAGCTTATAGTGCAAGCAATATCCAACAAGAAATGGGATACAGCTGATAAGCAGAAAGCAAACTTTATTGATTTTTTTTCCCAATTAGGTTAGGTAGATTCTGTTCATCTGCTCACTTAAATGGATATGAATGTAAACCCTCTGAGGTATTCTTAACAAGTTTTCAGTAAAAGTGTTTCCATATCACTTCACTAATGGGGATTGGAGGCAGTTGATAGCTGTAGGAAAATAAATTAAATAAAAGATTATCGATGTATTTAAAAAAAAGCCTTTTCCTCCAAATTGTAACTCTCCAAAAGAATTCAGGGCTCTCAGAGTCCAGGGGAACAGGATTCATTCTCATTTTCCAGAGCCCCACATTCATGAGAGTTTTGATTGTTAAAAGTTATTTTGTTTTAGAGGGCTCTATCTAGCTACAAGTATCTCTCTTGTACTTTGGGCTTTTGACTGTCTGTCTTGACACCTAGGTGACTAAGGAAAAAATGTGAATTGGAGTGAAAGTCCATTACTAGCTGTTTGGTGGGCTATGGAATGAGTTGGCGGTCTCAACCCACTTCCAAATGGACCATTATCCTTATCACAGAAACCACAATCACAACTAGAACCCTGGTTGACGGTGTCAGAGGCCACAGCCTGAGGGCGTGATACTGCAAGGTGCTACAATGGGAGTTGAAGATGCTCAACTCTTTATAGGATCCTTCCCTTAAAGGGCATCAACTCTGAACTACTCTCATACTGCTTTTTAGATGGTCCCTCCAGAACAAGATACTAATGTACATACAACATGAGAGAGTTTGAACTTGTGACTACTCATGCTATCAACCCGCTCGTCCTCTGGCTTTGAGAAAAAAAAATAAAATAAAAGATGGTCTCCAGGAATGTCAATCCAGTACCATTCACAATCACTGAAATTGTTCACAAAGAAAAAATGTGAATTTGCTGTTTCAGCATTAAGAACCACATGTATTTTTGCCTGTTTAACAAAATGTAAGGGACCAGATCCTGCTCTCAGTTACCCAGGTGTAAATAGGGAATAACTTCATTGAGTCACTCCAGACTGACACCACTGTAACTAAGAGCAACATGTTACCTAGCTAGAGAGATTCATGGTCTGGAGGATAGAGGTTAGTAGGTCACTTGTGAGTGCTTTGTGTAATGAGGCAGACAGCTGCGGGGGGAGGGGGTCTGACTCTTTGGAGCCCCTCTGATTCAGGATATTAGGAAGACAGTAAAATTAGTGAGGCAGAGGAAAGGTCCTTGTCTGGGGCTGAGATGAGATGAAACGGCTCCTACACTGAATGCGGGTATCAGTGCTGGGGAAATGAAAAAGGCAACTGTTTAGAAGTATGAATATAGGAGGTTTGCTGAGAAAACATTGATGCATCTGGAACATAAGAGAATTCTTGCTGGTGAAATGAAATTCCTGGAGGGCTGCAGCAGGAGACAAGGCAGGTTTGGGTTTGAATTGCCACCCAACCCTGAAGGTTCCCTTGGGTAAAGGCAGCTTCAATCCCCAACTGAGGCAGCATAGATAGGAAAAAAATAAATAGGGGATAAGCTGAATTGGTGCATGGCCTGACTGCTCTGGGCCCCCTCAGTTATCCATTTCATCTACTTTTGGGGATGCACTGGCAACTTGTGGGTTCCTCAACTGAGGGGAGGTGATGGGTACCTTGTACCACCATAATTCTATTCCAGGCAGAATCTGCAACGATGGGATCCCTCCACTAGCACTGAATATGGACCATTAAGTGTAATATGGTATCTTTTCCTTGCTCATTACTTCACTGCCCTACCTTTTATACACATGCACCCATCTGATCCAATGTTGGATCAAACCACCACTTCCTCAGTCCATCTCTCATTTTTAATAGCATTAACTTACATTGCCTTTGACATCTGTTTTGTTCAAAGAAGGCTGAAGGTTGCTTTAAACTATGAGGGCAGCCAGGCAGCTTTGCACAGTGCACGCTGCCTGTGCCCACAGGTGCAACTCTTGCAGTTCCCATCGGCCACAGTTCCCGGCCAATGGGAACTGCGGAGCCGGCGCTGGAGGCAGGGGCAGCATACGGAGCTTCCCTGATCGCCCCTGCACCTAGGGACCTCAGGGACATGCCAGCTGCTTCCGGGAGCTGCTCAGAGCCAGGGTAGGCAGGGAGCCTGCCTTCGGCCTGCTGCGCCACTGACTGGACTTTTTTATGGCTTTTGACTATTTGGTCAGTGGTGCTGACCGGAGCTGCCAGTGTCCCTTTTTGACCATGTGTTCCAGTTGAAAACCAGATGCCTGTCAACCCTAGAAGCAGGGAAGATGGGGTTGATGGTTCCACACCACAAGAGGATTCCCCTACACCAGGGAAGGTTGATCACCTGTTTTGCATCACCAGAGGAGTGCAAAGCAACCATAGCAAGACTAAGGAGCTGGGCCTTTAAACATAATGCATAAATAGGGGGCGAGATCCTCAGCTTGTGTAAATTGGTGCAGGTATTTTGAAGTCAATGGTACAATGCCAATTTATATCAGCTGAAGGTGTGTTTGTATATTTTTTTTCTTTTCTGGCAGTGTTTAGTGTGGGGTTTTTTAGGCTGCCTACTTTAAGCATATTTCTGCATGCTTCTTTCAATTAATTTTGAAGGTGGGAACATATTTTAACATCAAGTTTGTTTCTCAAATGCTAAAAGAGAAACCAGCCTTTTTTTAGCTGTTTGTTGAGCAGGGCCGGCCTTATGGGTGGGTGACATGGGCAACTGCCCAACTGTCGGAGGAGGGGGGCACCATGGTCATAAAGCAAAGGGCAAGAAAGGCTCGTGGTGTGAGACTGCGAAAGCGAGCTTGGGACAGTTGTGGGGGGTGCAGGCAGCAAGACACAGGGCAATGGGGATTAGTTGGGGAGCCTGGAGAGGCAGTGAGGCCCAGGGCTAATGAGGGGGTGGGGACCCTGGATTGGCAGCAGGGACCAGGGGCACCAAATTACAAGTTCACCAAGGATGCCAGTTTCCCCAAGACCGTCCCTGTTGTTGAGAACTCTGGAAGGTAAGAATATATACAAATTGCTGTTGCAATGGTTTAGTGCAGTGGTTCTCAAACTGTGGGTCAGGACCCCAAAGTGGGTCGTGACTCCATTTTAATGAGGTCGCCAGTGCTAGCTTAGACTTGCAAGGGCCAGGGGCAGAAGCCGAAGCCCGAGCCCCACCGTCGGGGGCCGAAGCCTGAAGGCTTCAGCCCTGGGCAGTGGGGCTCAGGTTACAGGCCCCCTGACTTGGGCTTCAGCTTTGCCCCCCCCGCACCCGGAGCGCCAGGGCTCAGGCTTCGGTCCCCTGTGCTGGGGTCATGTAGTAATTTTTGTTGTCAGAAGGTGGTCACAGTGCAATGAAGTTTAAGAACCCCTGGCTTAGTGAAAAAGGAACATTTTTGTCTTTGTAGAATATTTTTTTACCCAACTTGAGAGGAAATGAATGCAAAGGGAGTGTAACTACTGTTGGTCTTCCATCTCAGACATACTCCTTCTCATCACCTTAACAGTTCGCTTTTTTAGAGGCACTAATAATACCCAGAGAGCATCTATTATAATGAAAAAAAAGTTATTAATGTATTTAGCTTTGCAAATGCTTTTATTTGCTATATTATAATTATGCCATTATAAGTGGAATGCACCATAATTATATTTACGTCACCAGCCACTTCTACTGAATGGGAAACCACGGAGGTCGCTGCACTACAGCCGCCTGGTATTGTGGCCATTTCAAACATCTGGCACTGCACTATTAGAGATGTCACAGAGAGCTGTAGAGCTTTTAAAGAACCTGTTATCATTTATACAGATGAGGGCTGAGGTGGTGTGATGTGATTGGATTTAGAGAGAGTGTTTTGTTGTTGTTGTTCTGAAGAGCATAGAGCTTTAAACACTGTCTGTTTTTCTAGTCCGTAAAAAATTCCAAACCAGAAAGGCTTCAGCCACACCAGGAGTTTGATCCCTCATTGCAAATAGGATAGCCATGCATTAGCTGTCTGGCATTTCTGAAGTGATAAAATAAACACTAAGAATGCATAAAACAACCATTTCAAAACCTGCTTTCCTTTTTTTCTTGATTGTATGGCTTTTAATACACTAAAAATATCCTCCACTCAGAGGAAAAGTGACAGCTATGGTATGCGGGAAGACACTAGCATCTTTCTCAGCTACAATTATGTATGGTCTTCATCAGTGTCAAATGTTTGTTGACTTGAAAGATGTTTCAGGCTCTTTGGTCCCAATTCAGGAAAGCTCTTAAGCATGTGGTAAACTTTGCATCAGTCAATTGAATGTAAACACATGCTTAAAGTAAAGTGCATCCTTAATTGCTTTCCTGAATCAGGGTCTTTAAAAGCACAACAGGTAACCATTTTCACTCAAAACAAACTGAGGAAAGAAACTTAGGAAAGTATCTTAACTTAGGGTTACAAGTTCTAAGGAACTTAGGTTAGTTGAATTGCCTCTGAATGTATTAAAACAGCTCTACTATTAGTTTGTTTTATACTAGCAATGCTTGTCATGAGCCAAATCCAGCCCTCATGCAACTTCAGTCAAGCAAAAGGAGTTGCTACTTATACTAGGTCTGAATTTGGGACAAAACCAACGCCCTTCTCCATAGCCACAGAGACACCCTTTGCACCAGAACTGGTATGGTACAGCTAGAGCAGAAGGGGATCATGCAAAGGATGTGTACCCTTGACTTGTATAGAGCTCCACTCCATGTGAGCTCCTTATGTGACAACAGGTAGGGGCAGGGCGTGACTGGGCACTTTGCATGGCATCCTTTGCCCCCATCCACTGGGGCCTTGGATAAGTGCTTTTTTGTAGATGGCTTCAGCTGTTGGGCTGAAATTGCCTTTGCCTTTGTAGAAGAGTGAGGAGAATTCTGCCACCCTGGGCATCTGCCTGGCACCTGGCCCGAGTACTTGGACTAAGTATTGGGCACAGGTTGTCTTCTTCTTTCTATGGCTGATGTAAATGTAGAGCAACAGATATAATTTTATATTTAGTTGGGTATGCCAGATAAGTGCATCTGGAATAGCAGAGTATATTGCTGTGATGCCTCTTTCATATTTGTGAATTGGGCATTGAGTTGTTATATGTCCCATGGTCTGCTCTGTGTGACCACAGTCGCACACTGGACATTCTTTAATTTATTTTCCATTTGTATCATAGGATATCAGGGTTGGAAGGGCATTTGCGCAGCAAGGATTCGCATCTGCCATGGTTTGTGCGGATGTGATTAGGGTTGCCCTGGAGCTTTGGGGGAGATCAAAGCCAGGGATTTTCTGCATCAGGTTTATTGTTTATTTGTGACTTCGTGTGAACTACATTCAGCTTCCCAAGCTTCATCAGAGTCAAAGATGCATTGTTGAAGGTTAAATGTGTGGGTCCAAAAGGGCTTATGTGACTTCAAGAGGTGACGGACATTGTTAAGGTCCTGATGGATGGGAAGATGTTCATTTTCCATGATCCTCTGGAATTCCCAAGGGTTGTGGCATCACAGAGAATGCTCTGTCATACCTGGGGCAAATTTATTCCAGATTTACAACAGTGAAACAGAGAGCAGAGTTTGTTCTTCTGAATTCTTGCTGTGTCCTTGTGTCAGGCTTTATCCTTTGAAATCTAGCTCTGCCTTAAACACAACCACTATGAAATATAGCCTAAAACACCTGCAATGTTAAGGAAAACCAACCAACCAACCAACCAAAACCCCTTGTCTATTCCACATTATTTTCTTTTATTCATTTTGAAGCAACAATACAATGGGACCTAACCTTTTCCACAGGAAAATCAGAAGATGAGGTTATCTACAGGTAACAGATATTACTGAGCCAACGTACCAGACCATAGTCTGGATTTCCAGATATACTATGGTGCTGGAACATGCTTATGAGAGATTAAAGACTGCAAGATCAAGGGCCAACAATCTGTTGCCAAATTCATAAAAGCAAGCCAGAGAAATAGAATATGTAAAAAAATAGGTCATTGTGTTTTTTTCTGTAACAAACACCTTGTTTTTGGGTCTGATCGTGAAATCAGTGGCACAATTCCCAGGTGTAGGATTAGGTCCTCTGAATAGTTTCCTAGACGTGCAGACTTGACTGCGTCAATAGTTTGGAAGACTGTAGGATGCAGTAGAATGTTCAGAGCACTAGTCGAAAGTGCAAAACACAGGAAAAAAGTGCATGGGAGCAACACTGAGGTAATCATTTATTTATTTTATTTTTTCTCACTGTTGTTTTACACCACCTTGGACATTTGTATTTATTTATTTTATTTGTATGAGATTTGAAAAAGAGCCTACCCCGAGGCTGGAGACATCCTTGATGAGATATAAAAATTCAGTCCTTGGCAATTGCAAATTCACTGTTCTCTCATCTTGAAACTGTTCCACTTGATATAAATAAAACAAAATAATAGAGAGAGAGAGAGAGAGAGAGAATGTGGTTAGCCTGGTCATTAGGGCACTTACCTGTGAGGGGGACACCTGGGTTCCAGTCCCTGTTCCATAGGGGGGATTTGAAGCTAGGTCTCCCACATCCTATGTGAGTGCCCTAACCAGTGGGCTTTTGGATACAAGGGAACACTCATCTCTACTGTGCTGCTGCTCTCCCCAACTGGGCACAGAGGTGGCTGAGAGGGTTTGGATAATGGATGGAGTCTTGATTTCCCCCCTACATTCCAATGTGCCAGCCTGTGGAGCTGAGCTGGTGTAGGGGTGGTAAATAATATGCATTTTTTAAGTGGCTGTCTGAGATTATTTCCCTTTTGGAGCAAAGGAGGAGTTAGGGAAGGAGTGATGACTCTCTGGCTAGATTGTACAACACTTGGGAGTAGTTCATCTGAAACCAATGGGATTGCTCATGTGAATTAGGCCTTGTGTATATGAACACCTAGTCTACCCTACACTAGCCTGACACATGCTAGCTGTCCATGTGGATCCTTCTGATGGACATTAACAGTTCCCTAGAAGCTTTGATTTACACCCCCTCCCCTTTGAAACAGTAGATCAAAGCATGCTAAGGAACTGTCAGTGTGTGTCAGCAGTGGACTCAGTACGTGGCAGGCTAGTGAGGGATAGATTTACACCCCAACTTGCCACAAAGTAAATGTTTGTATAGACAAGTCCTAGGTCCCTCAAACAGAAGGATCACACAGTATATCCCTAAGTTAATTTCTGCTCTAAGGTGCTCCTGCAGCAGTACAACCATGCATACCCCTTCTACAAAGGGCTGTACCTGGTAGCAAGTGTCATTTGAAAGCACATTACAATGATCCTGTAATCAGACTGCCAACTTTCAGATTTCAGCCCTGTTGCTTGTTTAATGGGTTAAATTATATTAAGCAGCAGCGGGAATTAAGGAAACGTGTGTAATTGATGTAAATATCTATAAGAACAGACATACAATAACATTTATTTGGGTTTTTCCTTTTTTTAAAATATCATTAGACACTGATGTGTTAAGTATCTGACCTTTATTTTTTGCATTTCAGCTATTCTCTGACTTGCAAGAGGAATACAATCATTTTATAGTTTGGTCAAGTGAGAAAAATTCAGCCTTCAGTAATGCTAGTGAAAGTTCAGAGTACTGCCACTGACTTTGGTGGAGTTATTCCAGCTTTGTATCAATCTAACAGAGAAAATTTTCCCATGCTCTAGAAAATAACAAAATATGGGCTCCCGTCACCTTCTTCATGAGTCTAAGCCTGACCCCACTGGAGTTACCAGGGAGGAAAGATGAGGCCACTAGTCAAAGTTGGAGACCTGGGTTCAAGTCTCTTAATTGCATTCTGTGCCTCAGTTCTTCCTCTGTGAAATGGCGTTGATAAATTCCTTCTTTTCTCCCACCCTTTAACTGTCTTGCCTTTTTATTACAATAGCTTTAGTGTTTGTACAGCACCTATCACAGTGAGGCTCTTAGCTCTGTTGGGGCCTTTAGGTGCTGGGTGAGACAAATAATAAAAATGTTATTTCATCAGCTGAATAGAGAATGGTCTGCAGTCTTTTGGTTTAACTTTGGTTGCTCTGGTTTGAGCCCATGTCTTTGCTAAGTGCTGCCTGCACCAGTTTGAGATACAGTGCGGTCTTTACTAACTTATGTAATGTTGTCTCAGTGCACACCTTTTTGACATGTAACCATCCCTATTCTGTGTTTGAGGTTACTGTTTAGAACTGTTTCCCTTTTAAGCCTGTTTATTGATAACATACATTAATTATGTGTGCAGTATTCAATTGACTTATGTATACTCCGTAAATAAAATATTCCAAAAGAAGAAAAGACCCTATTTCAAGATATTCCATATTTCATCACTACACGTTTCTCAAGATGGCACTGCATTTGTGGTTGAAAAAGGGTTGCATTAGCTCTCTACTTAAATTGTAACAAGAGCCAGAATGTACAGTCCATAACTGACAAGAGAATATGGGGCCTAAGCAGAGTGTCAGGTTGGAGGGTTGCTGACTGTGTCATTTTATTAATTGGTGCTGAGAGTATGTGTTCTTTGGCAGTTCTTTGATCTGAAGTGTTATTTTGTTACTTTCCCAGTCAGTGCAGAGGAGATTTCTGTCTGTGCAACTAGAATAATGTTCATTTTGTAGGTCAGCGTCAGTGAGATAAGTGTTGCATTTTGTGTGTGTGCGTTTATTTATTTTTTGCTATCTGATTTTCTCCCTCTAATAAGGAATAAGAATCTGGCGAAAGATCACAAGAAAGAATGTCTGTGGGAGGGTAAAAGAGAGAGAATGCTGATCCTATGCAGTATAATTACTAAAGCGTTCTTGTAGGAGGAACCTGTTTTCTCTTTGATTTCATGGATGGTTGGGATTTTCCATTTGAAGTTATGGGAATGAATGTGCTCACTTGTCCAAAAATGTCTATTCCTTTCGACTTGGGCTTTGTCCTTGAATGTGCTAAAAGGGCTTAAAAAACAACATCCACCCTCAAGCTCCCACCTGGTTCAGTTTTTGGTTGCTATTTTAAGCAATTACAGATTAGCTATTTTGTGCTTTATACAACATGGGTATTAACTTATACATGAAAGAAAACTGTGGAGGACTAGAGTTGCGGGGCAGGGGTCCTTCACTCAAACTCAGGTCCTACTTTAAGTCAGGGCTACCAAAGATCTCAGCAGTTCTTGTGTAACCAAGGACCTGGTTCAGAGATTTGGAAGAATAGTAGCAGTAAATTTTAATATATGATAGGACCCAAAGACCCCAATGGGGATCAGGGCCTCTTGGTGCTGGGTGCTGTACAAACACAGAAAAGAAGCAATCCCTGTCCTGACAGGCCTGCGATCACTGGGGGTGGGGGAGAGGGACTTCTATTGACTTAAATGGGGTTTGAATCAGTCTTAAAGGTGTTAAAATGAATCAAAGTTGGAGGCTAGGGATAGGAAAGAGCTGACTATCTCTGCCTCCCAAGGTGTTGTAGTTGCTAAACCTGCTTTGCTTTAGTCCAGGGTCTCATTGGTCTCAACTGATACTTGAGAAAGAGATTACTATAACTTCCATCTGTCCTGGACATTCTTAAATAACAACCAGTTTTAGTGCTGAAATAAAGTTGGCTGTCTCCTGATCAAAATGGAGTGCTAGGAGCCCTAACAATGATCCCTCTTAGTAACCTCTTTCAGTCTCTCCCACCCACAAGTCTCTGAATTACAGACTCTGATTTACAATAAAGCTGGACAAGATAGAATTGATGCTTCTTTCAGAGACAATCAATGCCACTAAGTAAAGTGGCCAAAAAGATTTGTTTTGTACATAAATTCCTTGCTTGTTATGCAGGTCACTACTATAATACTCCAACCTCAGCCACTTTGTAGAATGAGAGGCTGTATCTAGAAAGTCAAGCTGGTTTCTGACTGTTAACCCGGGCTTAGGTTTGGACAAACAGTCAAGTTTGTTCTGCTAAACACTTTCCTTAATTCTTTTTTGATAGTTCTTCTGGTCCTGAGTGAACAATTGTGCTTACTTCCTGCCAAGATAGGGCCAATCCTTTTAGGTGTTGTGCTCCTCTCCTCCCAGTGAAGACCATGGGAGCTACAAGTGTTTATATCAGGCTCCTAGAAGGTCAAATGCATCCTCCATGGAATTCCTTAATCATGTTTCACTAGACGTGAATTTGATGTTGCCTTAACTAATCATCCATTTTATTTATTGTTGGTATTATATTAACAGCCTGCATGCCTCAAGCAAGATTAGGGCCTTATTGTGCTAGGCACTGTACAAAGACATAGTAAGAGACAATTCCCACACGAAGGAGTTTACAATTAACATAGACAAGAAAGACAAAAGGAGAGAGGGGAAAGAGGCACAGAGAGGTGAAGTAACTTGTCCAAGTTAATACATGGGACAGCAGGTCAGTGGCAGCACTGGGAATGGAATCCAGGCCTTCTGACTGCAGTCAGTGGCCTATTCATTAGACCATATTGCCAAGCCATAACATTTTTGAGTCAAAGTAATTAAATTATAGCAAGTACCTGGGTCCTTCCATCCTCTTGTTTTACATGCTGGAATGTACTATGAAATTATATAAGGAATGGAAGCAACCTTGTGGGATGTGGCAAGCATACCCATGTTATGTCCACAGCGTACACATGGAGAAACTGATAAAAACATAAAATGCTCTCGGTGGAAGAGGTGGGGGGAGAAGAGGGGAGAAAGCAGGCTGCTCCCTAGAACAGAAAGGGACAACTCACCCACCTGGCTCTCTGAAGAATTGACTCTGATTACATGCTTCCATACAAAGCTTCTTAGGCTACACCTACACTGCAATAAAAAACCTGCAGCACTGAGTCTAAGAGCCCAGATCAATTGATCCAGGCTGCAGGGCTAAAAATTGCAGTATAGAAATTTGGGCTCAGGTTGAAGTCTGGGCTCTGAGCCGCCCAGCCCCCCCCCACACCTTCCCTTGTGAGGCTCTAGCCTGAGCCGAAGTGTCCACACTGCAATTTTTAGCCCTGCAAGCCCAAGTCAGCCGACCTGGTCTTTCATTGCAATGCAGATGTACCCTTAACCTGCAAGCAGGACCAGGAAACCTCCTCATCGTTTAAGTGATAGCTCACAATTTTACTACAGTTCTCAATAACCCACAACCCATATATGGCATCGCTTCAGTATGTGATTTCAGAACATCCTGATGGCAGGAATATTAACCCAATAAGTCTGAAACTGGCATTCATTGGAATGGTGGGCACTTTCTGAAACCTGTGGACAGATTTTCCTAGAGTTTTTTTTTTATTTATTTCTAGTTCATTTTACTGCTGGTGAAGTGTATTGGATGTACAGTCCTGGAAACTTATATATACATTCCCCTCCCCCCTCCCAGTACCATGTACAGGATAGACAGCACCAGAGCATGATACTTAATATTGTCTCACTAATATGTCTCAATAATGACCAGGAGGGACTGGCTCTAGGGGTATTTTCTTCCGTGTTCAGTCCTTAATTGGCCTCTCTCTCCTGCATCTGCAACAAGATTGTCAACTGTGATAGTAGATTATGTCATGTGGATGTGAGTCCGCTAGGAATTGGACTTCAGCAATCAAACTCATTTCACATACGTTGCTTGACAAAACCACTTTTTAAAAATACTAATAGATATCTATACTTCTAAAGGTGTGTCTCACAGCATGGTAAATGCAGGTCTTGGAGCAGGGCCAGCGCAACCCATTAGGCGACCTAGGCAGTCGCCTAGGGCGTTACAATTTGGGGGGCGGTGACCGCGGCGATATTGCGGCAGCGGGACCTTCCGCCTCCTCTGTGGGGGGTAGCATTTCAGGGCGGGACCTTCCGCCTCCTAGGGCGGCAGAAAAGCTGGCGGCGCTCCTGCCTCTGGGACCATAGCTTGTGGACTCTGTGTTTCCAAGCCCATGCTTGAGTGTCCACACTGCATTGTAAGCTTGGGTTTACAATTGCTGGGCCCGGCTCTCTCAGCCATCCTAATGCATCCATACTGCACAACACAGACACCCTAACCGCTTGACCTGTGTCCACGCTGCAAAATGACAGGGCTTGGCTCCAAGTCACAGTGAGACTTGGATTCTGACCTCTCCCACACAAGGTCCTGGATGTTTACAGACCCAAGCTACACTGATTTGTGTGAGGATGGAAGAGGAGCTTGGGTTCAAATCTGAGTAAAAGCCTGGTCTTAGTGCGCTGTGTAGATATACCCTAAGAGGCAGACATTGTTGAGGCTCTTATTTTGGTGCAGGTGACTTCTTTTTCCGGCTAGATGTGATCCTGAGCTGCAGTGTGCTTGTGTAACAAAGCAGCATGGCCCCTCTCAATAAAGCTCCATTTAATTTTCTCTTTTATGTCATGGGAATCATTCAGGGGTGCCTCTACCCCCAAGCAATCCTAATCCACTCACCTGAGCAATCCTGGGAAGGGGTTTTGTCCACCATACATATCTTCAAACTGTTATATGTCACTGTATTGAATTTCTTCAGATTTAGCTCCTTTACTGCCCCCTCCACCTCTTGCCCCTGCAGTTTGCTTCTGCTCAGGAAAAGTAATTTAAGTTATGTCACCATGGTTTTGGACTATGGGGCAGTGGAACTTTCCTACCATGCAGGGGAGAAAAAAAGTGTTTGCCTATATTTTACATGTCTGCGGACGTGCTCAGTTAAGGCCATAACTAATATTCTCCTAACTAGCCAAAAGACACATTCACAGTGCATCCAAGTTCATCTGAGCAGGTTGCCAGGATGCAGAGTAAAGCTGTACAGCCTTCTCTAGCTTTACATGTAAGGAGAAGAGTGCATAACATTTAGCATGAATAAATCAGGAAGAATGATGCACCTGGAATGCAGTTTGAAAAGGGCAGCAGACCTCCTAAAAGCTTTGGAAGCTCACTTTTAACTTTAAAGAGAGGGTTGAAAGTTGAAATTCGGCTTGTGGTATTACTAGAAGGATTATTGTAGCCATTATCTTTTTTCCACATGTAGACAAGACCTATGACTCACAGGCAACATTAAGAATGTTCTCTGGAGTTGAAGAAACATAATAATCACTCTTTGCTGTGAAGAGATTATGTTTATTCTCCAAGAACCATCTTTCATATTAAATGTCCATAGATTTGCCTTGGATTAGCATTTACCTTGAAAAATGATCCTGATTGTGATGCTGCTCAGAAAAAAGGCTGTATTGCCATTTCTACTTTAACTGCAGTACTGTACACTACTGATTTTTTTTCTTATTGTGAAAGTAGTCCGCTTTCACAGAACAACGGAAGTCATAACATCTCTGCAATATCACAGGACTCACTTGATGAAACAATCAGCACAAGTAACACTATTTGATGATTTAAGGAGTAAGACATGAGAGCGCATGTGTCATTGTATAATATCCATACACAAAGGTGTTGGCAGCCTGAAGCCAGCTGGCTCTTTACATCCATGCAAACTGCATAGTGTAGTCTCTGCTATAAAATGTTGTAACTATGAAATATTTTTTTTATATATTTTTTATATTTTAAAAAAATTATTACTAAAGAAAAACAAATCCAAATAGATTCTGTAAAGCACTTTGAGATCTTTTGGTGAAAAGCTCTATGTAAGAGCTAGATGTTGTTGTTTAATTTGAAATAAATATACCACATACTTATTAGAACTTACATAAATTAGGGGTCTGTTTTTCAGGGGATTCAGTTTGACTTTTTGGTGATGAGTTAGTGTGCATGAGCAGGGGATCTTGTATTATCCAAACTTTTTTTTTCATTCATTGCTCATTTTAGCAATGATCATTTAGGGTGCGGGGAGGGAGGAGAGAGAGAATTCCAGTCTTTTGTCTCTTTCTTCATCTTTAGTTCATTATGTTGCTGTATTGGTTACACTCACACACATCCTACTTATTAGTTGTCTGTTTAGTACCAGGGCACAGATGCCAAGGACAGAAATTCTAAGGATAAATCAAGATTGTCTGTTACTGTTAACATCTTCCCTGTCATGAACTGGGCTAGGCCCCCATTCAGCAAATCATATGCTTAAGTCTACCCCTATTCAGCAAGCACTTAGGCATGTGCTTCAGTCCATGGGTATATGATCATTTGTTAAAAATTAAGCGTGTACTTAAGTGTTTTGCTGAATTGGAGACTTAGGAAAGAATAGGAGACTCTGCACTAATTTCACTTATGACACCATTGAACTCTTTTGCCATGCAGTTGAATTATGGGTCTCTGTGTGCTTCTCTTCCATAATCAAATTGATTTCTCCCCTTTCCTTTTCATTTCTTAACACAGGCTGTACTGCAGTAAGAGGTATAAATGTTTTTTACAGTTCTCCAAGTGAGATTTTGCAGTAAATCATGATGTAACTACAATGTCTTACCATCCACTGGTTAGACTCCTTAAACTAAGCATCCAATCAGTTAATCCAAGAAGATTAATTTTACTTTCATCTCAGAGTGGAAGATTCATTAATGACACAGAAACAAGTTTGCATTTGGTTAATTAGTTGAATGAGGGTCATCCATATCTATCGCCAGTGGCAGACAGCTGAAGCTGTTAAATCCATGAAAATAAATTCACTCTCAACACAAAAGTATTAATCAGCTCAGGAGGGCTACTTCAGGTCCTGGCAAGTACCACAAAGCTTTGAAATAGAAACGTCAGAATGTTTGTTTAGTAGATGTTGGTCCAATTGAGGAACAGATTTAAAAATTGGAATTCACAGCTTTAAAAATATTCAGTGACCTCCTATGAAAATAATTTCCCTTCCTTTGAAAATCAAAACTTAAATCTTAATGCAATTTTGACTTTCCGGTTTTCCTACTAGTTTTCGGTTCCTCATTTTTCCTTAGTAAAATATTTTTCATTGGGAATCAGTTTCCTTAGGGTTTTGCTTTTGTTTTTGTTTTAAATACAGGTTATTCTTAGTTTAAAAAAAGAAATGAAGGAAAGAAGTAGACACTCATGATTCTCTATTGCCTGAAATAGAAGGTCACCTTCCAGTACAATCCATGCTGCTTCTATGTAACCATTCTCTGCACTGGGTTACATTTACAAAGCAGTAAAGGGGGACTTATGCACACAAGTCCCATTGATAATAACAAGCTGGGCACATACAGCAACTCCACATGCATTTCTTTGAAAACCTATCCCACAGTACATAGAGTACTTATTTGTTCCCTTGGTACATTCCAAGGGCAGTGAAAAGCAACCGGCTGAGTAGTCTGATGTCTGGCAACACTGGGATCAAGCACTATTTACTGAACACCTTGCTGGGATGACCACATTTGATAGATTTAAGAATGAACAGAATGACATACATTCACAAACTTTTGAGCTCTAAGCAATGGAATTGACTCTCTCCTCTCCTCTTCACATTAGCCGCTGAAGCACTGGCTAGTATGATAAGCAATAGCTCACCAATACAATGAATAGGAGTAGAGAACATTTTTTTTCTATATTCAATCTATCGCATCTCACAAAACCACCCCCTTAAAAAAGCCCAGGGCTTTTTAAGTATTATATACATTTAGTATAATCTCCAGATACATAATAAACCCATTAGAATGAAGCCACAATGGTGAATCACGCTCAAGAATCAGCAATCTTGAGTCTTGTAAAGTGAGTCAAGAGGGACTCTGATATCTGGGAAGAATAAAAATACACCTGAATATTAACATCCTCTAGGGAAAATATTACAAGAAGTACCTCAGGCTACTATATTTGAGCAAATAAAAATGATTTAAACAAATGATTCATTCTGCCCCTGGCATACATTGTACAGTGGGGGCTACTAGAATTAATTTTCTATTCAGGTTCCTCTTCTTAATCTAGTGCTATCCCTGATACACACGCTGTGCTTGTTCTGATCCCTCGACTCACAGTTTTGGAACTATTTGACAGTGAGAAAAGAGCAGAATCCAACATCGGTTTTCTACAGGATAGCAAAGAAATCAGGTTAGTAGCATTTGCACATTTCACCAAACGTTACCACCTAAATATTGAAGAGATTGGGTATCAGACATTACACATGCAGCTTGAATACCCGCAGCCCTTTCAGCCAGTCTGCTGAAATCAATGCCATTCATAGATAACACAAGTCCCTCCAAACATACAGGCAAATACCTTATAACCATTTAGAAATAGAAAGAATAAATTAAATGGCAAAGCTTACATGTCTCATTTAGGCTCTGGGTAATTTTTTCAGTGCCTAAGTGACTTAGAGACAGATTTTAAAGGTATTTATTGATTTCAGGAACAGTTAGGAGCATCAATACCTTTTTAAAATCTGGCCCTTAGGCACTTAGGCTCCTAGATTGCACTGAAAGTCAATGGGATTTTAGGCTTCTAAGTTGCATAGGCCCTCTTGAAAATTTTATCCTCTGTCACACTCAGGAAAATGCACCATGTTGGGAAAATGTGTTAATAATGTGATGTTAAACAGGACTGTGCACAGAGGGACAAATTGTGTTTAAAAAGTTGTTAGCTAGCCATGATGAACCCTATAATCATCCTTGGGAGAATTACGAACAGCTAATACATTTTTTAAAACACCTCTTCTTTTCTGATATGTTCAGTGTAGATAAGCATTTAGTAAGCATTTCCAGCATCCTAGTATTAATCTCTAGCTTCTCATACAGACCACAGCTGGATGGACACAAAGTAATTTACCTAGATAAAGTCTTTCAGGCTAATTGTTTGTATTATGGTAGGTTTGAATCTGTTGTAGTAGCAGCCTCTCCATTTCAGTAGTTCCATTTTTGAATGAATCCAGGGATAGCTAAAGAAATAGAATAGGGAAAATGTTTTTATCCCAAACTTTGTAAACTTTCAGAAAAGGATTGATTCAGGTCAATTCTTTCTTTCTTCAAACCAGTTTTCACATTCCTCCCAGGAAACATGAAGTGAGTTTACTATTAATAGTTTATTACTCCTGCAGCACCAAAGGCGTGCATAGTGCATTACTGTCATTGAGGAAGTTTGTTCCTGGGCCAAAGAACTTCCAAACAAATGAGACATAACACAGAAAGCAATGGCAACAGTCAAAGACAGTGGGTGAAGGAATTCAGTGGGGAAATGTTGTGTGATATGTTTATTGAGATCTTATGTATTGCTATTTTCAGATTTAGTTTAGTTTTGGCGAGTTGTATTTTAGCAGTAAAACATAGACATGCATATAGGAGTTAATGCTACTGTTGAAGTAGGGCGGTGGTAGGAACATTTACAAAAGATGTATGCTTTAAGGAAGGACTTAACTTTCTTCCCTTAACCTCCTCCGGCCCTGATCCAGAGCTGAAGTCTTTCCAATAACTTCAAAGGATCAAGCCTTTGATTTAAAGAAAAGAGTTGGCTGTTCCAGGTAAGGGGCAGCATGAAGAGTTTGTAGCCTGGAATTCGCTAGTCTGTGTTGCTTTTTCACATGATTTGTAGGGGATACATTTTCATCACAGCACACCTCTGGATTAGACTTACCTACTCTGCCAAATGGGGTGCTGAAAATATAGTGCCAAAGCCTGTCCCCCACTTACAACACTGTAAATCTGGAGTAAATCTATTGCTTTCAAAAGCATTATTCCAGATTTACAGACTTTGTCTCGTATTCTCTAATACTGTTTCATTATTTCTTTCTTGCAAATTATGTCTTTTGGAATCTGTCTTGTCATTTAGAAAAATTAAAGCCAGTGCCTCCTTTCTGACTCCCACTAACTTAAGATGCCTTGCCAAAAATAAAGAAAATTCAATATATTTGTATATATTTGCAATTTATCAATTCCCCAAGGATAATAGATTATTCAATTACTAATGGCTCTGTTCTAAACATCTTAGTGAGATAATTAAAGCACTCTGATGCATAATCAATAAATTGATTAATCATCACTCCCTTTTTTCCAAAGATGGTAATTTAATTTAAATTCCTTTACAGAGTCACAAAGCAATTGCCTTGCATGCAACTTTTTGGGAAAAGGGAAGCAAAAGGATACGATGTTCACATCTCATTTGCTAAGCTTTTTGCAAACAGAATCCATGACAGAAAATCAGAGAAGGGGAAATGATTCACTCATTTTAAGTCTATATATATATGTGACAATAAAAATAGAGATTTTTTTCTTTCTTCTCCTATTGCTTTTTATGAGAATCAATCCAATACTGTATTGGGGAAAAGTTAAAACCTGCAGAAGCTCGAAAAGCATAATTTTGTAATTACCTCCCCTTTAACCTTTTTTCACAGGAATAAAGAAATTTAAGCTGTACCTTTATTCTTTTTTTCCCCTTCAGCAAAGCACTTAACAACATCCTTAAAGTTAAATGTGTGTTTTAAGGATTTGCTGAATAGTGATGGACTTAAACGTGCTTAGGTGCTCTGTTTTAAAAGGTGAAAAATTGATGAGTATTGAAAAGGTGAAATATAAAGTCTTCCAACATCCTAAAAGAACTCTTGATTTATTAATACATAATGTGTGTGTGTGTGTGTGTGTGTGTGTGTGTGTGTGTGTGTGTGTGTGTGAGAGAGAATTTATATATGAGATCTATAAATATAACTTTAACATTAAGAATATGTTTGTCCATCTTTATTCAGCAAGCCATTAACTTGTAATATATTTATCTATGCACTCAGATACACACAGATGCATACCTATGTGTGATGCATGATTATGCATCTGTGTATGTCTGTGTGTGTGTGTGTATACATATAATGTGTACGTGTGTGTGTGTGTAAATAACATACAAGGTTGGGTGGATGAATAATAGAGAAGGTACTGTATTTTGTCACACAGGAATGTTGCATGCTATGTATAGGCTCAGAAGTTTCTGAAATCAACGTGTTAAATGTGATCTGAAAATAATGTATGATCCTTTGAACAAGTAACAGACATTGCTAGTAAACTGCATATTTGTGTGATCTTTTTTTTTGAAACATTAAGATAATACAATTCTGTTATCTCTATTATCCCGTGTACAAGCTTGCTAACCTCCACAAATGAATACATGTGGCCTCCCAAAATAGAACAAACGTGTATGCTAATATTTCCATATCAGCAAATCAATGCTATTTTGGAGGGAGTGGGTGGGATTCTTTATGTCAGGGTTTGGTTCAAAGAATGGAGATGGGTTACTAATGTTTTCTGAATGGTTGTTATATTACACAAATTCCTGTATCTACATGCAAACTCCTGTATCTACATGAACAAGAGTATTTGCTCTTCATTATTCTTCCATTTAAAAGATTTCACTCATATAGTCATGGAGCGCCAACAATACCAGGTGACCAACTGCACAATATTTATAATGAGTAGCAAATATCTGAATTAACAGTTCATATATAGCCCAGAAGTTGAAAATGTGTCTCCAAATTGAAAGGTGAACATGTTTGTGTAGGATTGGTTGGTGAACAATTCAGGAACAATTCAGTCCAATTCCTAATGAAGAAGCATCTGTGTCACAAAACCATATTGCCAGTGCAGAGAAGCTTGCTCTGTCATGTCTCTACTGTAGCTTTTCTGTGGATAAAGGGAAGATGTCTTTCACTAGATTCCTCTATCTGATTCCTTTCATTGGTGTTAAATTCCTTTTAAAAATGCAAGCAGTCATATAACCTGAATATTTGCAATCTCAATTGCCTCTTACTAGATTGAAGAGATTTCTAGGATAGTCTCGAACATGAGGCACCATTTTGAAGGACAAGCCAACACATAATGTTCACACTCCCACATACTAAGCTAAGAGAAAATGTACAGATTTCGTCTGGACCATCTGACCATTCTTATTTTTCACTACAAACAAATGATGCAGTTTTTCTAATTAATACGTATAACTCATATACGAAGCACAGCAGGTGGTTTTACCAGTGTGCATTTCTGGTGACTTTCACCCATTCTGAAATCAGAATAAGGGAATCAAAATAACTAGACTTGCTGATTACATCAGCTAGTGATCTGACGCCTTGTATGAATTCCCAGATTAGTCCCTGATGATCTCTAATAGCTACCAAGGGCAATCCAACAGCATTCTGTACGAAGCAGAGAGTATAATTTGGGTAAATTCCTATGAAACATGAGACATTTTTATGCCACTGCTATAAATCATGTACATGCACCTCAAAATTCTAAATTATATTTGATTTTCATTTAATATACTTTCAGAAATCACACTTCATTAGTGGTATGCAAATATCAAAAAGTCCACCCATTTATACAAATTAGGGCTGCTTGAAAAATTGCAGACACAACAATTTCATGATGTTTCACCAAAATCCAAATGTTCTGTGGGAAAGATGGAATTTTCCATTTGGAAAAACTAAATGAAACGTTTTGATTTGAGGTGAAGGCAGGGTTGCCAAGTGGATAGAACACAGGAATGGGCCTCAAAAGACCTGGTGGCTATACTAGTGACCTGCTGGATGACCTTGGGTAAGCCATGTCACTGGTCTGTGCCTCAGTTTCTCCATCTTACCTCCTTAGTAAAGTGCTTTGAAATCTACTGATAAAAAGTGCCATATACGAGATAGCTACACAGTAATTTTTCACCCCTGGAGCCTGAGACCATGAGCCCAAGTCAGCTAACTCAGGTCAGCCATTTTATTTATCCCTGTGTAGACATACCTAATGCCTCTAATATTTGACCTGTATCTGTATGGAGGGGCAGTTAGGCCAAATTTCAGTGGTGGTGTGACCTGGCATAGGTATCCACTGAAATTTGACCTGGCCACCCTTTCGTCCAGAGGGAGGAGTGGCCACACCAAATTGTGTTGTGACCTGGTGCATGGGGAGTTGTTTCCTGTACAGCAGAATGCTGGGGAGTCTGTCGAGAACTTGATGCCTGGTGACACTGGCTCATTCACTGTGTGGATAAGAAAGAGGGGAAACTCTGAGGGGTCCCTTTGAGGGAGGAGGGGGAATGAGCAGGGACAGGAACGGGGCCCCTCTCAGGAGGGAGAGATGCAGGGACCAGAATTTGACCCCCTCTCCGGCAAGAAATATTGAATTGGCGTCACTGGATGTAAGAATTTTTGTTTTCTCCTGTTTGCCACATGAAAACGATTGTTTTACATAAAGTGGAATTTGGGGGCATGATTTATTTAAATAATCAACACAGTCTCAATGGCAAATTGAAAATATTTTCAACTAACTGCAAAGAACCTGTAAACCACTGAAGAAATGTATGAATAACTTCAAATAACAGACAATTCTGAATTTTTCACCGTGGCTTTTATAACTAGGAAAATGGGCGAAAACCAACATGTAAATTCCTGGTTGTGAATTATTCACTCTACTAGCTATAATTTGAATGTATTTAACTGTGAGGGACCACAGATTACTTAGAGATTTTGTCATGTATGTGGTGTGACTCGCAGGGCCATTAATGGGAGTCACATTAAATCATTGAGAGGAAAGTACCCACTTTAGTCATTGCACATAGTACTCTAACTCTATAGTTGCAAAAGTAATGACCATGACACTGATACTCTGCACATTGAGATGCCATAGTGTTTAATACATTAGCCTTCCATTTCCAAGGGCCAACTGGGCTCAAACTGTATTTAGTTCTCTTATGAAATAAGATTTGCGGGTTGAAGCTAGCTGTCTTTGTTCACAAAAATAACAACATATAATTAGTACCATGATGGGCATTACTCTGGAGAGGCCCATTATTAAAGCTATAGAAGGGATATTGGAGGTCAGCACTGAAGTGCATTAGCAGAGTTCTCGAGGGCAGGTTCTACAATACCTGGTTCTGGCTACTCTTATGCGTTATACTTTCAGGATTGCTAACATTAATATACTGGAGAGAGGAGACTTAAATTCACAGGAGGATTGTTCACGTTCTACTTCTGAAATGTCAATAGCACTCTAGCCCTTGAAACCTTGACCTCGCAAAGAATAAAACACATAGACGAGAACAAAATTGCCTATGAACCAGAGATATGAGTGGATATCCAGCAGTGCTATGAACTTCAGAAACCGGTTCTTCGTTACTGTAAAATAGTTCTGATTCATGGGGCTTTAACAGTGGCAAAGATCCAAACTTAGAGAAATACTCCAATCCTGCAAAGTTCCTGCCAATATAAAATGTGAAATTACATCAAGCTGAACATATTCAAAGTGGGTATTTGGTCCCGCTATCTGGTTGCACATGATTAATGTGTTTTCCTGTCAGACATTTGCTAGCATTTAGACCATTCTTACTGTGTACAGCTAGCATCTATTTGTCCCTTTGATTTTGTTCTTCTGGTGCTGTCCTGAACCTTTACCTTTGCCAATACTTTATGCATCTTATTCTTCTGCTAGCCTTTTTTCAGTGTCCTTAATTGAATATGTGAATGCTGATTACTTCTTCACTTTATTTTTCCTTCAATTTGTCCTCAATTTTGTGCCCTTTTTTCATTGTAATTTTGTTTTGGTTTCTTTTAGTTATGTGGTAGCTTCCTACCATCAATAAAATAAGAATATCATTTGGGAGGAGGCACCAGATAATGTCCATTTTGCACACGCAGACCCTGATCCAGCTGTGAGTAGTAGTTCCTTTGACCTCAGTGGAGCGACTTGTTTACTTAAACACATGCTTTGTTGGATTGGGACCAAAGGGAACGTTTTAAATATTACCTAATCATGAGAAACTAATAGGCATTCATATTGAGATCTTCAATAACACACCTCACATCCTATCCTGCTATTCTTACTATAAAACTCCTATTGGCTTTTTGATTTCAAAGGAACGTTGGCTTGAGAAAGAACTTCAAAACTATGCCTATCATAACTTTGCACATGCAACCTGTAGCGGGGTGGTCACCAGCTCCTGCCCTGAGGGGTTTAAAGACAGCCCTGGGAGAGGGCTGTGGCAGGGGAAAAGCTACTAGGCTGATTGGGGAAGCAGCTGCAGCTGGGCCATGCCCTAATCAGGCCTCAGTTGGCCCTATATAAGAAGGTGGGAGCCAGGAGCTCAAAAGTCTCTCTAGCTGTAGAGGGAGACGGGCCTGGCTTCAGGGAGCTAGAGACAGGGTACCTGAGTGGAGCAGGGCTGGGGAAAGGTAGAAGAGCCGGGGAGCTCCAGCCTGGAAAGCCCCAGGCTGCGGCCTAGCATAAGGCTAATAGGTACTGGGGGTTGCAGAAGGCAGCCCAGGGGTAGGCAAAGGCAGCAGGTCCAACCCCTCCTAGCCAATGATGAGTGGCATACACTGCAGTCTGCCCCAGTGAACGGGGGCTAGTTGGTGACTGGCAGTAGCCTTACACTGAGGCAAGGTGGGGATAGGGGGTGGGGGTTCCCCTGGGTGGGGAGACCCTGAGACTGAGGGGTTACTGCCACAGGGGAAGCACGCCAGAGAAAGGGGCACTGGGGTCCTGGGAGGGACATGGGGGTCAGTGGTAAGGCGGATCACTGGTCTGCAGAGGGCACTCCGGAAGCTGGATGAGCTAATTCCCTGAGAGACCAGCAGGAGGCGCCGCAGAGGTGAGTCTGAAATGCTACACAACCATACAGAAAAATGCCATCAATCAATTTTTAACTTTCAGGTAGGAGATTCAGCAGATGAACTCACACTAGGTGGTAAGCACATACATCTGTGGGTACAGTCCTCCTTATTTCATCTGCAACTGGAGCTCCATAACTAGCCTATTCAAGTCAAATACCTCCCCCCCCCAAAAAAAAAGTTGTTGCTATAACAGTTTGGATTTTAATTACAAACTGTCCACAGGCAAATTAATTACCTTGAAAACTTAGCCAAATAAAGCAAGTTAACTACTCATAAGTGACAAAGCACTGTAATGAATGAGGTTTGCAATACAACTCCCTATTGGCAGTTTACTTAAGTATGAAAAAGCAAGGAATATTCACTGCTGCTGGGTGCTGTTGAGATTAATATCTGTGCTGTAAAGGATTTAATACTTGTATACATAAGAATAGCATCTGCAGTTACACTAGATAAAACAGTAAATAACAGGAGTTAGTAATCCTTGTATTTAAGAGCATAAGTAGATTGCAGCTGGGTAGTGGATGGTTAATATTACTAGATCAGATTGCTCCATCACACAGTATCAGCCATGGGAAAGGGTTAAGAGGAAAGGAAATCTCTGAGAGGATCCCTTTGGGAAATTCCTCAGGTGCCTTGTTCCATCAGGGGCCTCAGTTCTTTGGTCTATGGGCAGGAATATTGTTATTTAAGGGCTAACAGTGTGTTTGGGCACTGACCAAGACACAAAATGAAGACCATCTCTGCTTGGCAGAGCTACGCATATGGAGAATGTGTGTTTTCAAACCACAAATGTATTAGGGCTCTAGAAATGTGAGCAAAAGAAAGTTTTTTTCTAACTTGATACCATGATGGACATGACAGGGGAACAGTAACTATTCTCTTAAACTCAAGCTTCCTCTGAAGTAGCCAGTATAGACTTTGTTGGAGACTTTAGGCTACATACCTGGATCATTCTTCTGCTCAGGGAAAGTTTTCAGATCCCCAAACTGTGGGCAGACAGCCAAGACAGCCCTGACCATGGGAACCAGGCAGCTAAGAGTTCCATTTTTTCCTCCTTTCTACCCACCCACCAGTGACATGGTCTGTAAAGTATACACTCTATCTCCCCTGTGCTCTGGATAATTTACTGAGTTAGCAGCATCTAGGCTAACCCAGGATTTCTCAAGCTCTTGTGTTCTGGGCTGCCCTGGCCTTCTGTCCACTTTGACTCTGTTGCAGTAAGAAAGAACATTTTGGGAAAAGCCAAGATAAGTCTCCCTACTGATGCTATGGCATGACACTTCTGGTACTCACAAGAGATGTGCTGTATTCCTGCTTTTGTTAGCAGCGAAGGCTGGCATATGTACCATTTCATATGCTTTCCAAAATTTACAATGTTTGGGCCAAAATTTTGTGGAACTTCCATTGAATATGGCCCTCTGACTGTGTCTGTTGCTCCATCCAAAGTAGAACATATAGAAGAACTATCCAATCATGACTTACTAACTTCCACTGAAGAGTTAATACTGTCCAGAAAAAAACAGTAAAGCTATTAGTGTGTAATGCTTGTAAAGCCACCATGTCCATACTCTGTGACCACAGCAAATTATCGTTGATGGAACAGGATGAAATCTAAAATGCGTTCAAAGCCAAAACATAACATTGTTACTGTTTCTTTAAATCTTTAAATCTTTTTTTTTTTAATCTTTGGGCATACATGTCAAAGACATTAGCAGTTAGAGCAGAGCACTTTGATGTAATTGACATTGAATTTACTTAATGTTAGATCAGCCTGGAAAGTATACAAAAGTTTGGAGTGAGTGAGGAAAGAAGTGTAAGCATGTGTGTAACTGTCAGAATGTCAACAAGGGAACTCCTAAATACCAGAATTGCACAAAGATGTAAACTAGAGTGTTTCTAAGGGTAGATTATTCTAATAGATTATCACCCATTGTAGTTTCACTCTTTTTTTTTTCTTCCCCATTGGAAGTATTAGTTGCCACAAGCTTTACAATTGGTTGTAATTCAGATAGATGAAGTCAATTAGAATAATCATTATTGTTTAACACATTAAGGTATTTATTTAACATCTATCTAAAGAATAGCTCAATTTGGTTGATGCAAACCAGCAGTTCAAAGAGATACTATATTCCAGGTAAGGTTGTTTGCTGAATTACACTGGTCTACAATTTTTGAGAAGTCGTCTGCTTCAGAGATAAAATGTGCTATTTATTATGTATTTTGATGTGCTGAATTCAAATATGACAATTAAAACAACTGATTGGCTACTGTTTCTAAAATATTTAAGTTTTTACATTTTATGTCTATGTATATTGTGTAGATAGTAGAGTTTTAATCATAAATTGTAAACCTAGGTCTTTTCATGTGTTTATGATTGCTTTACATGATAATATTTCACCTGTCCTGTTTATGTAACACTTTAAAAATCAGCAAAAGGGTTATATAAATAAAAATTATTATGAAACAAAAGGCAAAAAACTATTCTGTACATAGTTTAGTCCTATTCAGTGTCTACTCGGAGCTTCTTGGCTTGTCTCTTGTATTCATTAAATGGAGCATCTCTTGTCACTGTCCAGCAATAGTCTGCAAGCATTGATGGGCTCCATTTGCCCTGATATCGTTTCTCCATTGTTGCAATGTCCTGGTGAAATCACTCGCCGTGCTCGTCGCTCACTGTTCCGCAGTTTGGTGGAAAAAAATCTAGATGAGAGTGCAAAACATCTATCTTTAGTGACATGTTGCAACCAAGGCTTTTGTATGCCTTGAGGAGGCACCAACAACCTGTAGTTGTCTGCCTTGTTGTTTCAGAGAAAATTTATTGCCACTAACTGGAAGGCTTTCCATGCCGTCTTTTCCTTGCCACACATTGCATGGTCAAATGCATCATCTCAAAGAAGTTCACGAATCTGAGGACCAACAAAGACACCTTCCTTTATCTTAGCTTCACTTAACCTTGGAAATTTTCCACGGAGGTACTTGAAAGCTGTTTGTGTTTTGTCGATGGCCTTGACAAAGTTCTTCATCAGACCCAGCTTGATGTGTAAGGGTGGTAACAAAATCTTCCTTGTTTCAACAAGTGGTGGATGCTGAACACTTTTCCTCCCAGGCTCCAATGACTGTCGGAGTGGCCAATCTTTCTTGATGTAGTGGGAATCTCTTGCACGACTATCCCATTCACAGAGAAAACAGCAGTACTTTGTGTATCCAGTCTGCAGACCAAGCAAGAGAGCAACAACCTTCAAATTGCCACAAAGCTGCCACTGATGTTGGTCATAGTTTATGCACCTCGAAAGTTGGTTTCATGTTGTCATAGGTTTCCTTCATATGGACTGCATGACCAACTGGAATTGATAGCAAAACATTGCCATTATGCAGTAAAACAGCTTTAAGACTCGTCTTCGATGAATCAATGAACAGTCTCCACTCATCTGGATCGTGAACCATGTTGAGGGTTGCCATCACACCATCGATATTGTTGCAGGCTACAAGATCACCTTCCATGAATAAGAATGGGACAAGATCCTTTTGACAGTCACGGAAGATGGAAACCCTAACATCACCTGCCAGGAGATTCCACTGCTGTAGTCTGGAGCCCAACAGCTCTGCCTTACTCTTGGGTAGTTCCAAATCCCTGACAAGGTCATTCAGTTCACCTTGTGTTATGAGGTGTGGTTCAGAGGAGGAGGATGGGAGAAAATGTGGGTCCTGTGACATTGATGGACCAGAAGTTTCATCCTCTTCTCTTCCTCGTCTGACTCAAGTGAGAATGATTCTGGTGCACCAGGAACCGGCAGTCCTTCTCCGTGGGATACTGGTGATACCTTACACCTCTGTGTTCCTTGGGAACCAGGGTGCAGTATCCAGCCAGACTCATGAAAGACACCCCCGACCCCAGCCTCTGCTTAAACCAAAACCCATCAGAAAAAGGAAGCTTGCAGAGAGCAGTGAAGGGCGTTGGGAGACACACCTAAACCCCTCCTGACAAGGGTGACAAGATTAAGACATCTCCATTAGCATACAGAATGGAGAGCAAAGACAACTCCCCTAGCCTCATCTGCATGAAAGATGGGACAGGAAGACATCTCAATTACATACAGAATGGAGAACAGAGAACCACACTGAATTCTGGGACCAGAAAAAGCAGGGAAGCACTGCATCCTGGGAATCTCTGCTCCAGATGCTAATGAACCTACGCCTGCACACACACCCAGCTCAGCAGTTATCAGACCAATTCTAGTAATGAATCCTTAATTGATATCCAAATGCTGAAGCAGCCTAGTTGCACTGTGAGCTCCCTGGAAGAAAACACCACCCATAGCCAAGAGTGATCAGCTCCTATTGTCTAGTCTAAAGAAAACCCTTGAGTCATCAGCTTACCTATAAACAAATCTAGTGTTCTCCCTTGAACCATTGTAATTTCTCTACAAAAATCCCTACTCACCCTCTAGTCAAGGTTCTGATGCTTAGATCCACACTGTGCATCAGTTCCACTGGAACTCCATCTCCTGACTGATCGTGCTGGGGGCTCTGTCTGTCTCCAGAATTCAGAACCCTCAGCTACCACCATCATCTGGGAACCCTGGCCAGTTCAAGCCTCATGGAATGGGTGAGACCCCTCCTCTTTCTCTCTCTCTCTCTGTTTTCCTTTCTACTTTAGGTATTAACCTTTAATCATGTATGTTATGTTGGTTTAGTCCTCCTTGTGTAGTTATTACTATTTTTCAATAAATAACTTCTATGGTTAAGTTGGTTGCTTCTCTCTCTCTTGCTGAACTTTATTCGTTTGTGTTTTTAGCTTTCCCCATTCACTCTACAGCAATGCTTCTTTTACGTAAGCTAAAGATCCCCGCAGCGCTCAAAATACTGTGGGGTTTGCTCATCGGGTAGGTTACTGCCAGTACAATTGTGTTGGGGATAGGGACGTGCTGAATTTGGGACGCATAAGGGTAACAGCTTGAAAGTGCTGCTTGACCCAGTCCATGGTGCCCAGTGGCATATAAGGAGAGACAGCTTGAAAGTGCTGCTTCCTCCAGCCCAGTGAGTCCAGAGACATATAAGGGGTCAACTTGACAGTGCTGATTGACCCTGTCCGCTCAGACTTGCTCTGTTAATGTACGTATGGGTGTGTGGGTGTTCATCCGGTTCTGGGGTGGGAGTAACTCAGCCCTAGGGACCCTGCAAGATAGCTCCATTGGGAGGGGACTTGCAGAAGGGAGAAGTAGAGCTCCATATGTAAACACAAGTGACACAAGCAGTACATTGACAGGATTACAGAACCCCCTTCCCCCGAGGAGTAACCCGAATAAATGAGCATACCCCAAAGTAATGGGCAAATCTGGTAACACTGGGCGCATAGCTGATGGAATGTTTGGATAATGCACAGTCCACTTTTTCTTCTTTGACACACCTTTCCCAACTGGAGGCACCATGCAGAAGTAACAATTGCTGGTATGATCTGTTGGCTCTCTCCAAATCATTGGCACTGCAAAAGGCATAGATTTCCTTTTCCTGTTCAATCACTGGCGAAGATTTGTTGCACAAGTGTTGCAGCATATGTGTGGGGCCCACCTCTTGTCCTGATCTCCAATTTGGCAGCCAAAATAAAGGTGATAGGCTTTCTTAACCATAGTGGTTATACTACACTTTTGTGATGCAAAAGTCACTTCACCACAAACATAGCAGAAGTTATCTGCACTGTTCACACAAGTACGAGGCATCTCTGCTCACTTTGGCTAAACAGAAATGTGTCCCTTTGCAAAATCAAACACTGACAAATAAGAGAGCACGACACTGTATGATTTCTAGAGTGAATATAGGGCAATTTGTTCAGCAGAGTGATGTAAGCTTCGTTATGATTGCATGATCCATGACTTCTAGGAATAACATGATGCAATTAATATCATGTATGACGCAATACCAGCTTAAGATTGCATCATTCATTGTTTTGCCTAAAAAGAAAGTACTGTCCAAACCCAGTCATAGATCTATTCATAGATCCAGTCAAAGATGTATTTTAGTCATTTCTGGTTTAAATTGAGATCCCTTCCCTTTAGAACTCACTTATCCTCCGCCATTCCCAAGTCAAGGGTCGTCTATACTGACCCAATAGCATATCTTGAAAACTAGAGCCAATCAACAATTTTAAGCATCATTTTCGTTCTCAGTGGCCCAGAATTAGTAAAGTTTGACTACATTTATTTCAGAAGCATTTTGGGTGTAGAGCAGTGTTATCAAAGATAGTAAATAACCACATGAAAATGATATTACAAATGTAACCTATATAGAGCAGCACATGAAACATTGTTTGAAAAACATTAATGCAGTTTCTGGATTTTTCAAAGTTTTAGATGCAAGTATTAGAAATTCAGGATTCATACACATTAAACATTTGTAAAAATCTATGATATAAGTAATTACATCTTTGGGAATGACAGTATTGAGTATTCAGGTCTCTTTTGCTTGTTCCTTTTCTGAATTCTTTAGGCTCCCTTTCTTTATACAATTATTTTTTTCTTCTGAGAGTATTCATCTACAGTGAGGGTGAACAGCTGAAACTTGTTTCATTGAAAAATACAGATTTGAGTCACCAGAAACATTTAGTGAATTCATGTAGAATTCACTGAATTGTTTTGAGTGGGAAAAAAACTGGAAAAAAAATCAGAAAAGATTGAAACATTTTATTTTTCCTCTTCAGAAATGAATGTTTTGCTCTTTTTGATTTGAAATGACTTTTCATTTTTAAATTTCCTTTCATTTTTTATTAAAAATGTTTTTAAAATGCTTGCAATTCAAACAAAATGTTTCATTTGACCTGAAATTTAATTTTGTCAATTTTTCAATACACTAAACATTGTATTTAGAGATTCAGTTCATTCATATTTGTAAAGTACTTTGACATACTGGCATGGAAGACACTGTAGTATTGTAATTGCTTATGCACTCCCAGTAGTAGAGGGCAAAGTTTACTGTCTTACTGGGAAAGGTAAAGGAAGGAATGCAAATATAGAAAAGATTCATGACCACATCACAAAAGGCGATCATGTCTTTTCAATTTAACATGTTTGAACTTTCAATTTGGTTGTCTTCTGAATACTTAACCAAACCTTCAGCTTTGAGTTTCACTTACCTCTTAAAGAAAAGAACAGGAGTACTTGTGGCACCTTAGAGACTAACAAAATGTTTCATTTGACCTGAAATTTAATTTTGTCAATTTTTCAGTACACTAAACATTTTGAGAAAATGTAATTTTGGTTAAACCCAAAAAGGTGGGTATTTTTTTTTTTTGCTCAAATTGCTAGTGAATTGGTAAATTCATTATTTATCCAGCTTTATTTATAATAAAGTAGATTAGGACTGTATGTTTTGATGGTTTGTGGGGGCTTGTTTTCTATTCTTTCACTATCACAGTTAGTTTTCTATTATACTAGCCAGATGACACATTCAAATATTGATACTTTTTTTTAACCTCTCAGCTCTCACCATAACAAGTTAGGATTCCCACAGTTCATACCATTTACTATCCAAAGACAGATAAAGAACTGAATTAAAACTCATTTAAGTGATTAAAGCAAATGGAAAAAGAAACCCTGGTGGTGCAGAAAGAACAGAATCCATGGTTTAGACTTCATGAATAGTAGTCCTCTTGCTTTTCAAGGAGCACAAGAATGGTCTTGTGGCTAAATGACAGAAATAGAAATCGGGAAAAAAACTATTCTAGTCTTAGCATTTCACCAGATGTCAGAGGTGATCTTTTGCAAATCATAGAACCAAAGTATGTTGGCCTTTTTTCTTTTCTTTTTTTTTTTTTTTTTTTTGAAAATTCAACATTTCTGTTCACCATACATTCATTTTCTTTTCCACAAACCGTATTCAATTTTTGAGCACTTCTGCGCATATTTATCTCTCATCCTTCAAATGTGAACTACGCTCTGACATCTCTGGGGCCACCTGCAATGGGATGGAAGTGTCACGGTGTCCACTTAGAACATAACAGCTTCAGATTCTTTTGCTTCAAAGTCATAGAACCACTTGGGCAAAAGGAGAATTTTTGTGTACTGTTAGAAGACTAGGGTCTATGACATGTTGGTGAGGAATATAGTAGAGGAAGTTGTATACATACATACTAACAAGCTCACTATCTTACTTAGCAGGTATATTAGGAGATTCAGTTCATTCATATTTGTAAATTACTTTGACATACTGGCATGGAAGACACTGTAGTATTGTAATTGCTTATGCACTCCCAGTAGTAGAGGGCAAAGTTTACTGTCTTACTGGGAAAGGTAAAGGAAGGAATGCAAATACAGAAAAGATTCATGACCACATCACAAAAGGCGATCATGTCTTTTCAATTTAACATGTTTGAACTTTCAATTTGGTTGTCTTTTGAATACTTAACCAAACCTTCAGCTTTGTCTGAGTTTCACTTACCTCTTAGTACATGCTATTTCCATTACAGGAAAGCATTACGATTATTATTTTATTTATTATTACTTTTAATATAGCCAAAGTTGATCTTATTTCTATGAATTATTTGTTGCTTAAAGTAGTTTCTCTAAAAGGAAAATATGGGGAAACAACTTCGTATTAGAACTCAGCCTGGTATTACAGGGGGTAGCTTCTTTGAGAGGGAAGTTAATTTTAGAGCTGGTCTGGAATTCTTTGATGAAACATTTTTTTGAAATTGTTGGAAAATGGCAATTTGTGAAACTAAAACTATTTATGGGGAAAGGATTGGGTTCAATTAATTTCTTGACACGGAAAAAAAGCTGACAAAACTTTTTAAATTATGAGTTGACATTTTTTAAATAATAAAAATTGTTTCCATTTTGAAATAACTTTTTGTTTAGGAATTTAAGGTGATTATAATATTATTTTTAATGGTCAGATCAAATAAAACATTTGAAAAGTATCAAAATAAGATGTTTTGACTCAAAGAAATTTATTTTCAGATTTTCAGCTCATGAAAATTTTCAAGATTTTGACTTTTTGTCAAGATTTGGGATAGAAAATATTTCCAAAATCTCAATTATCACAGGATGGGGAAAAAAAGTTTTGTATCCAGCTCTAGTTAATTTGTTCTATCATTATCTCTACCATATTAAACAATACTGGGGTGATGCAGCAGTGCTTATTTGCAAGTGATGACCCGAATACGTTCCAGTTATATTTTATAAAGATGATTATGAAAACTGCATTGTAATTAGGATTGTCAGAAACCTTTGAAGCTTGTGTTTCTGGTTCTAATTTAGAAGAATTCTACAGGTTGTAGAGAATTAGAACTATGCCCAAACCTGTTATTTTTGGTTTGGCCACTCTTTCCAATCGACTTGCTTTTTGTGGTTTTATGAACCACTATTTTCTTCGGAGTTTTTTGTGTGTTCTTAAAGCCCAAGCCTCCCATGCAAATTTAATCACATCCATCACAGAGTCACTTAATTTAATCTTTATTGCTATGAAATGGGTAGAATTCCGGTATTTTGTTACAAAACTATAGCAATGAAATACTTTGGGTTTGGGCAAACCTTTCATCAAACCCCATCTCTTTGCCACCTCTACATTAGTGTTCATTAGTTTTGCTGGTAAGCCCAAATCTTGAAACCATGTTAGTTTAAATTTCTACTTTAGTTTTATAAAAAGTTTTTGTGCAGACTTAGCTAAAATCTGTTTTAGAACTATAATGATTAATATCCTGGGCTACAGAAAGAAGAGAGTAGGAGGCTCTAAGGAACAAATGGGACAGAAAAATTGAATACAATCACCCTGGCCCTAAATCTGCTGAAAGAGTCTTTTTACAATTTGATGTTGAGTTTCCCTATTCTCCCTTCATTTCTTCAAACTTTAGAGAGCAATGACACTTTATCCTTTATTTCCTCATCAATTACAAATGATTCTCCCAGACTCACTGGAAGGTCTCCTATATCTGTTGTAATTAGTGTCTTAAAAGAGATTTCTTCTGCTCTTTTCGCATTGGAGCTATCTGGTTTTTTTCCTTATTGTTGTTGTTCATGTATCTATCTCCCTAAATTAAATTACACCATAATATTTTTACCACCAGCAAGTTGCCAACTGCCATAGACTCTCTAATGTGTTAATTTAGAAATACAATCTGAGCATCAAATCTCTATATGAGTTCTAATCTTAGAACTCATACTAGCAACACTTAGTGTCATATAATTGTGGCTGCTTGATTGTATGAACATTGAATAGCTTTAAAGTGCTGTCCAGGAGACCAGACTAAAATATATCACAGACTAACAGCCTAGATGTGGGAAAATAAATTTGACTTACAATTATGTTGGCTGGACCAATAGCGTGACAGGATCTAAATTGACATGAAAAACTTTCAGTTTGTCTGGAATCTTATTTGACATGTAATCGATGTGTTTACTGAATGATAAAGTGGTGTCAAGCAACGAGCAGGACTCCAAGGTATTTGGTAGATAGATGTAATACAGGCCAAGGAAAAGTCACCAGTTTGAACTTCACAATCTTTAGTCAGATTAGACTGAATGCTAAAGAAAAGCATATAATGGCTAGATATTATTTTCAAGGTTGAATGTGAAGTAAGCTAGCTGACCTATTAAGTGAACTCAAAGGAAAACATTCTAGACAGATGATGGGCCAGATCCTCAGTCAGTATAAATGATACACAGTGGTTGTGTGGATACAGTTGTTGTTTGGACAGATAGAGTTTTTTGCGTGAGTGCATACAGTGGGTGCCTTTGGAAATTCAGCATTTGCCAATAGCTGTCAGGCAATGATATTTGGGATATGGCAGCTACTGTCTGTTGGGAGTGTAGGATATTCTACTCGATATAGTTTCTTATAATGTGTTCAGCTTATCATAGGTGCACAGCTTCACACATGAAGGCTGAGGGAAGTTGTAACTGCAACTATTGTGGGATTTTTCTTAAAGGTATTCCTTGATTTCTGTAACTTTATTGTTGTTAATATTCTTGGGGGAAGACGGGAATGGGGAGGAAAGTGGACCAGGGAATGAATAAACACTGAAGAACAGCTTTAGGTTCTGTACAAAAAGGAATTCCAGGAAAGAAATCTCTATAAAAAAAATAACCTATTGATATTAGTTAATGAGTTTAAAAAATTTCTCCTCCCATCTGGAAGAAGCAAACCTGCCTTCAAAGAAAGAAGAGTTACACGGAAAGAGATCATCAGAAGGAGGAACAGCGTTTCAGTCCAGTGAAATGTCATTAAAAGAAAAGAAATGGAGGGAGGGGGCATCCAAGGGTCATCTAAAAGATTATAGAAGATAGAGATTAGAAGGTCCTCAAGTACACCTCTACCCCGATATAATGCGACCCAATATAACACGAATTCGGATATAACGCGGTAAAGCAGTGCTCCGGGGGTGGAGGGGCGGGGGCGGGGAGGGGGGGCTGCGTGCTCCGGCAGATCAAAGCAAGTTCGATATAATGCAGTTTCACTTATAATGCGTTAAGATTTTTTGGCTCCCAAGGACAGCGTTATATTGGGGTAGAGCTGTACATGGCCAGGGGGATATATAATTGCAATAGTGATTTGGATGGTAATGCTCAGTAAACCTACATACATTTTAATGACTTGGATGAGAGGAGCTCAGACTGACAGCATAGCATCCAATGTCCATGGCCACATTGTACGGTTTTATTCCAGGCTTCTAAATGCTCCACAGGGAGATTACTGATCTGGTGCAGCCAAGAGAATTGCAGACTACCTGTGGCTGCTACCAGTCCATGGCGAGGAAGTGTCTCCCCTGGATCTCAAGTCTGATCTTCAGGGCTCGATGGGCAGGGACATTATCTCCAACGTGGGCTATATGATCAAAGAGCGCCAGCCAGCGGTGTCTGATGATGAATCCAAATCCTCTTGAGGCAACTTCTCAATATTTCCCTATTCCTGATAAAATCAAACCCTCTTATGCCCAGTAGTCACCACTGGCAACACAGATGAAAGGCCTCCAGTCTCCTAATGTCTTGTTGAAACAACATTCATGTTTCGGATCCATATAAGAGGATCAGAAGTACACAGGTTTGATAAATTCATGATTTTGTATACAATTTCACCTTTTTTGGGCTCCAGGTCCTTCATGGTTAAGGCTGCTAGACAGAGTGTCCTTAGATGTCAGGCTGGTTGCACCCATTTAATAACAATTTATTGCCTAAATTGGTAAAATATCCACTACTTCCACGGTTTGTCCAGCAGCACTGCTGTCTTGTGTCTCAGCTCTTGCTCAGATGCTCTCATTTTTTGTTTTTGCCCAAGAAATCCTTAGCCCAAGGGCAGCTGCCAAGTGCTGGAAGCTCTCTATGGTATCTTTAAGGTGGTTTGAACCCTGGCCAAAGAGGACAACATCCACATAATCCAGGTTAATAGTTGAACCAATAGTTATTCCAGTATTTGCAGAAACACGTTCAAGGAGCCAATCCACTGGGTCCAGGACACATCCCTCCTTCACCCCAGGTCTAGTGTAAAACATGACAGACCTATGGGTCTGCCATCACAGCCATGCTCCTAGTCATTATGTAGCTCTTGAATTGGAATCAGGAGTATGTTGGGAATTCCTGTGTTCTATAGAACCTGCCACAGGGCAGCTCTGTTGACAGAATTGAGGGCTCCCTTTAAGTCTATATATGCTGCTGACACAGGAGGATTGAATTTGCAATGAATCTCAGATAAAAGATGAAGAGCAAGTATAGTGTCCATTGTATATTGCCAAGCAGTGAAGCCCAATTGCTCTGGGCAAAGGTGTTTCATGAGGATAGGCTGACATTGGGTCAGTAGGACATGTGTAAAAACTTTTCTGGGAAAATATAACAGAGTTACTGGCCTGTAGCTGCTGTACTCATTACGTGGATCTTTACTGTTGTAAAGTGAGATGATGATCCCTTCCTTCCATTCCACTTGTACTTCCCAGTAGTCCAAGCCCAGACAAAAAGATACGTTAATGCTACACTCTAAAGTGCACATGAGAAGTTTGGATCCAGTAGCATGCCCACTTCAGGTTCTTTTTGTTTTTTTTTTTTTTATGGCAGAATGGACATCTTCCAATGCAGGTAAGTCGACACAGGTTTCAAGGCCAAAGATTGCATCTACTACTAATGCATCCAGCTCTGGGCATGCAGTTGTTTCAGGATGGTTAAATGTAGTCTCATAATTTTCTTTCCATCTCAGCATGACTTCTTGAATTGAGCATCCACATTATTTAGCAGCATAAACCCCAGGCAAAGTCCAGTTTTGGATCAAAATGATGGAATAGCTTTGAATGCAGTTTGTAATTTATTAGTTCTTACTCCCTCTTCTGCCTCTTTTGCCAAATTCTCAAAATAAGCTTCATGATCCACTTTTGTTCTCATCTGAAAAATACCTTGTAAACATTTATGTTCAGTATCATCATGGTGCTGTCTGGCCACTGATTTCTATTTGAAATGTCTGATTAGAAAGCCAAGAGTGTCATTTGTAGCATTCTGGTTTTGTAATGGCATCTGTGTCTTCTCCGATGACTGTGTTTGAGTTTCCAAGCTCTTTTTTCCTCATCTGGGACAGCGCCAAGTGCATTGAATTTGTTATGCACTCTGATAAAGTAATTGTTCCTAAATGCTGAATTTTCACAAATGCATTGTCCCTTATGGGTCATAACAGGCACAATATTGTGTTGAAATTGGGAGGTAGTTGTCATTTTAGAACAAGAAGATAATGGTCTGTAGTTGCCGGGGCGTCTGCATCTCTGTAAACTCTATATGACCTTATTATACTACAATTCTGGACCAATATATGAAATGTGATCATTGACAAAGAAGCTGCATAAATTGTATGTATTCTACCTCATAATGGAAAGGGGCTTGGGAATGGAAATGAATCCTGTACATAAGGGATCTAGTACATTTACAATATATTTTTAATAAAAACTGAGACTGCATATTTTGTTTTGTTCCTAACACAATTGGTGATTGTTGGATTGAGAAAAGGGGAATATGTAGAAAAGAAAATGCAACAAATCTCCCCTGCAAGGTAAATATGGAATCAGCTACCATTCATGCTCAGTTAGATTAGTAATGGCTAACGTGCCTGTTTTCCCTAGCTTTCACCTGTTGTGTGAACCATTCACTTTCAATACTATTTACCGATTTCCAATAGACTTGTCATTTGAAAGAATGATTTTGTACAGGGTCATGAAGTAATAATGATCATCTTTGTTTCCTTAGTGTGAATCCTACATATGCACCCCGTTCTTCCATCCACACATTGAGAAAGGGAATCCAGAGGAAGAGTTCTTGAAAATGAAATTAAGAAGGGAGAAGATGGATGTGTGAGGGTAAATGGACTAGAAATGAGGCAGAAAAGGGGAGAAAATTTAGCACCTTGATAATTTGGTGACTGTTATTAAAATACTTAAGAGTCAGATCGTAGTCCAATCTGCACACCAGAGCAAGGGGCAGTGTTGGGTACCTATTACTCCCTTGGGTTGGTCTGCTGAACTATATGCAGGTAGTAACTGGTTCCCTAGAGCTGCTATGCCTTCCCCCACCCCCACCCCTCATACAGGTGAGGACAAAAAAAGGGTCAGATCCCTGACATTTCCACCCCTCCTTCCAACACACCTAGCAGCGTAGCTACATTGGTCTATCAGAGAGCATATCCTCTGGCAAGTATAAACCTGTCACAGTATACTCCCTCCTCAGGGTAAGGAGGTTGTGACTCCTTCTCTGGTTGCTTCAGGGACAGCACAATCACATGCTGCCCTTTATTCTGGCCTAGATAATAATGTCATGCCCTAGCCATAAGACAGACAAATAGAATGGTAATGCTGAAAATTGGGTATATTTAGGGAGATTTCCATTGTTTTTCCAGATATAGTTAAAATTCTACCCATAGAAAAATACAACAAACACCATTCTGTGGACTTGACTACGCTATAGAATTTTATTCAATCAAAGATTTTTAAGTAAATATGATGCCCTTAATAGATGTTATGTTTAATATATACTTATTAAACATAACATCTCTGCTGGTATAATAATTTTATGTGTGCTTATTATTTTTGTAGGTCAAGTGTAGACTGAATGGGCAAAATGGATTAATAGGATCATGAATATTGATTTTTTGCAGTGTTTACCAACTGCTCACTTGTTCCAGTGTATGTGTACCCTAACTATATTGGCTACCATACACGATAGCCATGTATGAAATACGAATTAGTCTTTTCTCGATTGCTGTTTTATATCCCTGTATCTTAGATAGAGAGGGCCAAATGTTGATGCCATTTACATCAGTGGGAATGTTGCCATTAACTTCAATAAACCAGGGATTTGGGTTTTGAAAAATAATTCCAGGTAAACAGCACTAAGCTATGTATCTTTTGTAACTCAAGTAAGTCCCTGAGCTTGCTTTGGTGCTAATTGTGCTCTTTAGTCAGATAATGAGAATAATGCCTGAGTAAAGACTGTTGGATGTATTTTGTAACATGTTTCTGAATTCGTTTTAAGCTGTGTTCCACAACTAGGTAATTTGTCCCCACTGGTTCAGCTCATTCGTAGAAAGAGGCAATGGGGTCCTGTGTAAATAATAACATGTAATCACATAATTAAAGGCTGTCATAAGGAATATGGAAGGAAGCAAGACTATGTATCATTTTAATTTTGGCATTTTCTGACTTGTGAGGACTTTTCAACCTTAATATTCTTTTAATGTGAATTTAAAAAATGTAATTTCTTCTATTAAAAAATAAAATTGATAGAAAAAATAAATTCCATGCTGCGAATCTGTTCACTAAGAAGGACTGGAATGTGGGTCCTAAATCAGGTGTACAATCCCAGAGCCTGCCTTCACTCACTTATCTTAAAATGTCATATGGAATAAGGCAGTGTGCCGTTGGTGGCCTGACTCACTCAACATGACATCTGGTCAAACCATTTCAAATGAACCCTTTATCTGAATGGAAAATTGAATTATAAACTACATGGAAAAAAAACACAAAAAAGTACCTGTCTCCATCGAAAAAATTTCAGTTTTTCATCAAAAAACCAAGAGCTGAAATATTTCTGTTTGGATATGCCACCCCAGTGCCACAAGGGAGTTGTAGTTCAATCTTTTCCTGTCCCTTTTCTAAACTATCAGCTGGACTCCCAAGCCTGATACATCTCCCATGATCAGAGTTTTTCCACTGACTTCAGAATTTCACCCTTTGTGCCTAGCCACCTGCTGGCAGACACAATACTAATACGTTCAAATAAAAAATAAACTTTCGAATACCACTTTTACCCTCCTAGCATAAATGCCTCCAAAATACATTAAAATTAAAGCAAGAGCTATGCAGTCTGACTGTGAAAATTACTCCAGCATTGTATTAGCTTGGGAAAGTCAACATCTGTGTCTAAACTCTCATTAGCTACATTTGAGCTCCAACTCTGTATTTTTATGCATAGGGAAATGATAGGTGGCTTGTAACTGCAACCTGCTCAAAGCAAGCAAGTCAAATGGTCAGGTCAAAGTTCTCATTTTTCTCCTGCTAAGGACATCTTCAGGGTAAACAGCAGGTAGAATTCTGATCACTTTGCCAGTTTTCTTGCTGCCTGATAGCAAATAACCCAATATTTGTTATATCAGTGCAGTGACAAATACTTCTTAGTACTGTACACTAGGAAAAAGCTTAACAAATCCAGAGTCTTTCACTGCGTACAGTTTGCTAGAGTAAAAGGAAAGAAGCAATGACAATGATGATAACATGGCAAACTACAATATGGAGAGAAATTGATTCCAAGTCCATACTATGTGTTATCTAGGGCTGCATGCTCAATTTAAAACAACAAACAAAAAAACCATCAATCTTAAATGCATGATTGTTGACCAGTTGGGTCAATTTTTGTGGGGATTCACAAAATAGTGATAGAGTTGTGAGATTGCTGAACCAAGGAGTCTGTGTACAGTTTAGCCCGTGGAGTGTACCCAAATTAAACTGTTCCCAGAAGTTACCCAGATCACTCATGGTTTCCTTCCACCTGACTGGAACTCCGGCACTTCTGAGCAGGACAGGATCAGGCAGTCCTTCTAACCTGATAAGAGCATCTTCTCTTTCGGTCTCTGGTCTGGTGTTTCCCCCAAAGTCCTGTCAAACAACATGCAGGGTTGTATGTCCCTTGTACCAGCAGCAGTAACCAGAGTTTGCAAAGACTAAGCTGAGGGCTTTAGCGAAGTCTTCCGTTCCCTTCCAAACTCCCCAGTGTACTATTCCATTGCTCCCTCTCCTCCCCTTGGAGAAAAGTCTCTGGCTTCTTGCATTGTTTAAAATATCTTTGGTGACATTTATCCACCTCTACAAAGTACTCTGCAAAGGACTAAAATCTCACTGTGGTGGCAGGTGGTGCCTGGTATGCCCACTGCTGTAATAGGGCTCAGGGCAGAATGGGAGAAGACCACAGCAGAAGACTCTATATGTGTAGGTGTAGATGGTGATGGGGGATTGAAATCTTTATCACTCCAGCAGAGGTCTCTTTGTAAGGGGGCAACTGCAGTCAGTGGTCCAGCAGAGTAGTCTTCTGGGTAATGGCAGCAGGTGTTGCCATACATATATGGGGATGACATTTTTTTTCCAATGAGAACCGGTCCCCATAAAATATTAATTGTCTCTGTATAGTAGCATCCTTGTTCCCACATTTCTATTTTGTAAGGATGGAGCCATACATAAGATGTTGCTTATCAACTGTCTGTTCTGCACAGTTTGTAATATTGTGTATAATAGGACCTTGCATGGTGACATTGATCCATGGTTGACTGTGCACTTTACTGCTAAACACTTACTTAAAAACAAATGTAGGAAAAGAAAAAAGCCTTAAAAAAAGAAAAACAAGCATCAACTCTGACAGGTAGATGAAGTGATGGAGACAGGCTCACATATTAAATTGCAAAGCTTCAAAATCTCTCAAATGTGAGGCTTTTTTTTATTGTGAAAAATTGCCAGCTATAAGTTTCCTGTGAGGCACAGCCTCTTCTACTTTCTAGTTATAATGTTTTCAAAATTCCACAACTATAGCAGAGTCTTCCAAGAAGCCAAAACTGTCCTCCTCTGAATTTGGGATGAGTGGTAATCCATTGAAAATTGTAACCCATTTATTTTTTGTTTTATATAGAGCTAAGTACACGTTTATTTTCTGGTTAAAGTGAGATGTGTTTTTATTAGAGATGGGCAAACAATGAGGCGTTCAGGGAGTCTTAAACCTGTCAATTGATTATTTGGGTTCACAAAACTAATTTCAAATACGGAAATCCCACCTCACTCCCAATGTAATTTAATCCTGTTTGTCCCTTGAGAGAAATTAATAGATTTTCTGGCCAGAAGGGATGATTAGATCTTCTAAAGTGACCTCAAAAGTGCTCATGGTTGGGTCAGCTCCAGAGACTGAAAGTGGGATCTCTGGATTGAAAGCGTGAGGCTTTGCTTGATCTACAGGACCAGATTCTAGATTTATTCTAATTAGTAATGTTTCTCCATCTAAAACATAGTCTGTATTATAGATTAGGCATAATAGGTGTCCAACCCCGGGGTCTCCTCAAAGACCAAAATTCCTCCTGGAACTCCAGCTACAACATGGTCCCATTTTACTCTGTCCAGCACAACTGAGATTACCAAGGGCAGATTCTTACCCATATTGAATTTGTTTTTTATTCAGCAAACTTTTCCTCCCTCTTGTCTCCACTATGCGTAAGTGGAACATCAGCCTAAAAATAGCCAGATTCAGCTTCTGAATCCAAACTGTTCAAGTGGGTTCAGAATTGGGCAGAACAAGTTCAACTACACCTGATTGTCTTTGGCAGAAAATATACTAAAACAACGATATTCAGAGTGAAAGTTTCATTTTGACCTTAGCTCTTTCTTGTGCATATTGCAACTCACAGTATAAGTTGCTATGAAACATGGCCAGAAAGACACTCTTAAAACCTGTACAAAAAATTGCTTCCAGGATGAAATATCATCGACTATATTCCAGCTCAACGTACATTTAAAGATGAGTTATAATAATAAACCCTTGAAAAACAGGGTTCATCATTAAAATGCCGACAGCTAACATAATGAAATGACACTGTGAATGAAATAATGAAAACGCTGCAGTGGAAACATGCAAAATAAGATGGGAGGGATGAAGATCCATCAGTGCCTGCAATAACAATGAACATAGCGTGGGATATGGCCACCTGAGACTAATGAATTAATCCCTGCTCAATACTCCATATGAAGTGTAAATACTTTCTCCTTCAAGTCAGTTCCCATATGCCCTGGAAAATTTCATATTTTGCATATGACCACAAATCACCATAATTATGCCTCGCCTTACTTATGTTTTTCTTGCCTCCTTCAATGTGCTTTCAAAACTCTTGGATTGGCCCTTGGATTTAGATTAAAAAAATGACTAAAGACAGACAGGTTACAAAGCTGAGTTAAGGCTCTAGCTGCAACTTACTTTGTATTGTATCTATATATTTTTTCTTTTATTATAAGTATGGCCAACTTCTTTTATACTGGTATGAAACTAGTGTTTTTCACCTAAAATCTGCAGAGTTACCCTAGATTTAAGCAGCCTAACAGAGCAGAATCTGGTCCATTGAATAATACTTTAACTGAAGATGTCCTGATTTCAATGGGACAACATTCCTGGTCAAATACTTGTCACTGTGAGTAAGGATGGCAGAATATGGCTTTTAGAAAATTCTCATTTTCTTTTTTGTATTTTTTTTTTAAATCAAATGACTTTTCCAAACAGCTTTGGGTTGGAGTCATATCAAAAAAACCTGATGGTTAGGAATCTGGAATTCTGGACAAATTTCAGAGAAAGACAATATAGATTGAAATGTAAAACTCATGGGGGATGAACAGGCTAAGTACATAAAGATTAATAGGAATATTTCTTATCTACAGAGCGAATCCAAAGCCTGTTGATGTTAATGACAAGGTAACCCTTTCCATTGACTTCAATTGGTTTTTGATCAAGTAGTTCTGGCTTTGAGGGAGGTTATACTAAATGGTGAGTTTAATAGAGTTAGAGAATTCAAAATTGGAAGATTGCTCAAGGAAACTTATTCTTAGGAAATTTCAGCTACGAATTTGAAAAATATTGGAAAATTAACAAAGCTACTTGCCTGAAGCACTTATAAGGGTAGCTTGTTGGATGAGGTAGTAATATGACACAGCTATTACCAGGGCTATCTAGATTCAGCAGCACTTGAGAGGAATGGGATATTGTTAGTCCTCTTCTCCTAGGATTCTTTGAAAACCAAAGATAGCTTCCACATGTAAAGCACAGTTGCATTCAGCTTAGCGCTGAAGACTATGCTAAAAGGGTATGATTGTAATCTGAAGGGGAAAACAATGGCTTTACAGAGATGGCACTGAATGAATGAGGCTTAACTCTATGAAGAACCAGAGGGTTTGATTAATTATAGAGATGAGCATGAGCTGCAAAATTAAGATCCAGATCCAGATTCCAAACATCCCAAATTTCAGGAAAATTCAGATTCAGACTTTTGGGTCAAGCCCATCTCTAACTGATTATGAAAACAATCTTCCTTTGCTTGAACTACTTACGCTGATTTGAGACCATAAGATAGTATGCGGTACTAACATTATGAAAGTACATCACTGCTAATTAATGTAACTGGGGTAAACACACCATTCCCTTCAAACACAGCACTGAACTGTGTTTTTATAATACAAGTAAAAAAAAGTTCATTAAACAAAAGGGCATGTGACATTAACAGAACTGACACAAGTAGAAAAGATAAATGTCAAGATGGTTACAAGCAATTAAAAGTGAATACATGCATCTAAAATCTAAAACTTAATCTAGCAAGATACAGTCTTTATTCAAGCGGGTTTCTCTCACGCACAATCTCCTTCCAAGCTTTTTACTGACCAGCCTGGCCAGGACACCGCACAGACATCAAATTGCTTGGTTTATTTGTCTCTTTAATGTGAAGAATAAAGATGGAGTCTCTTTCTGTTTCTTATGTCCCCAAAGAAATTGCCTTTGTCTGGCAAGTCAGGAAGGCCTGCTGGGGATTCAGTCTCTTGTTTCTCTCTGAGGTCCAGGAGACATGTTAATTCTGTGTCTCTCAAGCTCAGGATCAGGATTAACCCCTGTGAGTTTGCTTTCCAGTAATATATCAGTTGATGTAAACCCACATTCTTTAGTCTAGGACAGACCTGTTTATCTTCTTTACCTAGACTACGCTGTCTGTTCTTAAGCATGTTCTAGTAATATCATAGGGAGGAAAATTGTAACTTCATATATAATTTTAACAGGGGGTCAGCAACCTCTGGCATGTGGCTCGCCAGGATAAGCACCCTGGCGGGCGGGGCCACTTTATTTATCTGCTGACGTGGCAAGTTCGGCCGACCGCAGCCCCCACTGGCCGCTGTTCGCCGTCCTAGGTCAATGGGGTGGCAGGAAGCAGCGGCCAGCACATCCCTCGCCCGCACCACATCCTGCCGCCCCTATTGGCCTGGGACAGCGAACCGCGGCCAGTGGGGACCGCGATTGGCTGAACCTGCTGCGTCAGCAGGTAAATAAACTGGCCCAGCCCGCCAGGGTGCTTACCCTGGCGAGCTGCATGCCAGAGTTTGCCAACCCCTGTTTTAACACATGCATTTTACAATACTATTAATAGTGTGTTATTAGCTTTCTTCTTATACTTCACGAGGCATAGTTTGTACAAATATTATTACCACAGTGTTTTGGATGTGAATACAATGGTGCCTGGGGTCACAATAGTCCAGTCAGCCTAATTTCAATACCTGGAAAGATACTGGAACAATTTATTAAACCATGAGTTTGTTAGTACCTACAGAATACCCAGCATGGACTTGTCAAGAACCAATCATACTAAACCACCCTAATATCCTTCTTTGACAGGATTACTGGCCTAGTAAATAGGGGGGAAACCGTAGATGTGATATATCTTGATTTTTAGCAAGGCTTTAGATATAGTCCCACATGACAATCTCATAAACATAGTAGGGAAATGTGATCTATATAAAATTACTATAAGGTGGGTGCACAATTGGTTGAAAGACCTTGTTCAAAGAATAGTTATCAATGAATGACTATCTATCTGGGAGGTCATATCTACAGGTGTCCCATAGGGTACAATGCTATTCAATATTTTCATTAATTACTTGGCTAATGGGATGGAGAGAATGCTTATAAAATTTGCAGATAACAAGCTGGGTGGGGTTGCTAGCACTTGGATAGTCGGATTAGAACTCAAAACAACCTTGACAAATTGGAGAATTGGTTTGAAATCAGCAAGATTAAATTCCATAAAGACAATTGCAAAGTACTTCACTTAGGAAGGAAAATTCAAATGCACCCCTACGGAATGGGGAGAAACTGGTGGTAGTACTGCTGTAAAAGAACTGGGGGTTATAGTGAATCACAAATTGACTGAGTCAACAACATGATGCAGTTACAAAAAAGACAAATGCCATTCTCCGGCATATTAAAAGGAGCATTGTATGTAAGATATGGAAGGTAATTATCCTGATCTACTTGGCACTGATGAGGCCTCACCTAGAGTTATATGTCCAGTTCTGGGCACCACACTTTAGGAAATATGTGGTCCCTCTGGAGAGAGTCTAGAGGAGAGCAACAGAAATGATAAAAAGGTTTAGAAAACCTGATCTATGTGGAAAAGTTTAACAACGGGTATGTTTTGTCTTGAGAACAGAAGAGGAGGGAGGGGATGGTAACAGACTTCAAATATGTTAAGGTCTGTTATAAAGAGGATGGTGATCAATTATTTCCCATGACCACTGAAGGTAGGCTAAGAAATAATGGGCTTAATGTGCAGCAAAGGAGATTTGGTTAGATATTAGGAAAACAATTCTAACTACAAGGGTAGTTAAACTCTGGAATAGGCTGTCAAAGGATGTTGTGGAATCCCATCGTTGGAGATTTTTAAGTACAGGTTCGATAAATACCTGTCAGGAATGGTCTAGGTTTACTTGGTCCTTCCTGAGCACAGGGGCAGGACTAGGTGGCTTCTTGAGGTCCCTTCTAGCTCTACATTTTTGTTATTCCATGATTAACTACTTTTTTTCTTTTAAATAGTAAACATTTGCTCATGCACAACTTTTTTCAGCCATAGCTCTCAAAGCATTGCACAAACTATCAGTCAGTATCAGTATCCCCATTTCACAGAAAATGAGTCATAGAGAGGTGAAATGACTTGCCCAAGGTCACAAAGCAGTTCAGTGGCAGAGATGGGATTACAACCTAGCTCTCCAGGTTTTTAGTCCAAAGTATTGCACTCTGGACTATACTGCCTCCTCTAAGATGTTGGACCTTAACCAGCTTGGGCAGGGATTTTCTTTCCCTGTGTATTTGCATAGTGTGTAGCAGAATGGGTCCCAGATCTTTGTTAAGGCCTCTTTGCATTACTGTATTATAATAATACACTTCTATCCCGATATAACGGGACCCAATATGACATGAATTTGGATATAATGTGGTAAAGCAGTGCTCCGGTGGGGGATGGGGGTGGGAGGCTGCGCACTCTGGCAGATCAAAGCAAGTTCGATATAATGCAGTTTCACCTATAACGCAGTAAGATTTTTTGGCTCCCGAGGACAGCATTATATCGGGGTAGAGGTGTACTTAGTACTAGTAGTATTAACATTTATTTGCATGGGAAACCACGAGTATATAGTTTAGCTCTCTGCAGCTTTTCTAATGCACAGTCACTGTAGAGGGACACAGTGTGGCTGACAACTGCACAGTGCTATGGGATGGTATTTGAAAAACTCTTGGCCACTGTCCTTTTTGGCCCTGAGCTTTGATCTCCTCTGCACTATGTAGTAGATAGGGCCCATGAGACTAACTTGTGTTCAGGATAACGTATAACTTTTGGCTACTGATATTAAATTCTGATTATTATTTTTTTAACAGAAAATCATGAAACTGTAGGGAAAAGCTTTTAAAAAGCATTTAATTTGAACTGCAGCTTGTCAGCCAAATGTTTTTTACTGTGCTGACATGCACCTGCCGGACTACCTGCAGCAGAATTGGACTCATATGATTAATGGATGCAACTCAGAATCCTTTCTGTAGGATGGGCCTGCAGGGCTCTGGTCATTTGGGATTTATTTATTCTCAGTGTGATGGCAAGTGCTGGAAATGTAGCTAAAACACCACCACTTCTAAAACTTGGCTTAAAAAATAAGTCTTTGTATGTCCCTTTTCTCTACACCAAAAGAATTAAAGAAGTGAATACATTTAGGATTAAAAGATAATAGAACCATAAAAATACTGCTAAAATACCTTCCATTAGAAGATAATGGTACCATGCGGCTAAAATAAAAACCTTTCCGGGAAAATATTGCCATGGTTTTCTCATCACTTTTTAAAGAAACCGTTGGGGTGGTATTTTCCACATGGCTAAATGTAAAGATGAAAGATTTAAATTATTCCCTTTCAGATGACAATTCACTTTTTATTTTCTATTAAAAATCATCAAATTCTGTTTATCGATCTATTCTATTAAATACTGCATGTGATTTTTGGAGTTGTTAGTATTAGCAGCTACTACAGTCCTTGAGCCTTACATTTTCCTGTCCTAGAGGAGATATTTTGTTCTGCAAGCTAAATTCTATTGAATAACATTATGTTCCTGTTTTTTAAAAAAGGCAGTGGAAAGTGATGCTCCAGGCCTTGTACCATAGGTAACTCACTGGGATTATTAGTTCTCCTTCCATACATGTTATAAATATATTTATAACACAGAATAGCCCATTAATTCTCTACATATTTATGTTCACCATTAGTGATAAATCATTCTGCACATATTTTTCTTAAATTGTAAATTCATACAGCACAAAAGCATAAATCATCAGTTTATTGACCATAACTGATGCATGTGCATGTGTGCACACACACACATGCAGAAAGAATTCCTCTGATGATCTTGCAATTTAAAATGGCATATGAAGCCAACTGTCTTCCTGTTTGCTATTAATGTGGGGGTGTAGTGAGGCTAGGGTATAGTAAATTCCCATGAGAGTGCTGTTTTTGCTGATACAGTAAACCAAGTTTTCTGATAGTGTTGATTTCATGGTTGATCTTGCACCACTGAAGTCAGTAGGAGCCAGACTGGTACCCTAAAACAAAGTCTGGAGGGAAGGACAATAAGAACAACCAATTCAGTAGCACAAATAAAATATTTTGTCACTTGCAGCCAGATGCAGGGTGGTGAAATCTTTATACCCCACAGTATGTTTATTCTGTGTGTGTGTGTGTGTGTGTGTGTTTGTATATGAATAGATATACATCATTTATATACACACGCATATTACGGTGCAAACAAAGACATATCTTAGTCCTAGAACTCAGTAAACGAAGGCTTTGGGGGTAACAATGAATGTTAATGTTTTATCATAAATACAGTAAGCTAGAGAATATACTTCTAAGTGTAAATTGAAAACATTTAATCAGCGCATATTATAAAATGTTCTTGACATTTCAGTTTAGATACTTTAGTAGATAGACAAGCATGAGTCATATCTGTCAGATTTTTCAGCATAGCAGCACCAATTCTTGCCAGAGCTTTCTGCTACTGAACTAGAAATTTGCCCTTCAGGGGTCTCAGCATTTTGTCTTTTTTTACATTTTTATCATAAATCCCATCATGCTTGGGGACTCGTGTGCACATGCTAAAAGGGAAGATCTGTATCACAAATGGCATGCTAGAAATACCTAACTTGAATTCCAATTAAATGAAACAGTTCAGATTTTAACTGACATCATAGTAGATAGCTTACAAATTGGCAATTTCAGAAACGTCCAAAAACCTGCAGATTTTATCTGCCAAATGCCGATCAGTCATTAGAGTGGACTTCACCAAATAATGGAGACTTCCCACAGACTACTGGCTGTACTTAATGTATATGGGCCAGATTTTCCACTGGTGTAAACTGATGTAGCTGGTCTAAATTGGTGTACCTCCATTAAATCAATGGAATTATATTGATTTATATTAGCTAGAAATCTATCCCTATGTGTCTATCATATTAACACAGCTGAGATTTGAAGACAGACCCTCCTAGTCCAAAAGCCAGGGCATCTAGGAGATAGCATCAATGTTGATTGATAAGTGGCATTATTCTTCTCTCAGTGGAAGTTACCGGTTTTATACCTTACACTCTCATAAGCTCATAGCTACAACAGATAGATCCCAATTATCCACATGTTTCACATAATTGGAATTCAGATTAAACAAAATTTGTTTCTATCAGAGTTTCAGACTGGGGAAAGAGATGATGTATCCAAATTCTTAATAATCTGAAATTTGGATCATAAAGGTTTGTGTAATCGACATTTACCTATACCTCTTAAAATGTGTTGTGTTTTTTTTTTCTCCTTTAAGACCATTACACTGCTTTAGGCTTCCTGTCATTTGAATTGTTGATCAATAAAACAGCAGTCATGATTTGCCAGTTCTCTGTTCCCTGGTGGCAAGACAACAGAGTATTTCCTTCTATTCATTAAGTTTTCCTTACTGGCAATTTGCTTCAAACAGTCAAAAAATCACAGGCCAATCTGGTATGGATCAGATGCAAACAGCAATACAAAATCAACTTTGATTTAATTTTTCTACAGGCACATTATATTTCAGTAGTGTAGCATCTCCATGGGTTGTCTTGTTGAAATCCTTGTAGTCTAAATCTACAGCATCACTTTTCAGGATAATTATCCCTTATTACTGCTACATGAAACCTCTAGGATTTAAATCAAAATAAAAATGTAAAAATTCTCCTAAAAATATTTTTCCAATATCCAAAAAATTCATTCTCATTAGATGGATTTTAACTTAAAATCCTCAGTATTTGACCTATTTTTAATTTTGATCTTGTGAAATTGAAAAACTAGGTTTTGAAATAGCCCTTCTCCCTGCTACACACTCTAATAATTACATGTAAGAACTGAGTTTTGTTACAAACTATTCACCACCTGTAATCTGGATTAGATTGGTGAGACGTTTTTCATGACAAGTGAATACTTCTCAAATTGTTTCTGAGGAAAGCAAAATATTTTGCTTTTCAACTCCATTTTCTATGGAAATTTGGGATTGGATGGAATTCTATTGAGTCCCAGGACTTAGGCTTTTCTGAGATTCAGCCCCCTCCAAACACCACCAGGAATGTATCCTCCCCTATCTGAACATTGTCCCTTCTGCTCAATGGGACCCTTTTTAGATAACTTAATGGAGGATAGGTCCATCAATGGCTATTAGCCGGGATGGGCAGGGATGGTGTCCCTTCTGTTTGCCAGAAGCTGGGAATGGGCGACGGGATGAAACAGCACTGGTGAAGCCACATCTGGAGTATTGCATCCAGTTTTGAGACCCCCACTGCAGATAGGATGTGGACAAATTGGAGTCCAGCAGTGGGCAATGAAAATGATCAGGGGGCTGAGGCACATGACTTTCAAGGAGAGGCTGAGGTAAATGGACTTGTTTAGTCTGCAGAAGAGAAGAGTGAGGGGGGATTTGAAAGCATACTTCAACTACCTGAAGGGGAGTTCCAAAGAGGATGGAGCTCGGCTGATCTCAGTGGTGGCAGATGACAGAACAAGGAGCAATGGTCTCAAGTTGCAGTGGGGGAGGTCTAGGTTGGATATTAGGAAACACTATTTCACTAGGAGGGTGGTGAAGCACTGAAATGGGTTACCTAGGGAGGTGGTGGAATCTCCATCCTTAGAGTTTTTTAAGGCCCGGCTTGACAAAGCCCTAGCTGGGATGATTTAGTTGGTGTTGGTCCTGCTTTGAGCAGGGGGTTGGACTAGATGACCTCCTGAGGTCTATGATCACTTGATGATTACCTGTTCTGTTCATTCCCTCTGGAGCACCTGGCATTGGCCACTGTCAGAAGACAGGATAGTGGGTTAGATGGACCTTTGGTCTGACCCAGTTTGGCCGTTCTTATGTTCTTATCTCCTCTTAGGATTTGTAGTGGGGGTATTATAGGGTGACCAGATTCAGTGTTTAATTTGTAATTAAAGAGTTGCCAGGGCTCAAGCCTCACCCCCACCCTGAAAATAAGAAAGTGACCTGATATTTCACATTTGCTATCTGGTCACCCTAGGATTCTATGTAACAGTTTTCAGTGACTCTATGGGGGAAGGAAACTTATTGGCTTGTAGCCAGATTATGTCCCTAAATCATGGGCAAGCAACAAGATTTGCTGGGTGCACCATCTGTTCTTATACATCATCCTCTGCCATGAATTTCTAGTGGCAACTTCTAGTGGCAATTTCTAGTCCTTCCTGGCCTCAGTGTGAGGTTAGTGTCATTTTAGCTCATAGTCTGCAGAGGGACAGGATTTCACTGCAGTGTCTACTAACACTACTAAAGTGAAGTTTTGTACTTCCAGAGTTCCTCCACTCTTCCTCCCATCTCAGCACTCCTACATGAAGGATTTTGAAAGAATTGCTTACATAATATACCCGGAGATTGAAGTCAGTCTCTCATCTAATCTAGTGGAGTTATGTCAGACTGGCCACTGAAAGAGGAGAATACCATGAGATACCCTGATAAAGAGGCAAGGACTTACAATAAGATGACCAGAAAGCAGTCAATGTTCTCTATTTACTACCTTGAAACACTTTTCCTTTTAATGGCTTTGACCTACTATAGTTTTTCCCAAGGGAGGAAAGGACTAGTTCCCTTTGATGTATTTTTTTTAAGATTTAGGGGAAGATTTTGAAATGTACAAATAGTAGCTAATGTTAGGTGCCTAGACACCATTGGTAGCCAGTGAGGACTGGGCACTTACCTGCCTCTTGTGCCTTTGAAAATCTTCCACTCAGCTTTCTTTGACTTTTTTAATTCTAAAAACTGCTCTTCCCAACAATGAAACTTCTGGGAAAATGCTAGAAATGTTTGCATGCATAAAGAAGTGGGTGGGTGGGGGGAAATCAAATAGTCAGGGACACTTCAGTCCTCAGTTATTCAGAGCAGCCTCAGAAATCCATGGAAACCATCTGGGTACATCTGCAAGCAAACTTTGCAAAAATTCTGAGCAAATTGTTCGCATAGGTTTAATTTTTCTCCCTTCCATCCCTACCACCTCATTTGCATGCTACACACTTCTGCAGGAGCTAGCACATGTAAAATGTTCTCTTTTATTTCAATTAATAAAACTATCATAATGACATAAAGGATTGCTGGTCATGAAAAGGGCACGTTTCAGTAAGGTTGTCCTTTAGATTTATTTTAACCTCACCTCCCTGCTTTGTAACTATATCATTTAAACCCTTTTGTCCATTAAAAAAAGGCTTAAGCACATTTATTCTCTTTGCCATCTTATTTCATATATTGTCAAGTAACAAAGACCACTGAAGCTAAATAGGTCACCTCAAAGTCTTCTCTTTTCCAAAGTGAATAAATGTAAACTGTTTTTCCTAATAACAAATATTCTGAAAGCCTGAACTCTCCCATCTGTTTTGCCTTCTGCACTCTCCAATAGAGTAATATTTTTGGTATGAAAACAAAACCAAATATGGCAATTTATACAATGCATAACTAAAGCTTAATATAAATGAATATATATGCGTGTTTTGATTTGTATGCTATCCCAATTGCCTTTTCTACTTGCAGCTTCAGATGGCTTTAGGGATTTCCTCTACACTAGCCTTTAAATCATGGTCAGTAAGGTACACGATGTTCCATTAATAATATATGTGATCTCTCTTTTGGATCATTGTTAATTCCAGACCAAAAGTATGGTGAATTTCACTGAGACAAGTGTAGTTAACTAGAGTAGGGATGAGCAAAGTGGTTCACTTAAGATAAGATTTCCCAACAAACTTTTTATTGTCTTTCGCACTGAATCTGAAGCAAAAATTTGTGATAATTCTTTAAAGTTTGCATAAGCATGGGGCCTTCACTCCATCCCATGATCTGCCACTTACCTGCAATGGCAGGTCCTTCTTCAGGTGTCTTTACCTCCCATCTCTGGGCAAGGTGACTCCACCCACTCAGTCAATGTTTTGACTTCGCAATAAGAAAAAGCAGCTCTTTCCCCATTCTTTGAGCCTATGGAGTAACCTATTTGCCTGGAAAAAAGGGACCCTTCACTGGCCTCTGCTGCTTTCAGCTTTTGAAAATGTAAAGGCATAACTGGGTTTATCTGCAATTGACACCCTACAGTGCATCACTTACTTAATTCTAAATCTTGGTGTTTTTTTCCATACCTCGTGTTGACAGCTGCTAATTGTGGAGTAAGGAATTTTAAGAACTGTAGCCATTCTGCATGCAGGTTCTGCAGCTTCACATCTTGCAGCATTCTGTATGGCAGAGTTTAGGCAGCTTGCTGGTTGGTAGTAGTTACAGCTGGAGCTAGAATCAAAGAATAGAATGACTGAGTGTAATTTGTAAACAAAGACCTCTTTTTATTGTGTTAATTCTATTATTCATTTATTGGTTATTTTAATTGGATCAGGGCAACAAGAAAAATAAAATGATTGTTCATTTAAAAAAGGATATTTGTCTCATTGGGCTACTGGAAAAAACATCTGCTGAGCCTCCAAGCACAGCCCTTGTTGCTGACAATAGTAGACAACCAAGTATAGCATTGGTTAAGTGAAGTTACCAACTACAAGAAATGCAAGATTATGAAAATGAAATATTCCTCCATTTTTCTTCTTCTGCCCAACAGTAGTATTGCAGGAGAATCCTGTTTAGGTTATGGATGACTAAAAGGAAAGTCACTTAAAAAAAAAAAAAAAGTGGAGGCCTCATCCAAAGCTGATTGAAGCCAATGGAAAGTCCAAGTTTATTTGCTGAATGCCATGCAACTGATCACTTATCTACTGCTGTTTTATTTCATATTCCCTGTAATTCTGATTCACAGAGCACACAATAGCATCAGCTCAATAAGGCAAACAGGGATTTGTGTCTATTCAATGTCCTGTGTTTCATTCTCTTTCTTCTACCAGTTGTGTCCTTTTATGGCCCAAAAAGTATGTGAGCTGGCAAGTCACATGAAATGCAAAATTATCTGGGGACTTGGTTGCAGGTACAGTCTCTGAAACTACTTTTACTTTGTGTGTTTGTGTGTGTGTGTAATTGACTATATTTCAGGTTGCCAGCATCCCTTTAAATATATTTCATTGTTTGGATATTTCAAGCCTAAGGTCTGGGTTGCTCAAAACTATGCAATGTGACACTACAACATGTCTCTTTGGTATGCTAATTGTTTCCTCCCAGCTGTTACAAGAGCATCTGTTGCACATTGCACACACAGAGCAACGCCCAGGGTGCAGCCCTACTCATTACCTTCTGCTGTTGATTCTGCTACCTCCAGGCTTTTAAGGTCCGTTCTGAGGCCCCTATGGAATCTCTTAACAGCAGTTGCAAACAGGAGAGAAATTCAAGTAAGCATAAAAGTTACAGTTCAGAAACATTTCAGTGACACATGCCAAACAAGGTATGACTGACTATGATTTCTGCAGTGATAGGAAAAGCAAAGAGGAGTTATTTATTAATTTAGATGTATACACTAGAGGCAAAGCCCCTATCTAGGGCTTTATATGCCTTGCCATATGTTAAAAATGTAATTGTGCTAGTATTAACAAAAGCAAACACAGAAGCTTCTCCAAAACCAGCAAGGAAAAATATGTAACTCGCCCCAGCTACAAACAGCAGCCTGTCTTGACAGCTCAGAAAAGAGATGTGCTTTGCAGCATGCCCTGAAGATCAAAGTGTTTGGGCTATTTTGGACCACAGTGGTGGAGGCATGAATTCCAGTTCAGGCTCCAGCTTAAGCACCTCTGCAGACCCTCTTAGCTGTGGCAACTAAGCATTTCCCAAGGCTATTAGTTATTCTAGGATACTTCTCTGTGTCAGCGAAAGATAATGATACAGTGGAACACAAATATAGTGATACTCCACTTGTGTTAAGTAGAACAAAACTTACACATTAATAACAATAATTAATTAATCTTTTGCACTTATATAGAATTTTTCAGCCAAAGATCTTAAAGCACTTCAGTAAGATTGGGAACTATTATTATCATCCTTTTACATAAAGGGGAAATGAAGCATAGAAAGGTTAAGTGACTTATCCAGGAGGCACATGCCTACACAGCAAAATAATAATAAAAAACCCCTGCAGCAATGACTCTTAGAGTCTGTGTCAACTTATTCAGGCTCATGCTATAGGGTCAGATCAGTGTAGTTGTTCTCACTTGGGCTGAAGCCCAGGCTCTGAAAACTGGCAAGGAGGGAGAGTCCGAACTCCAGCCCAAATGGGAAAGTATGTCCTTCTATTTTTAGCCCCGTAGAGTGAGCCTGAGTCAGTTGACTGGGCTCTGAGACTTGCAATTGCAGGGGGGTTTTGTTTTTGTTTTTTGTTTTGTTTGGCTGTGTAGACACAAGTGTCAGTGGCAGCAATAAAAGCCTGGTCTTAAGGCAGTGCGGCCTCCCTTTGTCTCAGTGCATTGCAATGTGCAAAGTGCAGTTCTGTTTAGGAGGAACCTTGTCTTGTAGGCATTGATCCTACAAGGTGCTGAGTACTCTTGATTGCCGCTGAAGTTTATGGAAGCTAAGAGTACTCAGCTCCTCTTGGAAGGCTTCAGAACTTTGCAGGGGCAAGTCTGCAGTGATGATGATCTGTGAAAATAATCATTACACAGTAGAACTTTTTTTACAGTGAATCTTTTAATATACTATACACTTAGGATAGAACAGGTCAGATTTAGCTTTTGGTTTGCAATAAAGGTTCTAAGTGAGGCACAGAAGTTTAAGAAACTAAGAAAAAAATGAGTCAACGGCTCAGTTTCAATTAGAAGCCCTTGATTCTCTTGGGGTATGTCTACGCAGCAAAGAAAACCCCCGCGCATGCCAGCCAACTAAGGCTCCGGGCCTGTTTCATTGCTGTGTAGTAGGGTTACCATACGTCCGGATTTTCCCAGACATGTCCGGCTTTTTGAGCTCCAAATCCCCGTCCGGGGGGAAATCCCAAAAAGCCGGACATGTCCAGGAAAATCGGGACATGCGGGGCCGGCGGTGCCGAGCCGGGGGCCGGGGGCTAGGCCGGGCCGGTGGTGCGGTGCCGAGCCAGGGACCGGGCCGACGGTGCGGTGCCGAGCCGGGGGCCGGCGGTGTGGTGTCGAGCCGGGGGCCGGGCCAGCGGTGCGGTGCCGAGCCAGGGGCCGGGCCGGGCCGGTGGTGCCGAGCCGGGGGCCGGGGCCGGGGGCTGGCAGTGCTGGGCGGGCCGGGAGCCGGGCTGGGGACCGGCAGTGCTGGGCGGGCCGGGGGTGCTTGGCCGGGGGCCCGGGGGCCAGGGACTGGCAGTGCTGGGCGGGCCGGGAGTGCTCGGCCAGGGGGCCCGGCCGGGGACCGGCAGTGCTGGGCGGGCCGGGGGTGCTCAGCCGGGGGCCAGGCCCGGGGCCGGCACCCCAGGGCCCGAGCTGACCCAGGCTGGACACGCCGGGGAGGCCAGACTGGGCCGCGCCTCCTCCCCCAACCCCCCCATTACCTGCTTCAGGCTTCCCGCGAATCAAATGTTCGCGGGAAGCAGGGGAGGGGGCGGAGTTGGGGAGGGGACTTTGGGGAAGGGGCGGAGTTGGGGCATGGGGCGTGGGCGGGGCTGGGGGCGGGGCTGGGACCCCGTGGAGTGTCCTCCTTTTGGACACTCAAAATATGGTAACCCTATGTGTAGACTTCCCGACTCAGGCTGGAGCCCAGGCTCTGGGACACTCTCACCCTACAGGGTCTGAGAGCCTAGGTTCCAGCCCAAGTCTGAAGTCTATGTACTAATGCAACAGCCCTGCAGCCCGAGCCCTAAGTGCTCAGGTGAGCTGACATGGGCCAGCTGTGGATTTTTCTTTGCTGTGTAGACATACCCTTGGTGCCTCAGCCTTTGCTCTAACTACTATGACCATTGCCCTCTGCTGGATAGAATCATAACTTCTGAGCTGAGTGTCATATGCCCTTTATTGCTAGTAGTCAGCAGATTCTTTTTTGCCTCAAGTGGTAGAGAGAGGCTGTGTTCTTGTAGCAGAAGAATCTGAATTCTATGCCCCATTATTACAGTACCATGACATTTAAAGTGGCCATAATATACAGTGCTCTAGTAACTATAACTGGTTGAACAATTTAGAAGAATGGTTATGAATATACTCCCTCTTTTGACTAGTTGCAACTTCACAAACCTAGAAAGGTTTCTGAAAATATATCTGTTTATTTGCTTACATGATCTCTAGATGTATTCAGTGAATATCTTCAGTTCCTGGGTTGTACGCAAACTAGTCATATTGTATGGCCAGTTGCTTAAGACTCACGGTATTGTTTCTGTTCCGTGGTTGAAATTCCTTTATAAACTCTAAAATAACACAAATACAAACTTTAGCATAATTTTGTGCTAAATTGGTGACAATTTCAGGATTCACAGATAATTTCAAACTAATTGTTTGTTCTAAAACTAGGGAATAATGAATCCTGTGGTCCCCCACATCGATCTTGGAGCTTATTTGTGAAATTATAATTAAATTATTTTTCTGTTCAACCAGCATTAGCATTTACTATGAAGTCCTAGGCAACCAAAGATTTGTAATTGTATTATACACATACATTTTTTTGTCTGTGTGTTTCATAGATTGTGTGGACAGGTGAATACGAATTTGCACAGGTCAAACCAATATTGCATTCCCTACTGCAGGCTACTCATCTGAAGTTCACTCTTGGATACTGTCAGTTTCCTAAACTGCTTTCAGAAACATGAAAGCTGAGTGACAGAGGTGACTTATCTTGACAAGGGCTATTGCTGCTTGAAGAGAAGAAAATGCAAAATGAGAGAACCAAGAGAAAACTATTGAATTTCTTGTTGTATACAGTACTTCTGCACTGCCAAAGACACAGAACTCCCAATGAGGAATAATTTATCTATAGGCAAAATGCCAGGCTCAAGTATAGATTAGATTTATTTTAAATTTTGTGTACATAATGTGGAAGGTAACAATGGATATCCTAGTCACCCATTGCGTTCAGTACTCTGTGGCTGTATCCTGTTCACCTATCCTCTTTTCTAATTATATATTTTTTTAAAATTTCATACTGTAAACCATTTTGGGCAGGGATTTTGTCTTTCTATATTTCTGCATGGGCCTTGCACACATGGAGACTCCAGTCAGTAGGAGCAGCAAGCAAAGCTGCAGTTGGAGGGAATAGGTAAAATGAGGCCCAACCAGGGCCACCCCTGCCCCCAACAGTTTTTCTGGACCAAGAATTTGCAGGTGAGACTCCATATCACTTGGGAGACATGAGGCCTCAGATGGTGCCTCCCCTGCCCCCCACCACATGACCTTGGAGACAAACTGCGGAGAGGAACCAGCCAGATACTCTAGCTGTGAGTAGCAGCTGCAGAAGCAGCCAAAGCAGGGACCTTCAGACATTTTGTGTTGAGAGAGTTTTCTCTGCCCCGTACTGATTGGCAGTTTGCTCCAAGCTGTTCCTTCCGCTTCCTTCAGTGTCTTCACCTCACCATCACTCCATACCTTGTAGCCTTTTATTGTATTTAAAGGGAACTTAGTGATGTTGTATTATTCAGCTCTGGTTGCTACGGGTTCTGGTTCAACAGAGTAAAAATTGCCTCTGGTGCTTTTCTCAAATTTTGAGACTCTAGAAACACACAAGGTCCAAGGATCGTTCCCACAGTCACAATCACAAGTACATAGTCTTGTCCATGCTACAGGTTTTATTAAACCAACAAGTACAATTACAATTAAGCATGCATATAGAAATCCTGCAAAAACCCATGCGATAATTAGAATTGTAGTCATACATCCTCAAAGACATTCTATGGTCTGATAGATCGCGCAATAGACGATCATTGCTAGAGGAATGGTTCCTGCTGGGGTTTCCCGTGGGGTTGATCCGTGGGTCTTCCCACTTTTACCCAGCCATGGAACCCTCTTTTATATTGTAATTCTGACCACACCTAACACCTTATGCATATCCTTATCTATACTTCTACACCCCATGAATATTGAAATACCCCATTTTTAATAAGTTGTTCTTAGTTCTTCTTAGCCTCATTAGCACAATATGTACTATGCAGTCAGGATCAGATATTCAAAGATATTACAATCAAATGTCTATTGTTCTTGGACAACACATTGCTGTCTATTGAGATCCACTTTTCTGTAATGTCACCTACTGGCACATTTTTACAGTAATTTTGTGACCGTACTAACATAGGGTTATTTCACAGTCACCCACTCATGTCAAGCATTCTTAAGTCTATGGCCTCATATGGCTAAGCTAAAATCTTACAGGTCTCAGCCTGTAGGCCTTATGTTTCAGTCCTGCTTTACTTATCTACCTAATACAAAATCATCACTCCTAAATACTTATCAATCTTATACTTCTAAAATCCTACAACTTAAATCCATTTAACATACATTGATTATCTATGAAATAGCATATGAATTGACTATAACACCACCTAACACAATGATAGATGGATGATGAAATGAACTAATTCCCTACAACCTGCTGCTCTTAACCTTCTCACCTGCTTTGTTCCATTCATCCTCATTCCCTTCCCTTTTCATTCCATGTAGCTGATACCCTCCTAAGTAAACCAACCACCCCAAAATTTGTGGTATTTACACAAAATTTCTTACCATCCCATTGTTCACTCTGTTTGTGTGTTATACACCTACCCCTACCCTATGACTCTCTTGTCTTGAAGATGGGATGGAAGGAAATGTTCTGTTCATTCCTTCTGAAGCATCTGACACTGGTCACTGTCAGAAGACAGGATATTGGACTAGGTGGGCAATTGGTCTGACCCAGCATGGCTGTTCTTATGTCTATTTAGATTGTAAGCTTTTCAGGGCAAGGACCATCTGCTAGTCTATTTGTACACTGGCTAGCACAATGGGGCCCCATTCATGTTTGGGTTTTAGGCACTGCCACAATGAACAGAAATAATAAGAGGCAAATCCTTAGCTGGAGTAAATGAATTGAGTTCAGTGGGTTTATGACAATTTACAAAAGCTGCAGATCTGCCCCACAACTTTAACTCTTAGCTCTGAGGCACCTTTTCACCATGGCTATAGGTCTTATGTGTTCTCATAGATGCTATTCCTCCTCAACCCTTGTATTTTTAAAAATAGAGTTATCAGAGATTAGCGGTTACATTACTGCAGTCCATTGGGCATACTTTGGATTTCACTAGTTTGCTCAAATGATTTGAGTGTAATGGGTTATTGTTACCACAAAGCTTGGAATGATGCAGGACAGAGAGGCAAGTCTGAAAAATCCACTTTTCATAGTTACTATTTTCCACCTTGAAAAAATTGGAAAAAAAGGAGGAAAGCTTAAAAACTGTGGGGGCAGCCTGGTTTCCCAGTTTTTACAGTTTTCTAATTTATTATAGTGGGAGGGGCAAGAAGAGGGAAGCAGGAAAATAAAACCTCAAATCCAAAAACTGAAAATGGAACACCAAATATTTTATTTTCCAAAAACTGAAATGAAACATTAAGTGAAATGAAACTTGTTTTTACTATTTTTCAAAATTGTCAACTCAAAATGATTTTTTTTTTATTTTGAATATTCCCAACAGAAAATTGGAAAAAAATCAGTCAACATTGGCCATGGAAAATTTCAACAAAACCACATTTTCAGATGGGAAAATATTATAGTAAATATTTTTTGTTTTGGACTAGCTCTGCTATCTCCCTCCTTTGCTAACACAGTCATGGAGATCTGCCATCATTTCCAACTGCAAAATTGCACCCAGAATTATTAGCTGGTGCAAAATGGCATGCAGAAAATGGAAGAGTGTTTTTAAACTTCAAGGATCCACATAGGAAAACTTACTTCAGAAATAAATGGGGCTATATACTGAAGGATAATATCAATCTGCATGTTTTCACAGGATTTATGGAAGAGAAAGAAAGAAAGAAAAACTTTTTATTTAGTTACAAAGGTCAAGTTTTCATTATGCAAAAGGTCCAAATTTGGAGGAACTACAACATGCTGAATGAAAAACAATAATACCCAATATGACAACATCCTTCCCCAACCTTGGACTATGACAACCAGATCAAAAACAATTATAACATGCAGTAAACTTGTGCAGATTTTTAATTAAAATGTATTCATCTCATTATGTAGAGGATTCTGGTGTCAAGGATCATCGGAACAAAGAGATTGTAGTAGACTTACAAAAATTGCTGTTGAATAGAGAGATAATCCTGTATAGATAACAATGCTAATGTTAAAATGTTAACACATTATTGAATTTGATTATTTTAATATTTGCAAAGTGAAAGCTTAGTGCATGGATCAAAACATTCATGATAATATTTTAGTAGTACTACTTCCTCTGCCTGTATTTGATAGAAAATTAACTGCCACTTTCCATTTCACAAAAGGCTGTGCAATGCCTAGAAAGTCTGCAGATCTTAGCTTCTAATCTATACTGAAGACTATCCAAACCTCTGGGTCTAACCTGCCATACAGCTAACTTTCTTGGCTACCTGGTTCCAGTATCTGAGACATCCCCACCCTCCTGTTCCCCTCATATTTCTTTTAAAGGACAGAAGGCTTCCATCTGTTGATGTCTGTGGGTTCTTCTGCTGAACAACATTATTCCTTACATAGGATTAATTTTTGTTACGACAAAGAGTGGATGAAAGTTTTAGGTAGAAATCCAAAATTTCCCAGGCCATCTCACTATGACCCAGATAGCTGATCAAACCATTTAAGGGTACATCTTCACTGCAAAGTTAACCCAGCTACTTATCCAGGTGTTGCCCCAACCATCCACACAAACCCTTCTCCTGAGTTTAATGGTGTTTTCTTTCAAGGCTAGCTGGCCCAGCTGGAGGTATGAGTTAATACATGGGTACTACTTCCACTTGGGCTGGTAACCTGCTCAATTTGCAATAAGGGTGAAGGTTAAATTTCTTGAGTGCTGGTAGTCCTCCAACACCATCCCACAGATCCTCCTGGGTGCCAAAAGGACAGAGAAGTTCTCCCACAATTCACTGGGAAAGAATGAGAGAGTGGCTTCTAACTTGGATATATCTTTGCAGCGTGGCTACACTAGCCAAGTGCTCAGACACAGATGCTGGTCATCTGGGTTAAATTTTTAATGAAGTCATACCTATATTGTGAATCCACTTCAGCAGACAAAACGGTGTTATGCAGTGTGCTACAATTTGCCCAGATAAGCCCATTTGCTAAGAGCTCATTCTTGAAGTATATTTAGCAGGAAAGCCTAGCTGTGTGGAAAAGCTTTAAGGCTAGATGAGCCCTGCATCACCCAAAGAAACACACAGACACCATGGTGGCTCAGAAGATCCTGCCTTCTGGAAGCTTGATCATTGAGTACAGGTGGTTGTTCACATGGTCTTTGACTTGATTAGGTCAAATTATCCAGTTTAGGTGGCGTTTACCTGACATGCTACGTAAGCCTAAACTCCACTCAACCTTTTTCCTAGTGTAGTTTCTAGATAAAACCTAGCACCTCAAGGTAAAACCTAGCACTTAAAGGTAAAACCTAGTGGGTCACTCTGTTGGGTAGATTCCTGCTGCAGCTTGAATTCAACCAGCTGAAACGGAGCTACAGTCATTACCCTGAATCTACAGTAAAAAAAAAAAAAAGTTGAATTTAGCTAGCATGTGTCAGCTAAGACTGAACTAAATTCACTTTTCTAGTCAAGACAAAACCATGAAAAACATCTATTCAAGAAGAATGTTGTAATGCAAAAGTCAAACTCCAGAACCTGGGTAGAATTGGGAGATTAGATGTAGGAGCTATTAGTTTGACAAACGTTTCAATTTCAACCAAAATCTAAATCCAGAGTTACTCAGGTTTGCACCCCTTGTGCTATCAGAACATACCCTAACTGTATTTAGATGAATACCAAGCAAAGGGCTATCACTCTGAACTGGATGGAAGAATAAAGAAAATAATGACAAATATTTGCTGCATTGTCGTGCTGCCCTATTAGAACATAAATGTTTTACATTTCCTCGAATGCTCAGCAGTTTGTTAAATTGCTGGTATTATCATACTGAATTGCTTTTTCTTACTGAATTGAACCCCCTGCTGATGTGGTATTCCAGCTTCTGGATTCCTTGTACTTTTCAGTTCTCTTTTCATGGACATAAAATAGTGTATTAACTGTTTTTCACCTATTATTACTGTATTTGAACATACATGTAGTACCCTTAATAATATGGCAGTCTTATTGGGTTTTGATATGAATGCACTCTTCTTAGTAAATCCAAAGAGAATATCAGAAAACAAAACAAAGATAGGAAAATTCAGACTAGGAGTATTAAGAAAACAATTAAAGATGTCCTGGAATGCATAGTATGTTCCTAATTGCTCTTCTTGCACAGGTTAATATTTATGTTTTTATAGCAGTCATTTTAATCAAATTTGTCTTTAGTACTACATGGATTCAGAGAGGATTTAAAATTAATGTTTATGATTAGCAAAGACTCCACTCTACTGTTTCAAAAAGAGCTAGTGGATATGGAGAAAGAAGACTGTTTAGTGAGGGAGGGAGATACATATACATTGGGAAAAGAACTGAAGGTATTGCAAAGGGATTTGGTTGGAGTGGTGCAAATAATGAATTTTTCAGTTGGTTGACAATTCCAGCAAAACTGAGGGGGTGGGAGGGATCATTTCAGGTTGCGCTGACCAGAAACAGATTTTTTTTTTTTAAATTTTCAGTGAATCAAAAAGTTTTAAAAAATCAGTTTGGATAGACTAAAATGTTTCATTGACTGGAAATGAAAGATGTTATTTGTATTTTTGGCATTTAATTTTTTTAATAAAATTGAAGGAAATCTGAAATATAAATTCTTTTCAAACTGAAAAATCAGAACATTTCATTTAAAAATATAAAAATGAAACATTTCACTTATTTTCTGATTCTTTTGCTTTGTTTTTCCCCAACCAAAACAATTTGGCAAAACCAACGTGAAGTTGTGAAATGTTTTAATGTCACCAAATCTGCATTTTTCACAGGAAAAAGATTTGGAAGAAAAAATTCACTCAGCTCTAGTTTTGTTTCCTGTTGAAAATACTTTGGTTGTTCCAGAGAATACCGCACAACCATCCAAGTAATCTGGAATATTTTCATTGACTCAATGAACTTTAGATCAGGCTCCAGGGGAGCACAGAAGCTAGACACCTGGAATGTGCTCATTCTGATGGAAATGTTGAAGTCCTCCCAGTAAAAATCTCCAGGAAATCTCTGCCAGTGAAGTAAGGCTGAAAATTGGTAGTGATTAACAAAAATAATTGTATAATTGCTTGGGAGAGATTGATTTGTCCATGATTCTGGAATTCTTGGAAACAGAGCATTCTGATTGTAATGGTCTCACAATACCAAGGATTGTTACCTTGTTACCCCTCCTGCCTCTAGCAACAGGTAGCCTTGCCTGTGATGGCTACCTCCCTAACACAACAAGTCTGTTATTAGCCATTCAAGCACTCTCCTCTGGGCTATGCCATGCATGTCTTTGCCTTGCAGGCTGACGGGAGGTGCACCTAATCCCCAAGTCCCCTTGAAACATTCTGCTGTGATATCTAGCCCCTGAGAGTGACTACTCACAGAAATCCCATATTCTCTGCCCTCAAAGGAGCAAAGTATCCAGTTTTACCTTAAATCACTGCTCCTGTGTATCACATAGAACTTGTAATTGAACAAGAGAAGATTTATTTAAGAAATAATGGAGGTTCAACTAAAAACAAGAAAGTGCAATGGAAACCAATGTTTACATACAAAATAGCATCATAACATGTGAACTAGGGCCTATTCTTATTAATAATTACCTTTCCTATCTTATAAAATATATTTCTCCACAAAGTTTAGTCCATTGGAGAGCTGACTGTTTTTACAGGATCCAAACATTCATGGAAACACTCCTGCTGCACAAGATGTTTCCTCTGTGAATGGATATAGAGTGCATCTCCCCACTCTGTAATACTGAAACAATATTTTGTCTCTATTTATAGACAGGACAATCTCCTGCCTATTGCAATGTTCCTTTTTTACTTTCACATGGTTTAGATGGTTTTCCATTGATATTCTTGGGATGGCTAGAAAACTGAGTTTTGCGGTGCATCACTGACTAACCCGGAAGGGCTGACATCTTCCTTCTACTTCCATGGGCCATCACTGCGATACATTATCCCCTGATGACTAACTTTTTTATTCCAGGACCTCAAAGCATACTTTCAGTATAGTCACATTATTCCTTAAAAATTCCCGTACATACATCTCACAATGATAATGAGTCTTGATAAGTAATAAGCTTTCTGCAGATACCTTACATGTTACCCCTTCAAGGCACGTGTTTGGTGTAGTCAGATGTTTGCAAAGAACAGGGGACCTTTTGCCAAGGGGTCTTTGTGTCACACTGATATTCATGGATTATCTTGGATTGCACTGCTATGAAGAATTAACTACTTGAATAGCAAGTGTATGAGTGTGGTTTGACTCTTCCATCCAGTTTGAAAATATATCTCCATGGGCAAAGGAGAAGCTATAAATATTTAATTGTGTCAGCCTGAGGGCAACTAATTAACTCTGAAGAAGGAGATGATGTCTTGCCTGGATGAACTAAGCGAAATATGGTAAATAAGGGAAATTTGATCAAGGCTATGGAAGAAAAGCAATTTTCATCATGTATGAATAGAACAGTGTAGAGGACCTTCAAGAAGTTAGCATCGTTCTGGGGATGGGCAGGATGGTTGCACTGTGTGCCAACTTCCAGGGGATGCCACCACACCACTGTGGTGCTATTTTTTTGGTTCTCATGGGTGAGAGACTACCAGTGAAAAGTTTTCTGCCCTGGCCAAGGAAAATGGCTAGGATCATTTCTTGTTAGCAGAGGGACGGTGGGGGGCAGAGGGATGTAAGCTGGTGTCATGGGCTTCGATGGATATAAAGATATAGTTTAGCCTAGTCGTGTTATTGGTGCTAAAAACAAATAATTATCCTTATGAGAGAGAAGAGATAAATGGTCTGGTGATAGAGTGTGAACCAGAGAAGTACTGGTAATGTAGTTATATCAGTGGGGAAGAGACTAGCCAGTGGTTAGGCCATCACATTGTCAGGATTGCCATCCACCAGAAATACCGGAGACAGTGTCCAGATAAGAACTATCAGTATCAAGGCACTAAATTAACAGTTTCTTATGAAACATGTTACCCTAGATATATACATTCTATGGACTCCTACACATTAATATATACAAAGATTCCTGTGTTATGTCAGACACATACCTGTGTCTCCTGGTGAGCTTCATCTTTGTGTATATCTTCTACTAAGATGCATTCTTCTTTGTACTTCCTATCTGTGTGAGTAGTTGTTTTTCACTCTGACTGCATGTTTGTATGGTTACCTTATTTACCTTATCCAATTCTGTGATTTTTAATTACTCCTGGTCCTAAAGTAATTACTGTTTTATACTGACAGCATTGCTCCGGTGTGGTCCATTATGAGCTTAAAAGTGCATAGGTTCAGGTATCACTATAGTGTTCCTCTCACATAAGGCTTTATGAAGCAATTCAGCAGCACTGGCTGTGTGTGACTGTAGAACATACTTAGTTGTATATTTTATGGATAATATAAATTCAAAAGACTTTTTGTAGCCACAGTGAGGGACATTTCCCCCTCTGATAAACGTAGTAGAGAGATTTGCTTGCAGGAAATAAAATATTCAGATCAAGTTGCTACTCACAAATCATTCTACAAGGAATGAAGCAGGTCGGTGTACTGGGAGGGTGGGGGGCTGTGTGAGGAGGGGGTAAAAGGGATTGGTGTGGCAGGGGGAAGCTTCCACCAAAGACATTGCAAATGCATTTGCTTTGGTGTCAAAATCTGCACTGCCACTTTGCCTCTAGACTCCATGGTGGTGAATGCTTGGGGGGAAGGGAGGAGGAGAAAAGAAGAAGTTTCTAGGTATAGGATCCTTAAGCATCCTCTTTGTTTCCTTCTCAATAGAGTGAAACCTTCTTCAGTGTGTGGTGGGTTGGATATGCTTTCTGGAGCTATTAGTATTGCCAAATCCAAGCATTCCAAAAATTATTATTTTTTTTTAAATTGATGCATTACTTTTATTTGCCTTTTTGTTTTTGAGTCTTTAGGGTTCAAGCTTTTCTCCACTGGATAACTGGATTTTTTAAAAAATGAAAGTAGAGATTCCCATGTAATAATATGATTCTAGGAGCTGTGGCTTAACAAAAATTACCAAATATCAGACTTGTGATAAAATTGTAAGAGCTGCTAGTTATTACTGACCTGGGATGACCAAAGTGAGGGTGATTACAGAAGCTCCTTCCCTATATTCTCCACCTGAGATGAGTTTCGTTGGACTCTCAGGTCCCACCACAGATCTAGAGTTTGGCATTATCATGTTACCTGCTAGTGGTTTGCCCAAGTGGCCTGCTAAACTTTGTTTCATGAAGCGTGAAACTTCATTTGTAAGCATTAAAGTCCAAAGGGGAAAAATTGAAAGATAACTTAAAATGCTTGTGTAGTCTAGTGGAAAAAAACACCTATGCAGCAATTTTTTAATTAAATTATTTTTGATTAGACAAGGACTATGCAATGCATGCCATGCACTTTTCTATAAAGGCAGCAAAATAGTCAGCTCTAAAAATGGTAATATCCTCAGCTGGTCATGACTAAAGGTTTGGTTTTCTTTATGATTGCACAGAAGCAAGATTATATTTAATATAGGTTTTTTTAAAATGCCTAATTTGAATCCTGAAAGATCCACATTTTCCTCTATTTTCTGCTTTTCTTCATTTAACTGTTTTGAATACCTCTGTGGCTGAAAGGAAACTCACTATGGTTCCCTGAAAGCCATATGCCAATGGAGGAAGTGACAATAGTAAGACAAAAATGTGTCTAGTACTAAAAGAAGTAGTATGCAAATATGGAGTGGTCAATAGGGGTTAGATTCCTTTACTGTAACATTGTGCTGTTCCAAGGTTGGCACCACTACTAAAGGAAAAGTAGAGGAAGGGAGATGGTGGAGTAATGAGGGCAATGGCTCTCTCTGTGGTTTTGAGCATGTCACAAGTCTTTGGTCATCACTGGATGTGTTTAAGAACAGGTTAGACAAACATCTGTCAGTGATGGTCTAGGTATACTTGGTCCTGCTTCAGTGTGTGTGCGTGTGTGTGTGTGTGTGTGTGTGTGTGTGTGTGTGTGGGAAGGACTAGATGAGCTCTCATGGTCCTTCCAGCCCTACAGTGCTATGATTCTGTTTTCATACTTGTTTATACTCCTACAAATCCTGTTGACTTTACTGGAAGGTCTGAGCATCTCTGAATATCAGGCTACTTTTATTTAATTGCCTAAGCATGAATTCAGCTGCTCCTCTTAAGTTTTTCAGCTCTGAAAATTTTGGCCTTAACATTCCTTGCTCCAGTTTTCACCAGCCAAAGATATCTTTAGGGGCCAAAGAAGCAAATTATGAACAGTGTGTGAAAGTAAACTTAGTTATAATCTCTGCTTGGTATATAGAGACCCCAAATTTATTTTGCATACTGCAATCAGCTCATCATCCTTAGCCTCAGCATTCAGTTTTATATTCAAGCAATATTTTTTTTCTTTTGAGAGTTTCCAGTACTCTTTAATTGTTTACCTCACCCTGTCAGGGCTTCCGCAGTGAGTAATGGAAGACAACCATTATTTCCTGTGCCTATTCTTGAGTAACAATGGTGTATGATATTTTCAAATAGAGTAATAGTGAAATTAAGGATTATTATGAAAGAAGGTCATAACGAATAACTTCTTAATGTGCTTTCAAACAGAAAATTAAATGCAAGGAGTGAAATCCTGGCCCTATTGAAGATAATGAGAGCTTTGCACTGATTTCAGTTTGGTCAGGATTTCACATCAGAGTTTCTGATTTTTTTTCCAGTTATTTGTAATTGTATGTTTTATACTAAAAATATGATTGTGTGTGAGAGCCTGTAAATTGTGGTAAAAGAATAGTGCAAGTCAAGGTGCCCTAACTACCATTTGTAATGTTTCAAAATCAACCTAGTAATATCTACCAGTTAGCATGAATTGGAAAGAATGGTAGAACAGGCTCTTGCATGCACTTCCTTGAGTAGTTGAAACAAGGATAAAATGAAGTTGAAATACAACTGAGATAGCATTACCAGCATGGCAAGTGCTTGCAGTGAAATTTTGAACCTTGAAATTACACATTTTCATCATTTATTTGAGTTTGTGAAAATGTTACAATGAAAACCATAACATTTTGTTGGTTTGGCTCAAAATAAGACTGACTTGAGTGAAAATATACTCATATTTTTCAGCAAATATCTAGAAACTGGAATTCTAAATACAAATTTGCACTCTAGCCAAAAGCAATTTTCAGATCAAAAGATACTCTATTTTTGAGAGGGCGGGGGGAGGAGGGTTATGCTCAATGAAAACTATAACATCCCTTCCTCATCCTTACAATATGATTGGGGAAAAAACACTTGATGAAAAGCAAAATTTGAGTTCTACAACTTGGCCTGGAACAACATTGCTAATCTTTTTTTGATTTAAAAATTGGGTTTTTTATAGAAATTCATTTTTTTCCACACCACCTTCATGTATAATGCATTATAACTTCTGCATCAGAGATGACTGAAACAAATAAGAATTTGGAAACGGAAAAATTATTTAGCAAGAATCAAAATGAAGGAAAGATAAAGAGAGTGAAAATGTGGTTCTAAGACCTGCTGGCTGATGTAAGTAATTAAGAATATATATAGATAATACATCAATCCAAGCGAAATATAAATTCATACATTCTTATTTTTCATTCACTGAAAAGGTCTTTCATGCAGATTCTCAGTTGGTGTAACTGTCACAGTTCCATTGGTTTGATAGTTTACCCCAGTGGAGGATCTTCCCCTGGCACAATTGGCAGTCTGTACTGAGAAGTAGCAGAGACCTGGATCAGCAGGGAGTAAAAGGTTTTGACTCAGTTAAACTGATAGAGCTTGGAAGACAAGCTCACCTAGGGCCATCTTAGGCATTATGTGTGTCTCAAGCCAGTGTTGTTTTAATCCCTTACTTTCATGCATACTAACTTTCATCAGAACTTAAACATTTAAAACTAATTCAAAATGAATATTCTGTGTAGTTTTTCAAAGGAATCACTATACTCCATTAGTGCATGAATTCACAAACTGCACATTTTCGTAGTCGACTATAAGCTGGTAGCCAACAACATCCAGTTTTTAATAAGACCATAATAATTTAATAGCACAACTGTTTATAAAGGGATACAAAGGAGTAAATCATTAGAGTTTTTAAGGCTGTAATTTTCAACTTAAACAACAGAGCACAATAGCTGTAAAGGAGAATTTACATTTCATTGTCTTATTTTTCCCAAGCTAAAATTATTCCTTTGTCTTTTGTCAATGCAATCATTTTTAAAAGAGGATATTGGACCACCAGAAACTGCATTGTATGAAGCACTAATGCATTCACTTAAACCAACAAAAGCATGGAAATCCTAAGTAAAGTCTGAAAATCTGGGCTGACACTCTATATTGACTCATGGCTTGTGCCATTCTTCCTCTCACACTCCCACAGTGGAGTAAATTAAAGCCGGAATGTCAGTCTAGATTTTCAGCCTCCGCTCTGAAGAAAAAGAACAGTGATGTCCACGTAAGTTTTAGAGAAAGGTGTAATTAGAATCAGAAGCTCATCTTTGAATTTCTCTGCACCCACAGGGTAATTCAGGTCCCCACAGTGATGTTACCTAAGCAAAGCTTTTGAGCCGAATAATGAATCTTTCTTTCTGACCAGAAACAAACTGACTCTCATCCATCAACTACGATGGGAAACTCCAACAACAACATGACTTGTTTACACACGCCTTTTGTAGAGAGGAAAAAAGAAAATTCCCACCCACAAAATTGGATGTGTTGTTCAAGCCTGTCATTAGTAATGGTTGATATCATTCTCCTCCCACCCGGCCTCTTTTGTTTTTGTGACTACACCAAGTAAAATGTACTAGTTTTCTTTTTCTCCACTTTTCCCATATAATTCAATTTCAGAACTGACTCATCATTTTTTACTCTCTTTCCAAAGAATTATAATTAAAATACTGGTACTTTGCCTCATCTTCTTGGTCACCAAAATATCCAAAACACACTGAATATGGTTGACCTGGTTGAAAATTTCCTGTAGAAAATGTTTTTCAACGGAAAATTTGGCTTTTGATTACATGATTCTTTTTTCTCCAAAAAGTGCTTTTCACAGAACTTAGTTATTTTATCAAAAGGTTTTAGCCAAAATCTTTTGAAGTCTGAGTTTTCACTGAAAATTCAAAGATATCTGTTGAGAATTTCAGGAAAACCAGAGGGTTTTTTTCATCTTTGTCAAATTTTCATGAGTGGAAAAAATTGGACTAGCTTGTGTGTGCATGAATGCTTCTGTACACTCTACTATACAATGGGATACACACATACATATCTCAATGTACTATACTATCAGGTATATTAATATTCAGGGGTCAATCCTGTTTCCAATGCTTTCAATGAGCAGGTTAGACTCATAGCCTTTGAGACAAAAATGCTATACCAATGGCATTTTAAAATAGAGAATATTAATTCCCAAAGACAGGAAGTTAAAATATTCATTTTCCCAGCACCTTTAACTCAGTCATACCATGACTAGATTGTATTTTATACTGATGAGTATATTGTCATGTACAGTTTAACCTTGGAGATGCGATAAAAATGTTGTGCGAAATATTCCGAATGGAATCTGAAAATCTTTTAATCTGGTTTTATTTCCAGGGGGAGGGGAGAAGAGTAATACATCATGATTGACAGCTATTTAGTACGAGGTGACAGCCATTTTTGGTTCTGAAGCTTGTAATAAATTTCAGAATAGCTTTGTGCAAATATAAATCCAGCCACTTGTCCAGAGGCCTGGTGGAGGAGAGTCTTTTAAAAATTAACCCTCACATTCCACTGATCTGAGAAATGGAGAGAGAATTAGGAGAGTTGATTAAACTTGTCTGTTCAGAATGTGAAATGTAACATGCCAGAAAGCAACATTTGTTTGATGGTATTAGCCGGGTGCTGATACTTTCTGGAGCTTTCTTTATTCAGACTCTGATTTTCAGTGTGGGAAGATATCCTATGCAAGAGGAGACCATCATTCTTATGCATTTCTCTTGTTATTGACTACAATAGACTTCAGAGTTCCCACTGACTTCAGAGGGGCCAGGATTTCACCTGGTTTCTCTGAGAACATTCCCAAACCACAAGGTTTAAGGGGCTTTTTCATTTCATCAAATGGAGTGGATCAAATTCACACCTGGCACAATTTCATTGACATCCACAAGGAAGCCCATTGACTTTGCCCTATATCCCCATCCTTAACATATTGTATATTACTGTATTCAATAATAAAAAAGAGAGAGAGAGCAAACTAGACAGATCTGAACCTATTGTCAACATATTAACAGAAACTTAGTAATATCTTTATATAAATATTATCTTTACAACCTTCATTTTTCACACTAAAGCATTTAGCAAACACTATGGGACTCTATTCTCCACTCAATGCCCATTAATAGGCATTCATGTGAATTGTATGGACACCAACAATAGTGGATAAGTCCCTAAACAAGGCAACAGCAATAGAGCTTAACTAATAAATGCAGTTTTTGATGTAAGCTGGAGGGAAATTAGAGGTGCCTAGAATGGTTATAGGAATGGTGAACAATGATGTCTCTACATTTTCCCACATATTAAATAAGGCAATAAAATGATAGCCATAAATTTAAAACCTGTTTTGTCTTTCAAACTGAGCCCCATTTAAATAGCAATAGACACCTCTTGGAACCAAACAGGCATGTTTCAAATATTCTGAGCAAATTGAGTCTAAACAGCAGCAAGTATTTACTGCAGAAATGTTCTGCAACTTCTCAGTAGTAGAAGAATGACAGACAGCATATTCAGTCTATAGCACCCCTCTGCCAGGAATAGATAATGCCTTATCTTTATCTCTTAGAACAGTTGTTTTGGTGATCTGGTCTACAATGAATTTGCTGTAAACCTTACATTTTTCACCTGAACTCTGTCCTCTAATCTTGGAAGGGGGGTGGGGGAGGAAGAAAGAAAAAAAAAGTTACACCAGAAGGATACTGCATACAATTTACTTTTCTTCTGACAATAGGGGTATGACTACAAAGCAGCTCAGAGTGTGCTTCCCAGCGTGTAGACATGCGCTAACTTTCCTCAAGCTCTTGCATTAAAAAAAAATATATATATATATATAGAGAGAGAGAGAGAGAGAGAGCAGTGTGGCCAAGGCAGCACAGGTGGGTTTAGATTAGCCACTCAAAGATTTACCCAGGGATCAGGTGGCATTGTATTCAGGCAGTTTACCCAAGCCGTCACTCATGTCACCATTACCATACTGCTATTTATAGCGTGCTTGCTCAGCATGCAAGCAAGTCTATATACCCACACTGAGAAGCACCCTCCCAGCTGCTGTGTAGACATGACCCTATGTGGTTGCTAATTTTCTGGGTTTCTTTTTAGATCTGTAAATTTACTGTTGGATTTGAGGATGTTTGTACATTCTTGGGATCAAATCCTGAGTTCCTTACAAACTTCTTTCTTAGACCTCACTTAAACTCCCACTGAAGACAGATTGGTTGCTTAGTGAGTACAGGGTAGGATTCTCAAAAGCACCTAAGTGACTCAGGGGTGCAAGTCCCATGGACTTTCCTAAGTCACTTTGGCACGCTATTGCTTGACGAATATACAGCAGAGCAAATAAACAAAAGTATAGCAGAGGATGTACACAGGCATTTGGGGACAGATTTTCAAAAGCACTTAGCATCCAGCAGCAACAATTATTCTCGACATAACAATTGTTATAAATTGGAGGGTAGCTGCTTGCTGCTTCTCAGTGGGAACTACTGGTGCTGAGTGCTTTTGGAAATCTGGCCGGTAACATATTGCTAATTTTTTATTTGTGGAGCAAAGTATATTTTGGCAGCTGTGAATAATGGGGAAGAAGGTATACCAGTAAATGTTATGCAGTAGATAAGTCTCACAGTTTATCAGATCTGTTAAGAGGAAAAGAAAATTAATCCAATCCACAGTAAACCAAATATAATTATTTATCTTAGGTGCTTGTCTGGCCCCCATTACCAGAGCATCTGAGTGCCTAACAATCTTAAATTTGTTAATCTTCACTACACCCACATGCGGTAGGGATATATTCTCCCCATCAGAAGTGAGGCTCAGAGAGACTGAGGATATCTGTACACTTCAAGATGGGGATGTGATTCCCAGTTCAAGAAGACATACTTGTGCTAGCTCTGATGGAGCTAGCATGCTGAAAGTAGAGTGCGGTACAGTGCTGTGAGCTGCTAGCCAACTTGAGTGCATACCCATCTGAGATGCTAGGCACATACTCAGGTTGGCTTATACCTCCTTGCCACTAGCACCACTGCAGCTACACTCTATTCTTAGCATGCTAGCTTCACCAGAGCTAGCATGGCTGAATTCTCAAGCTGGAAATCACACCCCCAACTCAAAGTGTGGACATACCCTAAATGACTTGAGCAAGGTAAAATAAGAGGCCTGTGGTAGAGTAGAGAATTAAACGTATGTCTCCTAAATCCCAAGCTACTACCCACTGGGTTATCCTTATTCTGCCATTTCTGGTGCAATTAAATTGCATTGTTTTCAATAGTGCTACATCAGGAATTAAACTGGCTTCATAGTTCCCCAACATAAATTGTGATCCGGGGGCAGACAAAACATAAATGTGCTCTACAAAAGGCCCTTCATTTTCATGTTTTTTATTTTGTTTAAAATTTCCCTGGAATTTATTAGTATTTATTACAAAAATGGGGAGGGGGAAGGGTGAAAAGCAGTGCAAAAAGTTAACTTCCAGTTTTCTTGATAAATATCAGGGTTAATATTAAGGGATGGGAGGACAGAAAAAAAGCAAGAAATAGAGAAAAGAGTATTGAAAGTAAAAGCTGTTTAATTCTGTGGTTTATTTCATGAATGTACATTAATAGTACACAGACACACACACGTGTGCATATGTGTATCTTCCGCTACATTGCTTCACTTTAACAGCCTCCCATTTACACTTTGATTAACTTATTATTAACATAAGCACATCTACTTCACGTCGTCAGTATTTGCATGTACTTCAGTGGTCAAAAATTCAGATGAAAACCAGTAAAAACTGAAAATAAAGTACCTAAGCTATTCAGCTTGCCTGCTCATAAAATTGCCAATATACTGCTCGATATAACATAATTAGACAAACATATGGCATAAGTACAGCACTCTGTGCATGATCCAAAGCAACTGAGTAGCTTTTGTTCACTCTAAAAAACTGATCTGAAAAAGACAAGGCCTGAAAAATTTCATGCTGAAAGGTGAAAATTTCAAAAAAATATGAATGCCTAAAAACAGGCAGTTCTAATGAAAACCATTAAGTAGCTATCCCAGTAATTTATTGTGATAATTACTGCTGCTTATGTTAACACTTAGTATCTATACGGCACTGTTCAATTTCAAAGCATTGTACAAATTTATGCATTAATTAATCTTTCCCACGTCCCTTTGAGGTAGGTAAGTAAACATTATTAACCCTCTCTGATGGATGGGGAAACAGCACAGCTGGATGAAATCCTGGACCCACTGAAAACAATAGAATCAGGATTTCACTCAGGGCTTGTCTATACTACCTGCCAGATCGGTGGGCAGCAATCGATCCAGCGAGGGTCAATTTATCACGTCTAGTCTAATCGACCACCGAGCGCTCTCCCATCGACTCCGGTACTCCACCGGAGGGAGAGGCACAGGCAGAGTCGATGGGGGAGAGTCAGCAGTCAACTCACCGCAGTGAAGACACCGCAATGAGTAGCTCTAAGTACGTCGACTTCAACTATGTTATTCACATAGTTGAAGCTCCGTAACTTAGATCGATCCCCCTCCTCCCCCCTCTCAGTGTAAACAAGGCCTCAGAGAGTTTAAGGGCTTTGTCTACACACAGTTTTGGTAGCACTTGAATTATATCAGCTTGAAACTGGTATAGCTAAAGTGGAACAATCCCTAGTGTGGATGCAGTTATGCCAGTATTGTTTATTCCTATTAAGCTATTCTGCTCTAAGCACTTTGTACCAGTATAACTGCATTCACACTAGGGGCTGTACTGACTGAACTATTTCAGTTAAAAAAAATCATGCCCCTAAATAAAATAGGTGGGTTTTTTTTCTATTTCAATAAGTCAGTTCCTCAGCAAAATTTCCCAAACAGATCTCCATAAGAAAGGAGAGAAGAAAGACAGATAAGATACAAATGACCCACGCCCCACTTTAGATAGGAAAAGAAGCCATGTGTTTTATTTATCAGAACAGCAGACTTTAATAACAGATTTTTCTCCACCTCTTTGCTTACCAAGGGATGAGCTAATATCTGGAACTATGCTTCAAACAGACGATAAAAGCATGGGGGAGCTTAGATAGAAAGGCTGCAGGGAGACTAGATTGGTTTAACCTGGAGGGGCCTACAGCAAAGGAGGAAGGCCTTTAACCTCAATTTTCTACTAACCCAGGTCATGAGCTACTCACATCTGCGTGGGACTAATAGACAGAGATACAGAAAGCTAAGATTAGTCAATGCTGGCAGCATCTGCTATTTCTGCCATTAAATCTTGTGCCTTTTTCCAGATGATAGAAATATTAGCCCCTTTAATTGCTTCATGTTGCACTTCATCACAATCTCCCCATGCCTATGGAAGAGCAGGAAAGGGAACAAACTTATCCCTGGCACTTACACAGGAAAAAATGAAGGGCGGACTTCAACAACGAGCCATTTTGAATTGTGTCTCACAAAGGATAAAATTATGACCTCTGAAGATATCCTCTGAAGTATCTCTGGGAGGTCTGCAAACAAGCATGCAGATAACAGAGAGTAACAACTTATATGGCATGAGAAATGAGGAGGTCAGGTTGGAAACGAATTTGGGGTCTCAGACTTACCTGGAAGTTTCAGGTCTGAAAGTTATTTTCCCACATAATACTGTTTTATCAAATATGAATGGAATCATTTTTTCAATGTAAAAGAACTCCTTTAATAACATTAAGGCTGTGAAACAAAACCAACCAAAGCTAAGAAATGTAAGGATAACTCCATTTTAAAGAATATAGTCCACTGGGTCTGCTCAATCCTTAGTGCAGAATGATTGCCTCAGTACAGAATTATTGCTACTTCCCTTTCTTCCTTCTTTGGTTTTATTTTTTCCCCCCATGTGGATTATTTCCATTGCTTTTGTCTGTGCAATGAAGCTGCCAAGTCTGCTTGATTTGATTTCTAGCTAGTTGTTAAAATAGAAGTATAGCCCCTCCTCAGCACTAAAAGCCAAGAAGCTGCTGCACTTAAAGGAAACAAATATACATAGTCGGTGATTCATATCAATATCTGTTTATGCATTCAAAGCACTGCACATTTAGTTTTGTGATTGTTTTCCCTGTGAGATCTTCCTAGCATTATAGGGCCAAATTTTGCAAACTAAAGTTAATGGAGCTGCATGTGTGCCCAATCAGATATCAAAAGCATATATGCTCTTTGTATAACAGAAAGTCTTTTCTACATTCTTTTCTATCTCTGTCCATATAATGTCCCAAATTATTTTCAGAGCCGGGTGCCTAAAGTTAGGCTCCTTCATAAAACTGACTTGATTTTTTCAAAAGTGCTAATTATCCCAGAATCCCACTGAAGTCAATTGGAGCTGCAGGTGCTCAGCACGTTTTAAAATCAGGCTACTGTTGCTTAGGAGTCTAGCGTTAAGCTTCCAAGTATGAAAATGATTGCTTATAATGCTCTGATTCTGAACTATGCACTTTAGTGTGAAAATTGGACTCAGGAACACAGACAGTGCAAACTAACTGAACACATCTGATGTGGTTTCTGTGGCTATGGAATGTTTTCTGTTAGTGCAGTGGATCACAACCAGGGGTACATAGAGGTCTTCCAGCAGGGTACATCGACTCATCCAGATATTTGCCTAGTTTTACAATAGGACACACAAAAAGCACTAGCAAAGTCAGTACAAACTAAAATTTCATACAGACAATGACCATTTATACTGCTCTATATACCATATGTGTTTCTCATCCTGGCGTGTATGTTTAATTTTATTTTATAATTATATAGAAAAAATTAGAAAATAAGCAATTTTTCAACAATAGTGTGCTGTGACCCTTTTGTATCTTTGTCTAATTTTGTAAGCAACTAGTTTTTAAGTGAGGTGAAACTTAGGGGTACGCAAGACAAATTTGCCTCCTGAACAGGGTACAGTAGTCTGGAAATTTGAGAGTAGCGCTGTCAATTAATCGTAGTTAACTCACACAATTAACTAAAGGAAATTAATTGGTAAAATGTAACAAAACAAATCTATATCATGAAACCACAACTTACAAATGAAGAGATTGCACTATAGTTCTTGTATGAGGTGAATTGAAAATACTATTTCTTTTATCATTTTTACAGTTTTAATTGCACTCTTAAACAATAGAATACTAATTGAAATGTATTAAATATTTTGGATGTTTTCTACATTTTCAAATATATTGACTTCAATGACAACACAGAATACAAAGTGTACTGTACTCACTTTATATTATTTTGTTGCCTTCTCTGTAGAGTTTCCAATTCTAATACATCTTTTTTGAGATGAAATGACCAAAACCGCATGCAGTATTCAAGATGTGGGAGTACTATGGATTTATATAGAGGCATTATGATATTTTCTGTCTTATTATCTATCCCTTTCCTAATGACTCCTAACATTCTGTTAGATTTTTTGACTTCTGCTACACATTGAGCAACTGTGTTCAGAAAATTATCCAAGATCCTTTTTGAGTGGTAATAAGTAATTTAACCCCATCATTTTTTATGTATAGTTGTGATTATGTTTTCCAATGTGCATTATTTGGTATTTATCAACAATGAATTTCATCTGCCATTTTTGTTGCCCAGTCATCCAGTTTTGTGAGATCCCTTTGTAACTCTTTACAGTCATCTTTTAACTTAACTATCTTGAGTAATTTTGTAGCATCTGCAAACTTTGACATTTCACTGTTTAACCCTTTTGCCAGTACAGATCCTTGTGGGCCCCTGCTTTAACCTCTCTCCACTGTGAAATTGACCATTTATTCCTTACCTTTTGTTTCCTATTTTTTAACCAGTTACCGATACATGAGAGGACCTTCCTCTTATCCCATGGCTCCTTACTTTGCTTAGAGCATTTGGTGAGGGACCTTGTGAAAGACTTTCTCAAATCCAAGTACACTATATTGACTGGATCACCCTTGTCTACCTGTTTGTTGACCCACTCAAAGAATTCTAATAGATTGTGAGTCATGATTTCCCTTTATGAAAGCCACATTAACTCTTCCCCAACAAATCATGTTCATCTATGTGTCTGATAATTCTGTTCTTTACTATAGTTCAACGAATTTCCCTGGTACTGAATTAGGCTTACCAACCTGTAATTGCCAGGATCACCTCTGGAGCCTTTTTTTTCCAAAATTGGCATCAGAGTAGCTATCTGCCAGGCATCTGGTAGAGAGACTGATTTAAGTGTTAGGTTACATAACACAGTATTTCTGCAATTTCACATTTGAGTTCCTTCAGGACCATTTCAGAATGAGCTAGTGATTGTAGATGAATCGGTGTTTTGGGTGCCCAGTTTGAGATGCTTTAAATGGGCTGGATTTTCTGAGGGTGGGTGTTCAGCACTTTCCGAAAATCAGTCCCTTTTGAAAATGAAAAGTAAGTCACACAAGGTATACAATTTTGAAAAGTATCTATATTTTAGTCCCAATGGGATTTATGCTCCTGAGTCACTTAGCACTTTTTTCTGAAAATATATGCCATATTTCTCTGACCAGAACTATAATAATGTATTGTTATTTAGTATTATTTTACTGTTAGTATTGTATTTAATTGAAAAACCATACGTAACACACCTGTGGGTATCTATATGAGTGGGGGAGGGGGAGAATGTGTATACTATGTGCCTAGATTCACTTCAGATCTGTCCTGGGAAATCCCTATGGGAGGAGTTGAGTTTCCACAGCACACATTCCCTCTCCTTGTCCATGGGAGTCCCTCCAATTGGACTTCATGGCACTGGGTCAGTGATGTGCCAGAAATGACAATAGAGGGAGAATGAGATGGTATTGGGGACAAGCTACTTTTTGTAGCATTGTTCGTGGCTGAATTTATAAATTTTTCTAGTTGAAATCTGGTCAGGAACTGAAGCTGATTCAAGCTCTTCCTCTGGGTTCTTTCTATGGATACTCACCGGGGGAGTGGCAGTGAGGTGCCGGCAGAGCCACACAGAGATGAAAGCACCTATATAGGACAATTCCTGTCTCCATGGCTCTGGATGATCCTTAGATCTCCAAAGTGTGTGGGCCCACTCCTTATCAGACCCCTCCTACTAGATGTAACAATTTCTGTGAGATGAATCTTGCAGAGTTTTCAGTCTTCTCTTACCCCTTTCCCATTAGGAGGGGTCAGTTTGGCTCCTGGTTCTGCTGTTTCCATGATGTACCATGTTATAGTGCATTTGTGTGTATTGTGAAAGAGAGCTTGAAATATTCTTTATCTGATTAAGATGTTTTGCTCAGTTTAGCTCAAACAACATCTGTCCAAAGTCTGACAATATGATGGACGTGAACATAAATCATGTTATCTCATGTTAACGTGTCCCTCAGAACAATTCTTTAACATAAATTCTCTTGTAGGGTATGAACTGGATCCTCAGGGATAAACAGAGAACTTATAACAGTAGCTTAACTCCTATTTACATAGTTCATTTGAGAATTTCATTTGACTTAGAAGAGCAAAACTTTTTAGGAAATTAATTGACAGCGTGAAATAGTGTTCAAAGATCCAGTTCATTCCAGAAAATGAATGTTTTGGGGGGAGGGTCTTTTTTATCTATTATATAAAGAATACGATCATGCTATATATAATGTTCACACATCTAGAACCAGGACTGGAAGATCTGCAGTATGAATAGAGAAGGAAAAAGTCAAAAAAGAAAACCCTCAGCCAAATATTTATTATTTAATTTGTATTTGTATTTATTTTGACTTCAAACCAAAGGATACATGTCCACGACTGAGTGCCCTTGATATCAGTTTTTTAAAAAATAGTACAAGGAGATGCAAACAAAACCAGTCACAGCAACTGTACTTCCTTTCTTCCTTCTCCTCAAGGGCAAGATTAAGGTATAGGCTCCATAGGCTTGTGCTTAGGGGCTCCATTTTTTGGAGTCACGTGACTGTCTCTACGCAAAAGAATTAATGGACACAAATCTGACATCAGGAATCAAAATACTCAAAAACCAGTGGGAGAACACTTTAACCTGTCTGGTCATTCAGTGACAGACCTGCGGGTGGCTATATTACAACAGAAAAACTTCAAAAACAGACTCCAAAGAGAGACTGCTGAGCTAGAATTGATATGCAAACTAGACACAATCAACTCCGGTTTGAATAAGGACTGGGAATGGCTGAGCCATTACAAACATTGACTCTATCTCCCCTTGTAAGTACTCTCACACTTATCATCAAACTGTCTGTACTGGGCTAGCTTGATTATCACTTCAAAAGTTTTTTTTCTCTTAATTAATTGGCCTTTCAGAGTTGGTAAGACAACTCCCACCTGTTTATGCTCTCTGTATGTGTGTATATATATCTTCTCAATATATGTTCCATTCTATATGCATCCGAAGAAGTGGGCTGTAGTCCACGAAAGCTTATGCTCTAATAAATTTGTTAGCCTCTAAGGTGCCACAAGTACTCCTGTTCTTCTTTTTGCGGATACAGACTAACACGGCTGTTACTCTGAAATGTGAAATAAGCATTTCAACTTTTATTACTATTTTTAAGGAAGTTTTTAGTACTCACAGTTGTGAAAGAAAGCTTGAAAATATGATCTGAGCCTAACTGAAACACTGATATCTACCGGAGTCTGCAGACAGCCTGGAACAAGAGCTCTGGGGGGTGTGAACTTCCCCTTGATGGTCAACAGGGTGTTAATACCAAGATCAACATCTCTGAGGTCTGTAAGTGTATGTGGCAAGAGAAGTAGGGCAGTGGGCCTGGTCCATCATCCAAACAGATATCCCACTAGCTCAATGAAAGTACTGAGGAGCCTCTTCTGCCACCCCTGTATCTTTGGGGGAAGGGAGCTCCTGTTATCCCAGGTGAAGGGAGGTCACTGCCGCTCTTCAGGAGTTAAAGCGGCCACTTGATGTTACCTCAGAGTCAGTGCCAATGGGATAGATCCCATACCAGTTCCCCTCTAAGTGGGGATGGTGCCATGGTACCTATGCTTTAATCTGGCCATGACTTATACCTAAGTCACTCCATGGACATTAATAGAGTTTCTCTGGATTTACAGTGATAACTAGAGCCCCATGGCCTCTATAAACTGCAAATTTGTGTACATATGTAATTATTTCTGTGCATCTAAATGTGTGAATCTACTTACGTAAATGAATATGCACAAGTGTTTACACTTTTTATTTGGTGAGCTTTACATCTGCCATAGTGTGAGTGTGCGTGTGTGTGTGTGTGTGTGTGAGCCTTATGCTGGCTATTTATGAATGTATTTTAACCAAAAGGATTCCCTTTTGGATTCTAAACAAAATGCATTAATTATGCACAAAAATAGAGCAATTTTTGCACCGAGATGAAGAAACACAAACATCCCTCATGTGGTTTCAGTTTCACTGCAGATTTTTGATATAACTTTTATAGAGACTTGGGAGTTACCAATAGACATATTTGCAATTACCAAAAAAATAAAGACATGATAATTTCATCCTTTACTAATCTGTCAAGACCTGAGTTCATATTTCGGTCCTTGTGGCGCCAATAACAAACCTGACCTCCCTTAAATCTAATGCAGCTTTATGAATACAGCTCACTCTGTTGGTTAAGTACTAGTGTTATCTTTTTGTTGCAGGAGAAACATAAACTCAAGTTTAAGCCAGTTAAAAGAAACCCCCAAAACTTTATAGTTCATTTTAGATTCTATTGGATATTAAAAGGAAGTAATATATTTGTTTCACATTATTACAGTCATGTTTCAAATTGTCTCTTATTAATGAGCTAGTTCTTGGTGTGCCAATATTTTGACACTTCAGTCCCATTCTCTCTGTGTTAAGTGATAAATAATCAATTAACAAGCATGACTTTGGCTCCAATTTTCCAATGGTTTAAAAGTCAGCACTGTGCATTTTTTTTAATGTGGTATTCAATTCAGTCCACCGCAATCTGTGTCAATGACATCACCTCCAGCATAAAACCTGGAGCTCTAATACTTGATTAGATTGCATTGCTATGTTGCTGCCGTGGCTCCTGTAAAACATTTGAATTGTCCTGATACTTGAAAGAACAGAAGCCTTTGGAGAATTTATTGTTTTCCTGATGCACACAAGATTGAGGTGAGGACAGAAAGATTTTGAAGAGAAAAGCTATCACTTTTTCCTCGTTTTAACATCAGAGGGATCACTTGGATAAAACTTTGTGAAGGAGGAGTGATAAGATGATTTATCAAAAGGTGGTAACACACAGGCAGCTCATTTCAAACTTACATACACAGCTTGGATTTGGATCCAAGATAAATGTTATCAGGGAAAAAACAGGAGAGCATCATTTTGTTGACAGTTAAGAAAAAAGGGACCCTGGGATGTCAAAAATATTCCTGGAACTGTCGAGTGGGTAAGTTTCAGTTTAGGAAAGGCAATCAGGCTTTTTATTTTATTTATTTATTTTTTAATGACTTGACCTTTCCAAATATTTGGGCTGCAAAGTAAGTGACACGTTAGGTATGCTCACAGAGGAATTTTGAGCATTTCTATTACAAAGCTGCACTAACACACTGAATTTTAACAAAGCTAGAGACTCTGAAGCACATCTGCTTTAGAGAAATTAATCCCCCTTCTCTGTACCATGTCTCAAGGAGCTGTCCCATAATTCCCTGAAGCGAAAAACCTTCTTGTACTTTTTAAAGCAGTCTAAGGGAGTTGGGGACTCAAATCTCATTGAATTTTAATGGCATTTAGGTACCTAACTCCCTTAGGCTCCTTGGGAAACCTGAGGTTAAGAGTATTCTAATTTTAATACACAAGTACACATGTGCATCAGGTTCTCTTTTCACATGCTTGTGCATCTTTCCAATTTTATTTGAAATCCCCATTAGAATGAATCTGCTACAATTATGGAGAATATACAGTACAAAATTCCAGGATCCAAGAATTAAATGAATAACCGAAAGAGGCAGAGTGGAGAGAAGGTGATGGGGGAAGGATTTCATTCTTTTTTGATACCTTCTTATATCCTCTACCCTTTTTTTTAGATCCTAAACTTAAATTAAATCCAGGGCTCAAATGTCAACTTTTAGAGATCCCTCTTTTAAAATCAAACATTTATTACATCCTTATATCCAGATTTGTGTGGTACTAAATTTACCAGCTATACTGTCTTGAACATACTGGGACAAATTGCCTGCTAGTATGACAACTTTCACTTCAGTGGAGTTATGTCACCAAGCAACATGGCCCATTATTTCATCAAATGAGGCAATGTGATTTGATCCTGTACTGTGCACCTTGCTTTGGGACCCAACCCTGCACTGGATTTATGTGGGTAGACCTAGGGACTTTATTTCTGGAGTTAGGGTAAACTGAATTAAATGATGATCCTCATCCATGTACACTTCATCTTCTTCCTTGGGTCTTTTATCCTTAATTGGTCCCAATTGAGCAAGGTATTTGAACACATTATGACATTCTGGATTGCAATCCAGACCAGCAAGGGGCTATATCAACCCTGTCCTGCACACTTCGATGCCTCTCGATGCTTTGCTGCTGGAGCTCCAAACTGGGCCACTCTCACATAGCCCTTCCAGCACGCAGGTAATACCCTGAGTGTCTGTGTATGGCTGCAGCCTGCCAGCCACACATCAGTCACACTTTGGCTTTCCACCAGCCTTGGTTACCACTTGCAAGGTGACCCCAATACACTCGCAGTCCTGATTTTTGCCCCAAAGTGTGTGTTCTGCACTGCCCAGCTCTCTCCTGGACAGTCTGGATATATTAGTTAACTTGCACATCTAAGGGGATCAACATACAACAGTTTGCTACTTTAAATGGAGTTACCCACACAGTTCACAACACTGAATTAGTTTTTATTAAAGGAGAAAACAAGTTTATTTAGCTACAAGGAGATAGGTTTTAATTGAGTACAAGTATAGGGCATTAAAATTAAAAATGGTTACAAGAGAAATAAAGATAACACGTGTCCTAGTACTAAAACTTGCCAAATTAGAATTGGTTCAAGATGAAGTCCCTTACCACATGTTCCCAGTAACACTGCTGATCAAATTCTCAGGCCAGGATCTGCTCCCAAAGTCCAACGGCTGTTTCTTTTATCTTTTTAGGTGAAAAAATCGAGAGCGAGAGAGAGAAACATACCTTGGGGTGGTTTTGCCCATCACTTTTATAGTCCAGTACCCCTTTGAAATGTATTTTCCTGAGGGTTCATTATCATCATCATGATGTCCTATGACGCCTCTGGCATTTAGGGCAGTGACAAAGCTCCTCCACTACTGTCTGTTTCTGGCAAGTCTTTCAATGGTTCCCCAACTGTGCCCCAGGTTTTTCAGCTCAGCTTCCATAGCTCTTCACCATGTTGTTTTCAGGCGGCCTTGTTTTCACTTGCCTTCAGGTGTCCATCTTATTGTTACTCTGGTGATGGAATCAGTTTCCATCCAAAGCACATGACCAATCCATCTCCAGCGCCTCCTGGCAATGATGGTGCTCAGATCCTCTTGGCTGCACTGTGTCAATAGATCTTGGTTTGAGATTGTTCTGGGCCAAAAGATATGGAGGATTTTTCTGAGGCAGGTTGTATGGAATGAAGACAGTTTGGACATGTCATACTTTCTCATTCCCCAGCATTCTACATTATAAACTAATATTGAAAGTGCGCAGCTCTGATAAATCTTGAGTTTGGTTTTGGTGTTGTATTTTGATGATTTCCAGACAGTATTTAAGCTCCTGAAGGTGTTCCTGACTTTATTGATTTTGTTCCGGATGTCCTGGCTTGTTCCACCATCCTGGCTGATTGGTGCTGTCCAAGTATGTGAATGTTTCTACATTGGTGAGAACATAATCCTCTATCTGTACTGGTGATGGTGAGGCAATATTAAAGGTCATGATATCTGTCTTATTGCGGTTGATTTTCAGTCCAATTTGCTGGCTCAATGCGTTGAGTCGAGTTGTTTTTTCTTGTATATTATGTTGGGTATGTGATAAGCAAGTGAGATCATCTGCAAAGTCCAGGTCTTCAAGGGATGAGAAGAGTGTCTATTTAATGCCTCTTGGCATATCTTCTGTTGTACACTGTTACCCAGTCGATGGCAATGTTGAAGAGGATTGCAGACATGACACACCCCTGACGTACTCCTGTTTTGACTTCAAAACTGAGCTCACTGTGATCAACACTGCATGTAAAGTTGAAATAGAAGCTTTTGATGACATTGATTATATGGAAAGGGATTCCATATGTCCACAGAATGCACCATAGGCTGGTCCTGTGAATGCTATCAAAAGCCTTCTCAAAGTCTCTGAAATTTATGTAGAGTTGCCATTGCCATTCTAAGCACTGTTCTATTATGTTTCGTAGAGTGAAGATGTGGTCTGTGCATCCACATCCTTTCCAAAAATCAACTTGCTCTTTTCTGAGAATGCTATCAACTGCCTCTGATATACTCTGGACTATCATCTTACACAATACTTTGCTTGGCACAGATAAAAGTGTGATACCACTCCAGTTATTACAATCACAGAGTTCCTTTCTTTCATATCTTCACTATAACCCCATTGGTCCACTCATCTGGCACTTTTTCCCTTTCCCAGACTGATGTAAATAGAGGGGCCAGGATAGATGCTGCTAATTTAGGATTTACCTTGAACAATTCTGCATTCAAATTATTCTTGCCAGGAGCTTTCCCATTTTTTAAGGCTCTGATGGTTTGAATGATCTCTTCCTTAGTTGGGGTGTCTGTTGATATCAAGATCTTCTTCTGCCTCCTGGATGTTTGCTTCCTCTTTAGGTGGCTCCCTGTTCAGCAATTCTTTGAAATGCTCTGTCCAGCACATTTCTTGTTCTTTTTTTTCGGTTGTTACCCTTAGATAAATTTAATGTGAGGTTGGAGTCATGGAATCTTGCGGAGAAAGAGGTTTCACCTTGTTGTTTGCTAAGATGCAGATGAATGGCCACTGGACAGGTGATTGCCTATCAATGTTGATGACATTTGGCTAGAGGTGCCAGTTTGTCCTTTATCTTTGAGAAACTGGTTTACCCACAGGTTTCAGAGTAGCAGCCGTGTTAGTCTGTATCCTCAAAAAGAACAGGAGTACTTGTGGCACCTTAGAGTCTAACAAATTTATTTGAGCATAAGCTTTCGTGGGCTACAGCTCACTTCATCGGATGCAGTGGGCTGTAGCTACAAAAGCTTATGCTCAAATAAATTTGTTAGTCTCTAAGGTGCCACAAGTACTCTTGTTCTTTTTGTGGTTTACCCACAGTTGCCACATTTCAGGCTTAATTTCAGGGTATGTTTATAACTTTATATATAATATTACTACACACATTTCATCATGATATTATTGACCAGTGAGTTATTAGTTTTCAAATAATACTTCACAATACATTTTGTGCAAAGATTACTACAGTAGTGTGTAGAGTGTGAATACAGAAGTGCACTTGGTCACACACATGCATAACTTAAGTTCATGAATAGTCCCACTGAAGTCAGACTACTAGCCTGCCTATTTACCTTGCCCAGACCCCAACTTGGAAAGCACTTAAGCATGTGCTAAATCCTGAATATGGATGCTTTCCTGAAACAGATTCACTTATTTTATAAGCCCCCCAGGGCATGGATGGACTGTCTGTCATCTGTGCAGTGCCTTTGTGTTTGGGTGCTGTAATAGGAAAATTGTAGACTCCAACCTTATGCTAATATGATTGTAAAAGAGATTGTTGCCCTGTTGTCTTCATTACAGGCAAAGCTGCAAAAGAAATATAGGACCAAAACATGCATGTCTTTCCTATGAGACTATTCTCATTTAAATAGAAAGGACTACTCATGTGAGTAAAGTGACCAAGAATTAGCCAATAACGTTTTTAAAAAGCTCATAAAACAGCTATTTTTAGAGTGCTGCTCCCGTCGGTACTGTGCTGTAGTAGTAGAGAAGGAAGTGTAATTTCCACTTTTATAGAGTGATACTGCTAATAAAAGTCATATATGTGCAGTATTATTTAATTAGTGCTATATTATCCACTAAATTCTTCATGAGCAAAGAACAGGAAAAGGACAAAAATCACTGCTTTCATAAAATGAGATTCACAATCAGTAAAACAGATTTTCAAGGTACATCTATGCAAGTTTTGTAATGAGTAGATTTAATGAAATTGCTGACAATTAAAGCAACCATATAATAGACCACACCTGCACAAATTCTGGCTTATTTCCAAAGTTCACTGTGAATTGTGTTATTCTGTCAGTGCTTAACTTTTATGTGGCACTGGGGTAGGATTTAATCTCTGATCATAATCCAGTTAACATTTCCAAATTTTGAAAACCCTGACCTGCATTATGCAGGTCTTACCAGCTACTCCACAGTTAAAGTTCAGTTTTTCACCTACACTGTTGAAATCCCATTGCAAGGCATAAAAACAAGTTCTGATTGCTTTCAAATGTACATCACTTTCCCTTAAGGTAAAGCGTAAATGTTTGTGAAAGTTGGAAGTGAAGCTGTTCAATAGTTTTAGGAATTAGAACATCCCTCTCAGTTCTAAAAGACTATTTAACTATTCAGACATACAGGGGCATGAGGATTTAGACAAAATGTTAGGGGGGATGATTCTTTTAAAACAGAAGTGTATTAAAAAATAGGGGTTTTTTTAACCACTTTTCCTCATTCATTTTTCTGCATCATTCTGGAAAGCCAACAGAGATAATAGCAGAATCACTTCTGGCCATCTTTTGTTTGGTGTGGAGAACTGGAGTCTTGCCAACCACCTGGAAGGACAGTATTGTGATCTCACTTTATAAGGGCAAGGGACCACAGTGAATGTAAAAACTACAGGCTGATCACCTTGCTGTCCATTCCAGTGAAGGTGTTTGTGTATGTTCTGCTGGCACACTTGGAGCTTCTGCTACATCAGAAGCATCACCCCAACAGTCAGGCTTTACAAGGAACAGGTCCACATTAGATGTGATTTTGGCTCTTTGCTTGTTGTCAGAGATACACCATGAGTTCATGAAGCCCCTGCACGGGATGTACGTCGATCTTAAGGCTACGTTTGATTCAGTTGACCATGTCGCTCTATGGAAGGCCTTAAAGGGCATAGGTGTCCATAATATTCTGCTGGACTTGATTAGAGAGCTGCATAATGGAACCACTGCCTGTGTACATCTGGGAATTGTATGTCAGCATCTTTTAAATCAATATCTGTTATCAGGCAGGGCTGTGTCTTGGCCCCTGCACTCTTTTGTCAGGCAATGGATTTCATAATGCAGCATCCATCAGGTACATAGGCATTAAGATTGGTGATCTCTCGCTCTCATTCCTTGACTATACTGATGACGTTCTTCTAGTACAGAGTCCTGACAGGTTTTGTGAGGCACTCCAGCAAATGAAGGAGGAGTCGGCGAAGACTGGCTTATATGTTTCCTGGTCAGAGACAAAGCTGCAAAATCTAGGACCAGGTCTACCTGCGTCTCCAATCTCTTTGAATAATGAAATTATCAAAGCAGGATCCAGCTTTTTCTATCTGGATTCTATACTCACCGGTTCTTCCAACTCTCACATGGAGATTCTTGATTGGATTGGTATGGCAGCATCTGCCATGGGTCATTTACAATGAGTATATAATCAACATAAGTTTAGCACAACAACCAAGTTCGGGATCCATTTGAGCTGTATCCTCCCCATACTGTTGTAGGGCTGTGAAACATGGACACTACACCACTCAGACTGGGCAAACCTGGAGGCTTTCCACACAATCCCATTCCTGCACCTAGGAGTCTCTGCTACACTTGACTGGGGTTTTCTTTCAAGTGTTGGTGGTGTTGCCAAGGGTAATTGATCTGAAAGACTTCAGGGATAACTCTTCTAGATTAGTTCACATTTTCATGGCTAGTTTGACAATAGTGGGACTAACCCACATAATTTCTGTCTTGATTCGTGCAGTTGCATACTGGGGATCTAGTGTTTGGCCTGGGATAGGTGATTGTGGGAGATTATGACGGACTGATCCCCTTTGTTTGGGGATGGGGGCAAATAATTTGTTTTCATGGTCCACGCTCAGGGTTTATAAGACCAGCATGTTTGCAAAGCTTCTAGAGGACAAATGCTACGCCTTTCTGCTTCAGCCACTCAGGTTTTGGAAGTGGCTGGGAAGGCTTTGCAATGTAATCAGTGATTAAATGTAAATTCTTCGTGGTTGGTGAAAGCTGGTTTGAAAACATTATGCCCACTCTTGGTGGGGATTGTCAACTCTCTCTGCAGGAGGGAAGGATGTCATATGTTTTCAAGAAGACATTTATTGAGCCAGAGGCCTCAGCCATCTTTCTTGATATGGGTAGTCCTGGTGTCCATTAACCTGTATTGGCTCTCCCTTTACTGGAAAAGATTGCTTAGCACCAAACTTAGTGTCTCTGGCATCCTCAGATTTCATGGGACCCCATCAATCTATCATTAGGCTTAAGCATGGCACAGAACTGTGCACCAATTGCATAGGTCAATGCCTTCCTGAAACACTTGGTACATGTATAAATAACTAATAGCAATGTTACACAATCCAGCATAAAGTTTTTATTGTATATAATAAAAACTGGTATCTCTGTTGGGTCATCATCAGGGTTGTATCCTCAATGCTGAAATCATCAGACTATGTCTTTGAGCTAAAGAAACAGCATTGTTACCTGTAGTTGACTTATTAAAGCTGTGGGAACTAGAATTGGAAAGGCCTAAACCAAAGTCCACTGTCATGAAAGGGAGTCCTTCTATTGTCTCAGTGAACTTTGGATCAGGCTCAAAATAAATAAAGTATCTGAAACCAACCACAAAAAAGAAGAGAATGGGTTACTTACTTGTTAGGATAGAGACGATCTGACACAAATACATAATATGTTATCCTTGTCTAGTATTTTAGAACAGAGCTAGTAGATGGTAAACAGCAAAGTATAGATTGAAACCAACAGGACATCAGACATCTGGATTGTTGTTAAAAAACAAAACTACATATTCCAACAATTTTCTCACTACAATACCTCACCATCTTGAAGCAAGCCCACTTGCATTATTTGACTGCAGCAGTGTAAGCCCTCGGGAGTCAGGTTTGTCTGGAAAGAAGACACAGCATGTTTTATTAATTGCATGAGCTTCAGACTGAGTCTGCTCAAGTTTCTGGACATGTCTAGTTCACAAAAGGCACACTCAGTGGCCTAATGGAGTTATAAACTTAGCTGCTCCCAGGGAAAATACACATAATTTATTTGCGTAGTCTTATGCAGTACCCTACTAGTACACCTCTACCCCAATATAAGCCGACCTGATATAACACGAATTCGGATGTAAAGGAGCACTCCGGAGGGGCAGGGCTGCGCGCTCTGGTGGATCAAAGCAAGTTCGATATAAGGTGGTTTCATCTATAACGCGGTAAGATTTTTTGGCTCCTGAGGACAGCATTATATCGGGGTAGAGGTGTATCTTGAAACATATCCTACAATGACCTTGAATGTTTTACAAAGGAAGAAGCCCATCTCAGTGATGAGGTATCGGTCGGAGTGTTGAGCTGATCACCATTCTGCCTCAAGATCTCAAATACCCTGATGATATTGTCTGGTTAGCTCTGTTTGGTGAATTGCTGCAACTGCTCACTGATCTGGTTGGTGAAGAAGCAGTGCACATTAATCCAGAATGGTCTCATTATTAAATTAAACCCTATTCATCCAGATTGAACTAAATCCCTGTCCATTACCACCAGGTAGCCTCCTGCTCCTGATTATAACCAGCTCAGTATTATCTCTCTGAATGGGGCACTGTCCAAATATTTGACAGTTGCCACCTGCGCCGTGTCATGGATAGTGCTGCAGGTTGCTCAAAAGATGTGGTCACTCAAGTAGCAGCAACTGCTGCCAAATTTGGGGCCTTCAGGGGCCTTTGTGGTGATGTCAAGACATCAAGCTTGCTGTGAACTATAGAACCACAGTTATAACTCTGTTGTATGGAAATGAAGTGTGGCCACTGAGGAAGGCTGAAAAATACCAAACGGACATTTTCAGTTCTCATCATGTTCATCAGATGCTCTATATCACGTGTCAAGACAAGATCCAAAACAAGGATATTAGAAGTTGAAACCAACAGCCTCCACTAGCGCTAGTTTGGTTTTGGCAGCTGACTTGGCCATATTATAATGTAAGACCAACAAATCCTATATCGTGTGTATATATGCTGCTACACAGCTGGACCATGTGGGCATTAAAAGTTTCAGTGGCGTGACGAGATTGCCAGGACATAAGCTGGATATACAACCAGACCATTTTAAGCACTTTGACATTAGGGCTGTCGAATATTACAGTTAACTCAAAATGCCATTAACTCAAAAATATTAATCACGATTAAAAAAATTAATTGCAGTTTTAATTAAAATTAAAAATTAATTGCACTGTTAAAGTTTGGAATACTGATTGAAATTTATTAACTATTTTTGGATGTTTTTCTACATTTTCAAAAATATTGATTTAAATTACAACACAGAATATAAAGTGTACAGTGCTCACTTTATATTATTTTTGTTACAACTATTTGCACTGTAAAAATGATAAACAAAAGAAATAGTATTTTTCAATTCATCTCATACAAGTACTATAATGCAATCTCTTTATCGTGAAAGTGCAACTTACAAATGTAGATTTGTTTTTGTTACATAACTGCACTCAATAAAAAAACAATGTCCATTCAGTCCTACTTCTTATTCCGCCAATCACTAAGACAAACAAGTTTGTTTACATTTACAGGAGATAATGCTGCCCTCTTCTAATTTACAATGTCACCAGACAGTGAGAACAGGCGTTCGCATGGCACTTTTGTAGCTGGAATTGCAAGGTGTTTATGTGCCAGATATGCTAAACATTCATATGCCCCTTCATGCTTTGCCTAACATTCCAGAGGACATGCTTTCATGCTGATGATGCTCGTTAAAAAAATGTGTTAATTCAGTTTTGACTGAACTCCTTAGGGGAGAATAGTATGTCTCCTTCTCTGTTTTACCCGCATTCTGCCATGTATTTCATTTTATAGCAGTCTTGGATGATGACCCAGCATGTTGTTCATTTTAAGAACACTTTCACTGCAGATTTGACAAAACACAAAGAAGGTACCAATGTGAGATTTCTAAAGATAGCTACAGCATTCAACCCAAGATTTAAGAATCTGAAGTGCCTTCCAAAATCTGAGAAGGACGAGGTGTGCAGCATGCTTTCAGAAGTCTTAAAATAGCAACAATCTGATATGGAAACTACAGAACCCAAACAATCAAAAAAGGAAAATCAACCTTCTGCTGGTGGCATCTGACTCAGATGATGAACGTGAACATGCGTCGGTCTGCACTGCTTTGGATCGATATTGACCAGAAGCCATCATCAGCATGGACGCATGTCCTCTGGAATGGTGATTTGAAGCATGAAGGGACATATGAATCTTTAGCACATCTGGCATGTAAATATCTTGCATGACTGGCTACAATAGTGCCAGGCGAACATCTGAAATGAGAACAGGTGACACTGTAAAAAAAGAAGCAGGGAGCATTATCTGCTGCAAATGTAAACAAATGTGTTTGTCTGTGCAATGGGATGAACAAGAATTAGGACTGAGTGGATTTGTAGATTCTAAAGTTTTACATTGTTTTATTTTTGAATGCAGTTATTTTTTTGTACATCTACATTTGTAAATTCAACTTTCACGATAAAGAGATTGCTTTACAGTACTTGTATGAGGTGAATTGAAAAATACTATTTCTTTTGTTTTTTACAGCACACATATTTGTAATAAAAATAAATATAAAGTGAGCTCTGTACACTTTGTATTCTTTGTTGTTATTTAAATCAATATATTTGAAAATGTAGAAAACATCCAAAAATATTTAAATAAATGGCATTCTAGTATTGTTTAACAGTGCGATTAATCACACAATTAATCACAATTTTTTTTTAAATTGTGCAATTAATCATGATTAATTTTTTTAATTGCTTGATTGCCCTATTTGACATACGTTGATCCAGGTGGTGCACAATTTTCAAGGAAGCCACATCCTTTTGGGATATTACCATGATGATGATCTCATTGCGGGTATCAGAGACCACATTCATTGCTGGTCCAAGTGTCAGCTTTTAACAGCCACATTCTACAGGCCATTATCCTCTGATCCCACTGATAAATACCAAAAGAAACTACATCATCTGCTCAAGAAACTCCCTGAAAAAGCACAGGAAAAGATCTTTACAGACACATGTCTAGAGCCCCGACCAGGGATATTCTATTTGCTACCCAAGATCCATAAACCTGGAAATCCCAGACGCCCCATCATCTCAAGCATTAGCACCCTAACAGTAGGATTGTCTGGCTATGTGGACTCTCTCCTCAGGCCCTACGCTACCAGCACTTCCAGCTATCTTTGAGATACCACTGACTTCCTGAGGAAACTACAATCCATCGGCGATCTTCCAGAAAACACCATCCTGGCCACTATGGATGTAGAAGCCCTCTACACCAACATTCCACACAAAGATGGACTACAAGCCATCAGGAACAGTATCCCCGATAATATCACGGCTAACCTGGTGGCTGAACTTTGTGACTTGGTCCTCACTCACAACTATTTCACATTTGGGGACAATATATACCTTCAAGTCAGGCACTGCTATGGGTATGTGCATGACCCCACAGTATGCCAACATTTTTATGGCTGACTTAGAACAACGCTTCCTTAGCTCTCGTCCTCTAATGCCCCTACTCGACTTGTACTACATTGATGACATCTTCATCATCTGGATCCATGGAAAAGAAGCCCTCGAGGAATTCCACCATGATTTTAACAATTTCCATCCCACCGTCAACCTTAGCCTAGACCAATCCACACAAGCGGTCCATTTCCTAGACACTGCTGTGCTAATAAGAAGTGATGGTCACATAAACATCACCCTCTACCGGAAACCTACTGACCACCATACTTACCTACATGCCTCCAGCTTCCATCCAGGACACACCACACGACCCATTGTCTACAGCCAATCTCTAAGATACAACCGCATTTGCTCCAGTCCCTCAGACAGAGATAAACACCTACAAGATCTCTATCAAGCATTCTTAAAACTACAATACCCACCTGCTGAAATTAAAAAAACAGATTGACAGAGTCAGAAGAGTACCCAGAAGTCACCTACTACAGGACAAGCCCAACAAAGAAAATAACAGAACGCCACTAGCCATCACTTTCAGCTCCCAACTAAAACCTCTCCAGCGCATCATCAAAGATCTACAACCTATCCTGAAAGATGATCCCTCATTCTTACAGATCTTGGGAGACAGACCAATCCTCGCTTATAGGCAGCCCCCCCCAACCTGAAGCAAATACTCACCAGCAACCGCACACCATACAACATAAACATTAACCCAGGAACCTATCCTTGCAACAAAGCCTGATGCCAACTCTGTCCACATATCTATTCAAGTGACACCATCATAGGACCTAATCACATCAGCCATGCCATCAGGGGCTCATTCACCTGCACATCTATCAACGTGATATATGCCATCATTTGCCAGCAATGCCCCTCTGCCATGTACATTGACCAAACCGGACAGTCTCTATGCAAAAGAATAAATGGACACAAATCTGACATCAGGAATCATAACATTCAAAAACTAGTGGGAGAACACTTCAATCTCTCTAACCACTCAGTGACAGAGACCTGAAGGTGGCAATTTTGTAACAACAAAACTTCAAAAACAGACTCCAAAGAGAGACTGCTGAACTTGAATTAATATGCAAATTAGATACAATTAACTTAGATTTGAACAGAGACTGGGAATGGTTGGGTCATTACACTAATTGAATCTATTTCCTCACATTAAAATATGTTAAAATAGCCTCACACCTTCTATGGGTCATCTCGATTATCACTTCAAATGTTTTTTCTCTCTCCTTCTGATGATAGCTCATCTCAATTGATTGGCCTCTTACAGTTGGTGTGGCTACTTCCACCTTTTCATGTTCTCTGTATGTATAAATATCTTCTTTTTGTGTGTTCCATTCTATGCATCCAATGAAGTGGGCTGTAGCCCACGAAAGCTTATGCTCAAATAAATTCGTTAGTCTCTAAGGTGCCACAAGTACTCCTGTTCTTTTTGTAGTTATACATTGTCACTGATAGCGACTGTGGATGCTGTTCTGCCCGATGTTCTTTCCAAAATAATATTCACTACAAATATTAGTTTCACATCTATTCCCCTTTTGCATTTTCATGAAAATTAACACATTCTCTTTCAGGCCTGGGAAACCAGGCATCGTTTCAAAAATGTGTTTTAAAGGTATTTTATTTTCTCAGGATCTAACTGTATATTGTAGTAATAATGAATGAGACGATATCCATGTATCACAGGCAGCCTTCTGTCTGAAAGTTTTCTAGAAAAGGTGCAATCTATTATTATCTATTGGTCCTTGCAAACAAGAACTTCTTTTTGAAGCTGTTCCAGCAGTCATTTTTATGTCAATTTCTCTAGATAGGATAAGGAATACTTTCTCAGGCATTATTCAATTTTGAAATTGATACAATTTTGTTTCTATTGCAATGGAGTTGATCTATTGTTGTTACCTGGAGATTTAGTTGGATTTAGGTTTCTGCCATTCTTTAATCTTAGAGCTGTCTGTATTTGTTTCCTTTTTTTTAACTTGTGAGTCTCTTTATTATCCTTTTTGTAGAAAAAAGAGAAGAGCATATTTTTAATGTTTTTTTAAAAAGTCTGACTTTCCCTTAGCATTTTGTTTGAGCCCATGCATTTCTGTCAGATTCAATAGAACCAGCCACACCCATGGGAAGTGCCACTGAGCAGTGACTTGCTTACCTGAGTTCTCTCAGAAGATCAGTCCTTTCACTGAGCCCAGCTCTGAGAAATGTCCTTGGAGTGTAGCTCATTCTTCAAGGACTTTATCTGCTCATTGCCAGTTTCTACTAAAGAAAAGCATAACCTGGTTTAGCTTTCTAAATCTAATGGCAGAACTTCAGAAAGTTGTGGTACATGAATGAGTCATGTACAAGGACCTGTCTGTGCACAAACAAAATGTCCCATTATCACAGGGGTATTTGGGCATCCCAGCAGGTAGCTGGCAGATTGAAGTCTGTTCTTAGACAATTAGGTCATGCACTACAGGAGAATAGCAGGATGTGTGAAGTACTCTTAAAAGTTCCTTTATTTGTTTTTTATTGCTTTTTAAATATTGTGTGTGTATACACACACACACACACACACACACACTCTTTCACTTGCATGCACATGTTTCCTCCTGCCCATCACTCTGCCCTCCCCAATTTAAATTATTTTGCTCCTTTTTGGATCACACTTCATCCACTGTGCTCCACTGATGCCAGTCTGTATCCTTCTTCCATGCTGTCCCCTCCACTCCTTATTCAAGATTCTGCTTAAACTACTGTGATGACTGGTGTGTGTGTTTTCTTCCTGCTCCCCGTTCCTCTTTGTTTCCTGTTTCCTGCTCCCTGAACTCAGTGTTCCAGTTCATGTATATAGTGTTGGTTGTGTGCAACTAGTTTGGATCTGCTGTTACATAGATCTCAACCCCGATATAACGCTGTCCTCGGGAGCCAAAAAATCTTACCGTGTTATAGGTGAAACCACGTTATATCGAACTTGCTTTGGCCTCAAGCATTTCCGCTATTAATAGTCAGCAAATAGCCCCGCCCGCATCCAACCCGCACCTACTTCCCGCCCCCTGACTGACTCCTCAGAACTCCCGACCCATCCAACCCCCCCATCCCTAATCACCCCCAGGATTCCCATGCTGAGCCATGCACCGCACCGAGACGGGCGCTAGGACCCAGGGAGCCGGCGCACGGAAGCACTGTCACGTGTGGATCATGCCCAGGCCGGTGGCTGAGCCCACGAAGGGGAGCAGGGTGGGCAGCCTCGCCCGAGGTGCCCGCGTGCGTCTGGTCCTCACCCCCTGCCCACGCGGTGCCGGGGGGGGGGGTGAGCCATCGGCGGGTGGCTCCTGCCATGAGTGCCCATGCTCAGCCCATCTCTTCTCCTCCGCAGAGCCCTGAGCAGCCTGTCTCTGGTGAGGACGCCGTGGCCACCGGGGCGCACGGAGCCCCTGACTGCACACAGGTAGTGCGGCACGCTATGGACCCGGAGAGCCCTCCCAGCGCTGCTGTGAGTGGGCTGCAGCCTGCAAGCCGGGCCTGCTGTGTGTTGAGCCCTTCAGCACCAGGACAGGGCACCTGCACGGCTAGGACGGGCACCTCTCCCTACCCTGGATCCACAACTTCCCTGCGTGGACCAGTCTTCCCCAACTTCTTGGCTCCAGCTGGAACCTGTGTGACATTCCCCTGAACTGCAACTCCCCTCCTCGGGCAGTGGCTCCCCCTGCTTCCTGTCCCCTGACAGCCCCCCGAGACCCTCTGCCCCTTATCCAACCCCTCTGCCCTGGCCCAGCACCCTTAACACACCGCTCAGAGCAGCATGATGGAGCCAGACACGCTGATGTGCTGATCCGCCAAAGCGTTCAGCCGCACCCCCTAGAGCGCTGCTTTACTGCGCTATATCCGAATTCGTGTTATATTGGGTCGCGTTATATCAGGGTAGAGGTGTACCTCCTTTTCAAATTGTTACTGCCTGAACCAATTCATTCTCTGTATCCGCAGCCTGAATATAAAAATTAAAGAAGTCAGGTAGTCACTACTGTTCCTGTTCTGAAATATAGTAATAGTTCTATTAGATATGCCACTGAGTCCAGCTGCCTTTCCACTTTTCAAGATTTTCATAGCTATTGTCAGCTCCTCAACATGAGATGCTGATTGTGGACTTTGCTGTCTCAGAGGAGTGAGCGAAGTCCCGTCTTGATTGGTTTCATTTAGTGCTTTGCTTTGTGTTCTGGTTAACCATTTAGGATGAGTTTGGTGTGTGACTTTGTTGGGAGAGACTGCAGAAAAGCACTTTGGTTGTTCTCCATCAGGGTTCACTTTGAGAATGAGGGCCCAAGCTTTTTTGCTATTGAAACAACAAATTTGTGCCACAATTAGCCCCCTCCAACAGTCACACTGCTCAGTTCCAATCTCTCTCTAAGCAGTTCCCCAAACCCAGTGGTTTCTTCACCAAAGGTATCCAAGTCAAACAACTCTGAATCTCTCTTATACTGTTGGATGGTTTGATGTTTGATGTCCCTGTCTTCTGTTGCGGTCTCAGTGTGTGTTGTCAGATTTGGTTTCTCCCATGCTCAGCTGGAATGTGAGATTAACAGGGTTCGTAACATCAACGTATCTGACTTGACCCCCATTGTTGTGGTTTAAAGTACCTCCTTGCCTCTTGCAACCAATGAGCTTGTTCACAGCTGAGAACACAACAGAATAGATAACCACTCCTGGTTGACCACAGATGAGGTGTGAACTACAGACACCTTGAATTTGCTGCTGGTGGTGGTCTGATCAGGATTGTGAACCTTATGTAGATCAGTGACTGGATCCCCACTCTAGAGCTGGTGAAAGGAGAGGACAGAGGGAAGTAGATTTTGAGAGGAAATCCCAAGGGAGGAACAGGTAATCAAGAAAATGAAGAAGATAAATGGGGTCCAGCAAAAAGAAAAGATAGTTTATACCTTATGCCATTATTTCTTTCCCCTTTTTCTATTCTATTCTATTCTATTCTATTCTATTGGAATTCAATTCAATAAGTCACAAAATGGCCACTGTATGAAACAGTGAGTAAAAGATGGAAATGGTGGGTGAGGGAGAATAGGTGGTTGGAACAGTATAATTTTATACCCCAAAAACTTTTAAAACAAATGATTAATATTAATTCCTCTTGGACATTTTACATGGTGTGGCTCTCTATAAATAAGTGATAATCTCCCAAGAAAAAAGTTGAATCATTTGGTAATACCCATGTTAAGAGGTTTTCTTTGAATTTATCATTTTGTATCTCCTCTAAAAATAAGAAAATCAGTGGGATTAAACCTCTCCGTCTGTGTGGAACTGAATACAGCAAATTTGTCTCCCTCTTTTTGGCACCTTTTTTGCATTCATCACGTGGAAATTATTTGCCATTGTTGTGTTCAGTTAGAGAGGTACAAATATTACATTCTATCCCTAGGATGTAGTAAATAGATACATCATGCATTTGCCTATGCAGCGTCTTGAATCATTAGGTTGTAGTAGGTATCACTGAATATATTTCATTGTGGGGTTTTAAGTACTCATAAATGGTATCATTATAGATTAGAGATGACATTTTCTAAAAATGTCTCCCCTGTTTAGAAATGTAAATCTTCTGAAAATACTCTGTGGTCCCCAATGTAAAATTAAGTTATACAGCTTTGCATATTTGTATCCTGATGATTGGAATGTTTTATCTACAGAACTGAAAACATTCATGCTTCTTTAATGTGTATTTGACTTTTTTTCTACATTCCTTTCCATTACATTCCTCCTACCTCATTTCTTTCTCCCTCCCTGCACCGTCACATTAGATTAAGACCAATATTTTCAAAATTGGGTGCCTATAATTGGGCTCCCAAATACACATTTAGGCACCTAAATTAATTTCTGTTTAGGAGCCTGATTTGCAGAAATGCTGAGAGCCAAAACTATTGATGTTAATGACAGCTGCAAGTGCTCAGCATTCAATATGATCAGAAAATGGAGTCTCTGTCCTGGGGAAAATTCCAATATTTCAAAAGTTCCTTTTGTCCTGACTCAGGATGAAGAGTCAACATTTTGAAATTTACCATGAAAAGGAAATTCCCAAATATTTCAATTTCAGAAACATCAAAACTATATTATCAAAATGTTTCATTACAATATAAAACATTAAATATTATATTTACGTATAAAGCAAATATTATACGTAATATTATACGTATAATACGCAAATATTATTAAAATTGTGTTTTAAAGATATTAAAATGAAGCCAAAACCAAAACTAAAATGTCAAAATGAAATAATCTATTTTGATAAGAATGATTTCAAATTTTTTGCATTAAAAATTTCATCAAAATTGACATGTTCCTTCAGAACATTTTGATTTTGACAAAACAGCTTATTCCAAAAGAAAACTGTTCCATCAAAAAAAAAAAAAAAAGTTCAACAACATATGAGTCAGGTATCAATACTGAGGAGCTACTATGAGGCATAAGTTCATGATCTTTTGTATTCTGGTGTTATTCAGAATTTACTGTATGAATAAGAGAAATTGGTTTTCCTAAGTGTCCCTGCATTTCCTTCCTGAATAAAAACTCATGAAAGGAGAACACTTGCCCAAAATCTGACCAGGAATTTAGAAAGCTGTGTTTTCAGTGGAGTTTTGACCTTTGTCTGTTGAGCCAAATGATCTGCTATAAAGGCCAAGGGAGTAGTCCAGATTATCATTTTAGGTCAGGAATCCCTGGGAATCCCTGACTCAAACTCTGACCAAACCTCTCTCACATTCTGCTGCTCTCAGATACCCATCCATGCCCCCAACAAAAGCCTTCATATCCTCAGCTTCCACCACCCCTCCCTGATGGTGATCTCAAAATATGGAGGGCATGATAATGCTTTTCCACACAGGACTAAGTAAATGCTGTAGCTTTGTGAGGTTGCATATATGGGCAATATGTTGCAGTGAGTGATGTCTATCTGCAGCACAAAGATTTTGCAGAAAGGCTGGTGGCAGCTACACAGAGGATCATGTTGCATAGCTGGCTTTCTCTTCTTGTGCTCCCATTGTATCTCTTTTGTAAGAGTGTAACAGTCTTTCCCTTGAGAAGAACTCTGGGCTTCAAGAGACAACACTGATCACATGACAGCATTTGCTGCTCTCTGAGATTGCCTTGTAAATCACATGCTTTGTCATAAGAGGTTTTAAATGATGTATTTTGGGGGGAAGGAAAATACAATAAATAGAACAGCCACATTTGACATATGGAAGAGCGAATCAACTGAAAACCTTAGAAAGATATGAAGAGAGATAAAGTATGTGAATATATTGCTGGTGGTCTTTAAAATAAAGTAGATTATTAAAACCAATATCATTGACAACAAATGCTGGATTTAATTATACCAGTTTGTGAACGTCTGGATCGGCTAGAGTTGGGCCCAAAATGGAAAGTCACACTGAAATTTGGAAAAATTCCAGTTCAGATCTGAATCTGGGTCTTAGCTTATCTGGTGTATCCCTAGAATTAATCGAAATTAGAATCATGAGTCTAAATCCACCTCACTTTTGGCATTTTGGGAAAATTCAAACTGAGATCTAACTCTGGATCTGTGCCCCATGATCTTCATGCATCTAGCATTTAAGTCAATACCAAGACTGTAAGCACTTTGTGACAAACTCTGTTTTTTGCTTTGGCATAAATTTTAAAAAGTGACTAGTGATTGTGGGTGCCTCCTGTTATGGGTGCCCAACGTGAGACATATTAGAAGGGCCTGATTTTTAAAGGTTAGATGTTCCTAGTTATCCGTAATGGTGTCTATAAGGTGTCAGGCTTAGAGACCAAGAATCAACTATCACTCTTGAAAACTTAGCCTACCTAGTATAATGGGACTTTGCTCCTTAACTGGGATTTCTAGGACCTGAAGTACTACAAATAATTATAATTATTATCATCTAGTTCATTGGAGGAATTTGTCCTCTCCTAGACCCCCCCAATTTTCCCCCTCTTCCTCTCCCCCCCAAAAAAGTAGTAGGGTTTTTACAAATATTTTGGCTCATTTCATGGCATGCTATAAGTCTACGTATTGCTTCACAATTTCACTTAACTTTTTTTGTGGCTTGTACCTCTTGGTGGGATACATTATACCTGATTTGTCTTATGTGTCTACAAATAATAATAACTGGAAGAAGACTGCTTTTTGTTCAGGGGTATTGGGATTCTATGAAGTATCTAGCCTGTCTTTTGAAGATGACATGAGTTTCTAGAAAACCAGCCATTGTTTAAAAAAAAATCATCTTTTATGGAATATATTCAGGCATGAAAAACTGAGCGCTGCCAACCTAAAGATAAGCAAAGCATGGGAGTATCTTGATCTCGAAGCAGGACTCCATCGCTGGGGCAGTACGCAGAATGAAATCTTGATCTTTCATAAAGCTGTTGATCAGCTATTATCTGCTGTATTTTTCTTTGTTGGACTGTCTTACATGACTATTTTAGCACACCATAGTGAATGGGATTCAGCCATAGCACAGCAGGATGGGCAGAAGTGGTTAAGACTAATTTTACACACCAGCAGTGCAGGTGACTGCTTGTGGCACAGTACTTTGTGCATCCCTTCAATCTAGGGTCCTGGGTTCCTACCATGGGATATAGCTTGGGCACTTGTCCCTTCTTGCAGAGGACCTGGCAGTGCTGCTGTCACTGAGTCTGCATTGCTGACCACCCTCTCCCCTCCTTGCTGTGCTGAGATATTGTACAACAGTACCCGCTATGGTCAAGAAACAGCCTGATCTGGCAGAAGGCATATTCAGACCTCCAGTGGGCATCCTGTTCTTCAAGCCTACAGGCCTTGCCAGCCTTTGCTTATATGAACACAGGGGAAGTCACTGAGGCTATGTCTACACTGCAATTAAAAACCCATAGCTGGCCCATGTCAGCTGACTCTCGCTCATGGGGTTCGGGCTAAGGGGCTGTCTCATTGCAGGGGAGACGTTCGGACTTGGGCTGCAGCTGAAGCTGTAGGACCCTCCCACCTCTTAGGGTCCAAAAGCCCAGGCTCCAGTCTGAACCTGAATGTCTACACTGCAATTAGACAGCCCCTTAGCATGAGTCCCATGAGCCAGAGTAAGAGGGCATGGGCCAGCTATGCGTTTTTAATTGCAGTGTAGAAATACTCTTAACGTCTCCATTACCTCAGCTTCCCAGCTGTAATATAGGGAAGTGTTACTCTCCCTATGTTATAGGGCTGTTGTGAGGATAAACCTGTTAATAAACCTGTGGTGCACTCAGATACTACAGTTATGAACAGTGAACACAAGACAATCCTGCAAATAGATACATCCTCTCTATAAATTAAAAAGGGAATAAATTGATTATTTAGTCACTGTTCTGTCTTTCAGATCATTAGAACATGTTCCTTCAGACTAAACAGAAAACCAATGTTTTTACACTGGTTATGAAATGGGCAAAAGACTGTGGTCAGTCATCTTTGAAGTCTTGTGTGTGTTGTTTTGATTGCTGTAATAGAAATTTCTTAAAAGAATTATGCTTCAGTAGAAGATGGGGTAGTGACATTTTGTGCCTCCTCAATTTATAAATTAGGTTGAATATTAATATTGACTATTGCTTTTGTTTCTGAATATTTTAAATATACTCTGGGAAATGTGTGTTGTGTGTCCCATTTGAAGCATTTTGTGGTATTGTCTGATATGCTCTTGATCAACCTTCAAAAGGATGGTAATGCCTGCTTTGTGCCTTCAGGATTGCAGAAATCAGAGCTGATCTTAACTAGGCTTTTAAAAATGAACATCCTGCACAACGGGATTCATTGCACACAGAAATAAACCTATGTTCTTTGGTATCTCTGCAGAGCTCTGATGCCAGCAATATTATGCAAGTATCTGGGCCTGCTCAAGTGAGTAAAGAAATGCATGGATCAGGGCCTAAATCATGTTACAGTTTAGTTTAGATTTTGCACGTTGTTCATAAATGTTAGCCTGTATCTTTGGCTACTATTTTTGTGGTATGTAATTTGTCATCTAAGCCATATGGTTTTGCTTCTGTTCACTGACTGCATCTTTGATAAACAGGAGAAGGGATGTCAACAAGATTTCTAGATAGTTGCTGAACACTAATTTGACACTAAAAGGGGTAAAAGTGATTTATACTTTTATTTGAGTGAATGTTCAGTTACTCTTTTTTGCTGTTTTCACCCAGCTTTAACACAAATGATAGGATCTACAAATAATTCGCACATGCAATTTCTATCATTTTTGCATACATGATGTACAGGGTCCCAATATTCAGTGCACATGTTGCATGCACAAATAGAGAGAGCAAGATGGGACTTCTTTGAAAATGTAGGCCAATACCAGTAGCTTCACAAGTATCATTGTCTGCTGTGGTGATGTGGTTTGCTTTTCCCATTTGTGAACATTTTCCTAATCGAGACCACTAAGCATATTTCACGATGTCCAGTATAGAGTGGACTGGTGGTAATTTTTGGGCACTACTACTGTTTTCAAGTAAGATGTTCGACAAATTATTATTTTCCCTATTCTAGATTACTTTACTGTACTGAGTCATGGGTCTTATTATACATTATCCCAGAGGTTCTCATTTAGCATTGTGAAAATTGAATCACACCCGTTCCAAATTGCCTTTACTCCATTAGATACTCTGGTCACTCTAGATTCTTACCCTTTCTACATCAGACATTTCTGAAGCCTTCATTCTTGTTCTAATTTCCATTACATCTGTATCATTTCTGTTGCACTCAATCAGGGATAGCATACAATAGCCTAAAAATGGCTTAACAAGTTTCTTATAGATAATTACACTTCTTGTGTTCAGGGGTCTCCAACTACAATATATAATTCTCTTTGCTTTTTTGATTGCATTGTACTAATGTCTTCACTGTTATGTCCCCTATCAAGCCTAATCTTGCAGAACACAGAATAATAGTAGGATGTTATCAGGAATTGGGACCTGAAGCAGATCCAGTCTCCAGGCAATCTAATAAGTGCCGCTGGCTGGTAATAGGCTGTGTGATTGGCTACACCATCTGATTGGTGGGAGGAGTCAGCAGACCCCTCTTAAGCCCAGCAGCTTGGTGCCGTCTCAAACATTTACCCATGGCTGCCATAGTTCCGGTGCCTTCTTGTTCCCAACCATGTTCTCACCTTGTTCCAGTCCAGCTCCGGCCTTCCTTCTGCCTTGGACCTAGGCCCTGTTCCTGTCTTGCCTTGCTGCAGGTAACCCAGCTCTGACCCTTGGCCAGGGCATCTGTCCTCTGACTCGTGCGCTGACCCTTGGCTCCAATTCCTGGCTACTGTCTTCGGCTCAAACCATTAGGCATGACTGTCCATGTGCCAGTCTCTGACTGATGATACCATTTTACATCTATTCTTTCTGAGCCTGTCCCTAATAATGTCACACTTCTTTAAGTTGAGACTCATGAATCATACTTGTATTACTTCCTGTTCTCTTAACCAAAGCGAGTCTGAATTTCTTCCGTTAAATAGGAATGAAACATAAGGGGTAACAGAGATTTGAGTTTTGGATATTTATCTCTAGAAAGACATAGACGAATGGGTTGGAGCACTTTTACAGATATCCATAAAAATTAATTTTGGGCAGAATAGTTAAACTATGAAATGAAACTGTGGGGATTAAATAAAGTTTCCCAGGCAAGAGATGAAAGTGCAGCTGTGCCAAAGGAAGTGAGAGTCCCACTGCTCTATCTTGCCCCAAGAAAACATGATGTGCAGGTGTATATTTAGAATCGAGCACGGATGTCAGATGGTGACTTCCTCAGGCTACCTGACGACCTGCAGACTATTAAAGAAGAGGTAACAGCTGCTTCCAGTAAAACTGCAATGAAGATGGAGGTGGATTACACCCAAAAGAGCTACCCAGATCTCAAAGGGAGAAGTCTGGAAAAAGGCATCCTGTGCCTGAGGAAATGGCTTAATATCATCAACTGAAAGTGCTCCAATAATGTATCAAAGAGCGAATATGTTGCTAAAATAGATGAAAGACACTATGCAGCTGGAACTTCATGAACTTCACAAATGTGATACAGCAGGCCATTCTGGGAAGTGGTGGGTAGCACGTGGGCTGCCTGGATAGTGACTGTACACTTAGGCAAGGTGTTGTGTATAGAGTCAAAAAGAATGTTAAAAGCCCAAAGACAGACTGGCACATCTAACTGCATGTCGGAGCTCTCCAAAATTATATGCTAAAGCTGCTAATTACATTTTCTCGGTTATTAAAAATAAATAAATAAACCCCAGCTCTTCTAAAGAAGGACAAAATACCTAATCTACCCAAAGGCCTGTGAGACCAATCGGAGGAGATATGATGAGGTAGGAGTGAAATCCTGACCCCACTGAAATCAATAACAAAGCTTCAATGGACATCAATGAAGCCAAGATTTCACCCTGGACCATCAGCTGCTGTAAATTGGCACAGTTTCATTGGCTTCAATGGAGCTTTAGTGATTTACATCAGCTGAGTGACTGTTCTTACATGTTTCTCTTAGCCCTGTTCAGTGGTGGTGGTGTAGTACGGGGCTGTTTCTTAAATTGAACACAGGGCACTAAGAAATTACAAGACAGAGAATGGAGTACTTTTTCTCGTATGGTTTAAAAACTTTAGGGGTTTAAGAAGCATAACTGGACAAATCTGACACGTCTGTTTCAGAATAGAAAAATAAGTAGCATTTTTAAGAGGAAGGCATTTGAAATGCCTAGCACTGTGCTGTATTAAGGGATTGAACTGTAACCCAGTGAAGTCAGTGGGTGTTTTTCCACTTCCTCCCCATGGGCTTTGGAACAGGCCCAAAGAACTCAAAATTTCAGGCAAGCTAACCAGTGCTGGCTGCCACTGAGATGGTAGGGTTTTAAATGGGCCATGTCAGTAAATGCAGATATTCAGAGAGACCGGCAGCAGCTTCTCACTTTAGTCCCTATTTATAGCACTAGGCTAGAGGGTGGCTGAAAAGGCCATTAACACTTATAGAAAATCTACTGTTCTGTTTAATTCCTATCTTAAAAACAGTAAGACACATTCCCCGTGAGAACTCAATTTCCTGGAGTTTAGGAACATTATTGCAAGTTATCCTGTGCTGCTTTCCAATTTTACATTCTTAGATTGTGCAATATATACTGGGTTAAAAAAATCAATGCATTTTCCATTAGTGTCAAGATTTGGGGCAGAATCTTCTCCTATGTTGAGAAGTGGGGAGAATGTGTCTCTAAGCCACCTTTCAACTCCCCTCATACTGGGGATGCCAAGGACTGATATGGCCTCTGACCTAATTGAGCGCTCCCTGAAAGCTGCTCTAAGTTGTATCTCCTGGAATGGCCACACAGGGACTGTTTCACAGGCCGAGGATAAGCCAGAGTACTGTGCACTCTGGGCTGCTGCCTTTCCATGCCTCATTGTGCTCTCCCATCTGGGTGGAATGGATGGTATCAGGGTCTCTATCCTGCGTTTACACCACCCAAGGAATTCCTTATGTCAGAGAAATATTGGCTGCCCCTTTTATGGCACCTATTCAGTGTTTTGTGCTTCCTGAGGATCGCAAGGCAGCTGGAACTAGGGTGACCAGACAGCAAATGTGAAAAATCGGTACAGGGGCCAGGGAGTAATAGGAACTTATATAAGAGAGAGACCCAAAAATCGGGACTGTCCCTATAAAATCAGGACATCTGGTCACCCTAGCTAGAACAGAGGCCAGGGATCTGGCCCTTTTATTTCAAGTGGGCAAGGCACTAGTTCAATTATTTATACAAGGAGCTGAACAAATACTGAAGTGTTCACATTTTGCTGAAACTTCAAAGTGACCATAACATTTAGTGGTTCAGACCATTTTCTTCTTTATTTAATCTCTTCTTTTTTTTGTTCAAGACCAAGAGCAGAAATATTAAAATAGCACTCCAGGAGCCTAAAGCAAGAAATACTGAACTGAAAACCACATTAAAAAAGCCTATTTAAAAAAAAAAAAAGTACAACCAAGACTCCCAACTAAAGAGGGTCAGATAACCTGCAGAGATGTTTTGGATACTTCTTTAAGCTACAATGCAAAATGGTTACTATGAAAGGGAAAATGGCTTAGAAATGTATTAGACCCTACATGATATTACCATGGAACTTGAAGTCGTATATTGCAGGACCGTTATCCTTTCTAGAGCTGGGCAATGTTTTTGGATAAATAGTTTATTTGATAAAAATGCAGTTTTCATGGACCTGAAGCTATTCATGGATTTGACATAAATTGGCCAAATATTTTCAGCCAGAAATTTTATATATATATAGCTCTGACACCTTTGATTTGTAACAACCATTTTGTACTTTGTGTTATATCAACAATCATCCTCTTACAGTTGCATGCAGCAATGCTATTTACAGTGTCATACGACCATCACCCCCTTTTGCCAGAGAGAATCAAGGGAAGAGCGTTCTCCATACAGCAATCTTCCTTTACCCTGGCCCTGCTGAACTCTCTCTTCCCTTCCTTCTCCTGTGTACTTTTTTAAACTACTTGCCTATTAATGGGCTAATTGACCCTTTAATTTCCTAAACCCAGTCTGGCCTAAAAATCAGGCACACATCTGACCAATAAGACTTTTTCCAGGGAAACCTAATTGGTACTAATAGTGACTAGAGTGCTGGCTCAAGCTCCATCGCTCAGCTCTCTATTACATACCTCCCCCCCTTTCTAATGCAAGGGAGTTTCTTCCCCCTTACTTTCCTTCCATTACTGAAGGTTTTATTAGAGCATTGTCTCTCCTCAACCTCAGGGTAGTCATCTTGCATCCTCCTATAGGATCCGTCCATTCTCCACCAGCAAAAGACACACACACACACACACACATTATGTGGGTGGAGGTCACCCTCATAGTTCTGTCTCCTCCCACAGGTCCTCACACCAAGGGCAGCCTATTGAGTTATTCTCCCTGCTTTCACCTTCTTTGTTTGGTGTCATGGTTTGCTCTTGCCCTAGGTCTCTGTTTTGCCCAATCCTCCAAAGTATCCCAGGAATGCCTCCTATTGACATTCTAGAGGCCTACCTTAACTAATTCTAGGGGCTCAAGTTATGGTTCAACCTCCATGGACAACCTTGTGTTACTTCAACCCGTTGATTCTGTATGTTTGTTTTCTTCCTTCTTCCACTCAGTACCTTGGAGGGCTGCTCTGTCATCCCTCTCTATGACCTGAAATTTCATGTCTAGATTTCTCCAATTCCTCTGTTTGTTTCCTTCTTATCTTGCCCCATGGATTTTATTTCCACCCACTTGAGGTAGCGTTTAGTCTTTTTCTTCTGTAATGGGAAGGGCTCCCAATCTGTGTCGAGTACAAGTGGGTGTGGTAATCCATCCACTGATCCTAAACATTTCCACCTAAACTTGCTCTTGACTCTCAGGGGCACCATTGCCATAGAAGGTTTTATTAGAGAATGTGTCCCCATATACACATTCAATTTTGACCCTTGCTCTGGAAAGTATCAGGTGAGGCATCGCTAGATCTTGCCTGATTAATGAGCAGGATGAACCTGTATCCACTACTCTTTTGGTGCCTCCTCTCTCTCATTACTTCTTTTTTTCTTCCATGCCTGGGGGTGTCAGCCCAACCACAAAACTGTACAAAACCACAGTCCATGAATGGAAAGTCTCTTTTTATATGTCCTTCACATCCACACTGAAAACACACTATGGCTAGAGCCCCTACCTGAGTTTCTCAGGGCTTCTCACTCTTCTTGTTGATGCCCTTTTCTTTTCAACTACAGCTGTAAGTTCTCCAGTCCTTCTCCCCAGATCTAGTCTCTTAAACTGACTCACCCTGGGGAATGTCTGTCTCTACATTTTCCTTGGTAGGTTAAACTGTGGTGTCCAGATTAATTGGCTGATGCCACCTAATCTATACTTGGATATTGTCAGGGAGACACTGAAGAAATTGTTCCAGAATCAGAGTCCATAATCTCCCCCAGAGTTTGTGTATTTGGATTTAACCAATGAGTGGCCCAATCTGTTAATTTCTATGCAAACTCACAGGCTGTACTCCCCCAGTCCTTCTTGCCACTCTAAATTTCTGGCAGCATTTTTCCAAGGACAGGCCGACTGGCCTCCAGCATGACTGCCTTAACCACATCATAGTCTCATACTTGTTTGTCACTTAGAGCCATCTAGGCCACCTAACCTTCCCCAGTTAAACAGGGTGCTGTAGGACCTAAGTTTCCTTGTCTCAACCTGCACCCATTGCTACTCCTTCAAAAGTGACCAAGAAAGAGTTAATGGACTAATTAGATCATTCATTTCCTAACGACAGTCTGGGCCAGTAATCAGACACGGATAAGGTACCCTGACCAATTAGACCTAAACTCATAGGTGCTAACAGTAACCAGAGCTGGCTGAAGTGTCATCTCTCAACACTCTGTCACAGAGCTTTATTCACAAAAAGGTGGGGAAGGAGTAAAATGTGTTAGTGCTCACTTATAACTTTTGGACTAATGGTTAGTGCACTCACCCAAAAGGGAGACACCTGGTTTTAATTCCTCCCACCCAATTAGATGAGGAGACAGGATTTGCTCTCCCAGCTTGCAGGAGCATGCCCTAACCACTGGGCTATGGGGTATTCAGGGGCAGGTTTCTCTCTTGGTGTACCTGTTCCAGTTAAATACAAATTGGAGCAGGGACTTGAACTTGGATGTTGTACTTCTCAGGTGAGTGCCCTAACCACTGGCTAAAAATTATAAGACAGGCACCACCTTCTCTGGCCATTGTGTGAAACTAACCTTTTTAAAATGCCTGAAAACAAACAAACCAACAAAAATAGGTCAACTTCTAAAGGATGTTTTCACTTTGCTGATTTTTTTTTTTTGTGTGTGTGTGTGTGTGGAATTTTCTCATTTGGTTCAACCCAAAATGATTTTTTTTACCCAAAAGATCTGTTACTTACCCAGCAATAATCCCTTGCCCCCATCTACCCCCTCAGGCCTTCTTAGTTTAAATGATTTGATTCCTTTCCTAACCACCAGTTTTGAGTCTCTAACCTTACATTGGGAATTGCTAGCTTTCTTAATCTACCCAATAAGAAATCTATAAAAGAGAAGAATTTCTTAATCTGTCCAATACCCCCACAGAGAACATGCATACATAGGTGATTTTGTAATTCCAATCTATTTACTCTACATATGAGTAAAGAGGGGGGAAATAAAAGGTTTGTTTCTACATACTCTACGGCTACATAATGCCTTCTTGAAATGGGCAAGTTGTACATTCAGGACACAAAAAATATTACAAGATCAAGGCTAAATTGAGGATTTTTGAGTAATTCTGATTAAACGGTGTTGTACTAAACTGTTTTGTCTAACCATGTAATCAAATACACTATATACAGTCTGTTGCTAGCAGCTTGCAAGCACGATTAAAAAAAATCTAATAAAATATGCAAGTACAAATTCAGGCACTTTACTTGAAAAATACAAAAGCATAAAAGCCCAAATCTGATCAAAGATACACTTACATGCAATGCGCTGCAGACACAACAGTACAGTACATTATGTTAACGCAGCAGCCTGCATCAGAGTAAGAACAAGTAGAAAAGGTTTTGTAAAACCTGGCAATTTATGCAATGTGTGTGCAGCCAGTTGTGTAAAAGGTAATTTTCTCACAAAGGATCCAACGGCTAGTATTATAGGCATCCCACATATGAGTTTTGATACACTGTATTCTGGTGTGTCAAGTCTCTTAAATTAAGCACAGACCTTTTTTAAACATAAGCAAGAAATATTTCTGTGGTTCAGATCCAAAGCACATAGTCTCATGGTTGAACAGGCAAAAAGGAGCAATATTGTGATCTAGTCTGATCATGATGCAGCCCAGAGGATTTCACCTAGTACTTCCTGCACGAAGACCAATATCTTGTTGAACTAGAGGATATCTATTAAATAGACATCCAGTCTTGATTTAAGAACTCCAAATGATGAAGAATTTACCATGTGCCATACTAAGCAGTCCCTGTGGTTGCACACCCTCATTGTTAAAAGGTTGTTTAAATATTTCTAACTTTAACTTCCAGTCATTGGAGCCTGTAAAATATGTCTGCTAAATTAGAGAGCCTTCTAGTATCAGATATCATCTCCTTGTGGGTAAGTACTTGTAGATTTTTATTACAGGTCACATTGGTGTTCTAATGGGAGCTCTTTGAAGTCTCTATGCAAAAGTCTCTACACAAAATAATAAATGGACACAAATCAGACATCAAGAATTGTAACATTCAAAAACCAGTAGGAAAGCACTTCAGTCTCCCTGGACCCTCAATAACAGACTTAAAAGTGGCAATTCTTCAACAAAAAAATTCAGAAACAGACTGCAGAACTGGAATTATTTGCAAACTGGACACATGAAATTAGGCCTGAAAAAAGACTGGGAGTGGATGGTTCAGTACAAAAAGTAACTTTCCCTATGCTGATGCTCACACCTTCTTGTCAACTGTTACAAATGGGTGATGTCCACCTTGATTGCATTGGCCTCGTTAGCACTACAAAAGTACTTTTCCCTCTCTTGATATTCACCCCTTCTTGTCAACTGTTCATAATAGGCCACTTCCACCTTAATTGAATTGGCCTTGTTAGCACTGACTCCCCGCCATCCCCCCACTTGGTAAGGCAACTCCCATCTTTTCATGTGCTGTAATATTTATACTGCTTACTGTATTTTTCGCTCAGTGCAACTGATGAAGTGGGTTTTAGCCCATGAAAGCTTATGCAAATAAATTTGTTAGTCTCTAAGGTGCCACAAGGACTCCTCGTTGTTTTTGCTGATACGGACTAACACAGCTACCACTCTGAAACCAGGCACTCAAACAGTGTCCCAGTGTGGTGTTAGTAGGCACTGTGCTGCTGGAGGACCCATTTTTAAGAAAGAGGAAGTCATTCTGGTTTATTAAAGATTGTATGGGACTTATGGTGTTTGACAAATTCTGCATAGCAGAACTTCAAAAGAATTGTGAAATTCACACTGCACACTTATCATTTCTCCCTGAACAGAGGATTCAAAATAATGCTTTCATTATCAGGGCCGACAAGAGCGGGGGGGAAGCCAGTACAAATTACTGGGGCCCGGCGGTCCGGAAGGGGGTCTGGGGCCCAGCTTACCCCCCACACTCGTCGCCTTACTGGGGTCCAGCAGTCCAGAAGGAGGCCCGAGGCCTGGCTTTCCCAGCTTCCTCCCCGCCCCCCTCATCGGCCCTGTTTAGCCAGTCCGCCCTTGCTGGGGGGCCCGAAAAAAATTTTTCACCGGGGCCTGAACCCGCTCTTGGCAGCCCTGTTCATTATGAGCGGAGTCACGTAAACTTCCTTAAAAGTAGTGAAGTCCTGGCAACAATATTGTTGTATCCCTGCTGATAATGAGAGTGCTTCTTTTAATTTTTTCTTGGCCATAAATATCTGCAACAAATCTGGAATGAGTTTGGATGAGATTTTAAATTTGCCAGTCTAGACATGAGAGATTTGAAGTATCTGGGCGTTCCGTTGTTCAAAATATTGCATTAGGATTGTAAATGTAGTCAAAACAGCATTCTTCTGTGCTCCTTTATCATGTGCATCATAACCCTGTAAAACTGTAATTTCAGCTGTGGGGGAAATTATAAGGGTCTATGCAGACTACAAGCTAAGCAAGTTAGGTTTCTAGTAGTTAATCAGAAAAGTTCTGACAAAACAGTTTTCAGAATGTACGGATTCATCAAAATCGAAACATTGCATGGAGATCATTCCATTTCAATAAAGTTTTTTCTGGAAACCAGGCAGGGTTTTGTCAGAAATCTGCCTGGTTTCTTGCCAGCTTGCCTGCCTGGCTCCTCAACAGCCTGGGCTTCCAGAGGTGAAGGCTCTGTGACAGCCATCCAGGTGGGCTACCATAGGGCTGGGGTCTGAAGGGCTCCAGCATCCACAATTCCAGGACAGACAGTTGGATTGCCCCAGGACTCAGGGCTTTGAGAATCTGTAACTCTAGGGCAGTTCTAGCCAAAGTTCTTTCCTGAAGATTTCACCACTATGCATTATCCCCCAGCACTGTCAGTAGGATCATACCAGTTTATCCTTGGCGTCTCCCCCTTGCCTCCCCACACCAGCTTCCCCCCCCTTGCCGCCTTACCGGGGCCTGGTGGTCGGGAAGGGGGTCCGGGGCCCAGCTTTCCCCCCCCATATATCCCCTCCACAGGGTGTAAAAATTGGAGAAAAGGGGATTTATGCTGCACACTGCCTCATTAATTAAGCCACCCTGAAAAATGAATGTGCTGCACAGAGCAGCTCTTTCCCACCCAGCTAACCAATCCTTCGTCCTCTTCCTGGTAGCGTTCTGGTCACATGGATGCCATAAAAAAGTTTCAGGCAACTACATGGTGGGGTGTGGGAGAGGGAAAGACATTCCATAGCTTCCATTCATCTGCTCTAACCTTTTCTGTGGGGTTTCAATTCCTTTGCTCCATTCTACCATGCTCAGTAGAAGGGAACATATGCCCCATAGATTACCAGTATCTAACTCTGTAAACACCATGGTCCAGATTCTGATCTCAGTTCTACTGGTGTGGATTTGGAGTAACTCCATGGATATCCAGCTTTATACCAATAGAACTGAGATCAAAAACTTGCCCTTCGTAGATGGAGAACAGATACCTTTCATAATGTTCTGGGTTTTTTGTTTTTGTTTTTTTTTTACTTATAGAAACACATGGCCACAGTCATTTTTATAGAATGTAATTGAGTGGGAGATTCAGCAAGAAAGAGTTTAAATAATTTAATCCTGGCAAGGAATTGTGTTTAAATTGTGTTTATTGACATTACAAGGCAGATAATGGGCAGCCATATTGTTTCTTATGGATTATGCATCTCTCATGTTCTCTAGAGAAAATCCCATCAGGATTTCACTGTATAAGGATGGCTTTCAAGGCTTTTAACTACTTTGTTTCCTGGGGACTTGAGAAATTTACCTCTTGCTTTCCAGTTAAGAACCTGTGGCTTTACTAGGTTATTTTCCCCATGTTGCAGGTGCCTTGTGGAATAGGGATTTTAAAGCCAAAACATTGAAATGCTTGAATTTAATTCCAAATGCATCGAAATAGACAAAAGAGTAAATATACAAACTCAGTGTTCAATTAGGGGAAGGGTAATTTCCCACACTTCCCCTCAAGTTGAATTATATGAGTTTTGTAATGTTAGTACTGTTTATGTCATTCTATAATCTGTTTAAATTCTGCAGTATGTAAAATTATGTTTCCCATAATACCTTGTACTGAACTGGAAATGAAATCTTGGCCCCAGTGAAGTCAATGGGAGCTTTGCCATTGACTTCAATGAGGCCAAGATTTCACCCCGGTCATTGTCAATGATTAGGAAAATACTTATCAATAAGTAGAACAAGTCAAATAGCAGACAAATAGAACAAATGACCATTAGACACGGACTCATACACACACACACACACACACCCAGGTAATGGTGGGTGGATCTGGCTCTGGAAGCCCCTCATCACACCTTAATTTTCATTGAGAGTGTGGTCTGGAGGATAAGGCAGTGGACTGCCAGAGGAGGGGCTTGAGTTCTGTCCCTGCGTTAGCCACTGACCTTCTGTGTGTCCATAAGCAAGTCACCACAACTTTTTGTTAGATAATTAAACAACTGAAACTACAAACTCGTAATGGGTATTCCATGGGCATATAAACTCAGTTTACATATTATTCTTTTTTAATTATTCACTCAATTCTACTTATTAATGCAGATTCTCAGATGAGAAGAATTTTGCCCTGTAATGTTTAGTTTTATTCAATGAGAAAATAACTAAGTTTTGTTTCAAGTAAAAGTATCTAGGTCAGTGATATCCTACTGTACCACTGCACATACTAGAGACAGCATGGCTGAGGGAGTTGTGTCCCTGAGTAAGGTGTGTTTCATAATTTAAAGTGCTGAAAATCACTGGTGAGGTATAGTAATAGCATTATTATTGATCATATCTGCACTGCATGAGTATACATGCAGCACTAACTAACTGGCCCAAACCCTGTCCCAGAATTCACTGTGCTCAATGGAAAACCTGAGACAGATGTGAGGATCGTCTCCTCTTTGATTTTTCCCCAGTCCTGGTTAGGAACTGCAATGGATATGCCAGGTTATTACATGGGCATCATCCCATTCTCTTTCTTTTCCTCAAGGAAGCTGTGTGGGAGAAGAATCTTACTCTTTGTTGCGTGAGTAGGACCTTGTTGCTCCTCCTTGGTTAGGTGTTTTTGCGCCCAGAGATAAATCTCTGGGCACAAAATTCTCTATTAATTCATGGCATGCTATACTTTAGTCCAAGTATGGACTTTAACACCTGGTGAGATCTGCTTACTTAAACCACACAATAGGAGGGCTCACTCCTGCACATTTAAGTCTTGGAGAATTTAGGACCAGAACTAACCCCTTTGTGTGCAGCTTTGGGGGATAGTCTGTCCTTTGGTAGTCAGCTGGCCCTCCTTGATCTAGGATATATTGTTTTCACATGATTCAAAAGAAATATGATTTGCTATAAAGTAGCACATTATATATAAACTGTATAAAGTACACATTTTCAGGTTCAAATGTATCACCAAAAGTTTTGTACAGCTCCCATAATAGAAGTCTGTAATACAAGGATTTAGTGCTTTTTTTTCAAATCAAGGAACCACTTTCCTCAGAATAAAATCTCTATGATAAACAGTACATATAAAAGTGAAAAAATTCATTTTGTCATCAAAAAGTGAATCCTGCAGAGAATTATTAAAAGGGGAGTTGTGTCATATTGACATGAAAACTTTCATGCTGATTTTTCCAAGACAAGAAGTATTTTAAATTGTGCTACATTAATAAAAGATTAGCTAAATATGCCAATTATCTCTTCAGTGTAAGACTTTTGCCTGATTCAGTAGCACTAGGAAGTTGGGAACTATTTTAACAATTTGTTCCACTTTAATCATCTTTATACAAGACAAAAATTAACAAAGAAACCCCTGAGTTTGATTAAAAATAGCAGCTTTCTCTTTTTAATTTGCACCATATTATTTTTGCTTCATATATTATTAGAATAATTATTAAAAGTTATGGGCTTGATTACTCCATGAGTTCCATTGTCCTCAGTGGGACTGTTTGTGAAGAACCTGGTTCAATGCCCACTGAAGTAAATCAGAATCTTACCATGGGCTTTAATGAGAGCTGGATTAGCTCTGTGGTAGAATTCAGTGAGTAAAAATGTCAGAGGCTGCCCTGGAGTGTGTGTGTGTAATTTAGTAGTGTGATATTCTTTACACAAAAGGATTATATTCTAATGGAAATGAACAGTTGTATAATGTATTTTTTCTTGACATAATTTGTTTACTTATATGCAGCTGACAACGATCAAGATGCCAGAAGCAGTTTGTATATCTAGCCTGATCTAATCGAGTTGGTATAAACTATTGATTTTGGTGAGGGAGGACACGAGCAGTCCTGGTTTGATGAGAACTGTTTTGATTTGAGTGCATATTTCTGAATCAAATCCCATGGTAAGAATGTCAAATGCTCATACAGAAGCTTAAAAACTGCTGCAATCAAAGCTTCTTGGAAGATATTAAGTGAAAAGAAAATAAAGGAAAGAAACCATATTAAGCATAATACATTCTTGTATACTTTTCAGCTACATAGAATAGGGAAAAAATGTTCCTGTTTTGTTAAATTAGCAGATGTTATATAATACGTAGAACAATCTATGTATTATACAAATAGACATACATATGACACCATTAAAAATGTGAAAATTAAGGATCTATTGTTTCCAGCAGACTTCCTCATTCTTAAGTGAGGGAATATCATTAGAATTACTAGACTCTTTAAAAATGGAAGAACTTTTAAAATGTGCCCACTACACATAGACTGAGATTTCCAAATCTGCTTAGGGTATTTGGATAACCAGTTACATTTAATTTCCATTGACAATTGAGTGTCTAAATCCCTTACATGGGTTTGAAAATCCCACTCATACACATGCACGCTTCCAGAAACATCAAAGCCCCAATCAAATAACCATTAATGCATGTGCTTAATCTTAAGCATGTGAATAGGTCCCATTGACTTAAAATTAAGCACATATGTAAATATTTGCATCATTTAAGCCTAATATTAGGGCTTGATCTAGCGCCATCAAAGTCAGTGGGAGTCTTTCCACTGGTTTCAGTGGAGGCTGGGGAGACAGCAAAAGACATACTATCATATCCTGTCTGCCATTTCTTAATGCTCATAGCATTCCCTACCTATCAGCCCAATCCCCCTTCTGATGAACTGAGGAACAGTGAAACAGACGCAGCACTCTTCTATCCCTCCCACACAGGCCCACAGAAGAAACAATATAATCTGCAGTTGCAAAGATAGATTTTAATTTGTACATGTAAACTTCTCTCTTCCTCTTTCATACATAATCCATATCATTCATATATATGAAAGAGGAAGAGAGAAATTTAAGGGGAAGAAAGTAAACTTTCATCTGAGATTTGAAAGTAGATGGAGAATCATTGCAGCAGAAAGATATAGGGAAGTTGTTCCACTTGGCAGTTGCTATAGCAAGAAGGCTCTTACAGTGATGTGACTGTAGGAAGAGACAGAAATAATGCAGGTGCTGAATAAAAAGAGCAGGTTAGAGAATAAAGGGAGACTACATCTATTAGGTATGTTATATATTTCCCCCATTTGAGGTATCCTGCTGAGGTCAAGCATGTTTAGGAAAATGTCCTTGTATTCAAACAACTACTTGGTAGAAAAAAGATTTCAGTTTCTATGCAGAAATTCTGGAATTATCTGCCCAAAGTGATTAGAAATTCTGACTCCTCCTATTTCAGAAGCAAAGCTAAAGCCTACTTACACTATATTTATTTTCAGAATTCATAACTGTTATCATTGCTATTCTTCTCTTTGTCATTCCTTATTTAGACTGAGGCTCTGAGGTACATTATATAAAAAGCACTTTAATAAAAAAAAGTGTATTAGGAAGACAAAAGGCTTAAAGAGGATCATGCTACAGTGCCAAGTTAGTATTCTTAGAGATTTTAAATGACCTGGTACAAGTTAGGTCAGGGCTCCCTATAAGGCTGATGCTCAGGTTCAGCTCATTGGCTCCAAAATTTTTTAAGGTTTGAGGGGATTTCTTCCCACCCAAATATTTTTATACTGTTCATCAAAACTATATTGCCTTTAGCTGCCTTATTACACTCAAAAATGTGTGTGTGTATTCTTCTCTGTAACAGGAGGCGTTTCTTCATATCTGAGAAGCAGCTGGAAATCTTCTATAGGACTAAGGTAGGATTATGGTTCCATTTTAATGTTTATACTCACAGATAAAAGCTATCGTCCATGCAACAGGGGAGATAAGATGGCTGACAGCACTAAGCTGCCTTCAGTACGCAATGCTGATGGCTGCTTTTTTTGGCAGCCTGGGGGAGTATGCATGATTAAAGAGAGAAACTTAAGCTAAACCAGACCTTTTTTAAATTTTAAATACACTTTGGAGTAATGTTAACACATAGCACTGAACATTTCACTGTATATCTTAATAGTCTTAAGCAACTCCCTTTGTAAACAATTCATCCAGGAGTTAATTTGTCAAGTTCAATATGCATCAAAAATATTCATTTGTATCTTAAAAGGGTCTTAATGCAGAGAAGCTTTTCATCTTGGACATGTCATCACCAGCCTTCAAGCAACTTACCAGAATATATGTCCTGTGGTACAGCTATGCCACAAAAAAAGATGGGCATGATTTTTTCAACTTTTTACATCATTTTCCCATACCCTCCACCCCTCCCCAAAACTCAATTTTTAAAGAAATTTGGAAAGGCTAGACATATTTTACACATGTGCAAGAAATCCAAACAAAAGCCCCTTTTGCTAGAAAATATGTACTTGTAAAATTTAAAATCTGTCATCTTGGTTTAGTGGACTGAGACCAGGCCGGGAGCCAGAAAACCCTGAATTCTGAATCCACCTCTTCATGCACCACCACTGTCCCTATGTAAGTATTTGTAAGTATTAGTAGATTTGCTAGGCTATTTTGACGCACTGTAAACTAAGTGATTGATTTTGGCTCATGGAAGGCTGAGGATCCAATTTTGGGTCATTGTTGAATTCAGCTGAGTTATACTAATTTACATTAGTTGAAGATCTGACACTCTATGTGAACAGAAGGGAAGATTTTAAACTGAGATCGGTGTGGGTGCAGAGGTACGGTAGTTTAATATTAAATATAAAATTCCTAAAAGGTAAAATATGCTGATTTGGGCATGCAACCTTAACTAAATTTCCTAAGGAAGTATATGCACATGCAATATGATAAATGGATATGGATGCACACAACATGAATATAAAGTATGGTACTTTATTCACAGTACTTGTATGTGGATTGGGCATTTGGATTGCTGAGCAGAAAAGTCAATGGGCTTCCCAAAGTTTCATGTAAAGAAATAACTTTAAAAAAAAATCATGTAACTGCTCACCTTCAGTATTACATTTTCATACAAACAAAGCTTCTAAATGGAGCTTAGTTAATAATGCAGTCTATGGAAACAAAGGCTGAACTTTCACTTTATAATCTATATGGCTTCAGAGAGAAAATCATATAGGCTTACAGACAGGCGGTCTGTTAGCCAAGGAATTTGAGTCATGAAAAACACCATCAGATCCATGTAGCAATAGAAATGATACATCGGAATGTTCAGGTCTTCTTTGTTTATCCTGGAACAGTCTTTAGAATTCCTTTTATCTGAGTATGTGCATGAGCACAAGATGAGCTTGATATTGTTTATGCAAAAGAAGAGAAATTGTGCATTTTATCTTTCCATCTTTGGTTACATTAATCCCGGTGATGACATATTCCCCTTGGATGCTGATCCCCAAAACAGCATCTACTCTAAATTTCTTTTCTCTTGGGATAGATCCATGATGTTTCAAATCCAAATTGTTTACCTTAAATTCCAATCTACATCAGGATGTTCTTTCTAGAATGCTATGCAAACTTCTCTATACTTTTTTGGTAAGTAATATTGACAGTTCACACTGAATTTCTGTAGAACAAACTCATAATCTTTTCACATACAATTTAACATAATTTGTTTTGTTGAATGAGGGACCTCCTTGGTGATAGCTCTATAGGACAAATGCAGCTGATTAACACATTCTCACCTTATGGAAAGTTCTATTGAATTCCATAGAAAATGATGGTTTTTTTTAAACAACCTATGAGATCTATTATTATTTGTAGTACAGTAGCACCTAAAGGTCCCAAATTAAACCAGAGCATCTATGTAAATCCTAGAATAGTTTCTGGGCAAATCAAGTCTTTTGACCAATTTGAAAAATATGCAGTACATTGAAGATACCAAACTCTGTTGCAGATGTGATTCACATAGCAACAGGTCCTGCCCCGGAGAGTTACAATTTGAATATGCTAGACACAAATTGGTAAAATGAAAGTGTTACACAAGAAACAGAGGATGGAGAAAAATTAAGTGGCCTCCCCAAAGCCACACGGAACTAAATGGAAATCTCTTGAGCCCAATGTCTTAACCACAAGGCAATATTTCCTGTCAGAATATTTATATTTGCAATAGAGTTTGTAGAACAGCTCAAAAAACCCCATAGGAAAGTTATCATTTGTTCTATACTGTGGGTGAAATCCTGGCCCCACTGAAATCAATGGAAAACTCACACAGACTGACTTAAATAAGACCCAGATTTCACTTTATTAGTCTTAAACAATCTTTCTGTCATAAAATGCTTTAATGGTAGTATTGTGCAACAAAGATACTACTTATTCTATAGTTGCCAATTAGAAAATTGAAACTAAGGGCTTAATCTTGCAACCCATATTCAGTTAAGAAGTTGTTACCTTATCTTATATATTTTATTCACTTACAAGTAGCCCTCATACTTCATAAGGATTACTCATATGAGTAAGGGTTCATTTTAAGGGAGCAGGTCCTTAACACTACAGTATTCGGGATCACAATAACTATTTAATCTTTGTATCATGGTTAATCATCATATAGCGATTAGCTTAATTTTGATTACTGGCCCTGGTTATTAGTTACACAAAGCCCCCTTTACATTATTCTGGAAATGTAAAGGTACTTTAAAGGCCCTCTGAAGATGTGCCCTACACAATGGGGTTACCTAGTAAGTGTAGAACTGGCACAAGTACTCTAACCAGCGCCAGGTACATGAGGAGCAGGATGGAGACAAAGCTAGAATGCACTGCCCTAAGGTTATATATTGCTTCCCAGAGCTCATTGGAAACAGAGTGTGATTTTGAGTAGACTGGAGTGTGTTCTAACTTATACCATGGGCCAGTCAGGACAGACCCAGAAAATGATTCCTGCAAAGGTGGCATAAAACTACATTTACCTCTCGCTATCACTATCTTTCTATTCTTGTGCAAAGCTCAGGTCAGAAATTTGGTGTTGATTGAGTTAATTCACTGGATTTTATCCTATGAAGAACTGAGTTCAAATTTGTTTTGGATCACAAGTTATGAATTTCATGTCTTCAATCTACTGCACATTTCTCAAAAAGGCCCAAAGTCCTGAATTCATGTTAACTGTCCTGGATAATTTGCAAACATCCCAGGCATTCACAGTCCTGGTCAGTGTTCTCTGGGGGCTAGGAAAGAGATCTCTAGTTCCGTAAAGAATTGTGAGTATTTGGAAAACATTTAATCCCGAATCTGAGAAACATTCAAAAACTTGAAATTTTTCACAAAACCGGAAGTCCACAAAATTTTGTTTCGGATACACTGAAATGAAATAAGTTTCCCGGGGTTTTCTGGAGCCGGGCCGCCCTGAGATCCCTGCCTCTGCAGCCATTCTTTCGGCAAGCTGCTAAGTAGCAGAGGAGCTTGGGAGCTGGGCTTCCTCATCAACCAGTAAGGCTGCCCTGAAAAATGTTACATCAGAAAAATTTCCAACCAGCTCTAATCCTGGGTACTGGGCATGCTGGGTATAGCTCAGAGTGGGCAGAAGACCAGCTGGATCTTGCCCATTTCCCCTGCTTCATTTGCCATTCTGTTCTGTGGTTGATATATGTATATGTGCAGAGGTGAATGATTATGGGGCAGGGAGCACATGGCTCTGTTTTTTCTACTGCGATGGTGGGGGGAGAACAATGGAGAGGAAAGGAGGGAAAAGTTCATTATCAGGTAAGTGAGAGAAATGGACAGAAAAAATTGGGAGTCAGAGGCAGTTGGGGATGGAAGTGATTCATATGGGAGCGAAGAGGGGGGGAAGAAATAATGGGGCAGATGAAATAGAGTGTAAAGGGGGGAGAAGGAGAGAATCAGCTGGGAGAGGAAAGAAATGGACTAACAAAATGTACAGGAAATTGGAAAAATGCTTCCTGAAGTTGACAATAGGTATAAGAATAGGCATGTGATCCTCCCTCTGAACACAATTAACAAAGTTATCAAGAAAATGGTAGGCATAGTAAGTGGATGAATTAGGCACTGATCCTACAATTGCCTACAGACAGACCCTTGCATGCACTGGGAGCCTTGTTGAAATCAGTGGTGCTCTGTGAAGGTGCACGAATTCATCCAGGTATTCATTTGTAAAATTAAAGCCTCAATCAGCTAGGGCCTGATCCTAGTAGAAACGGAATGCCTCAACTCCTATTGAAGCGAATGTGTGTTGAAGGCACTTGGCAGCTCTGAAGATTGGGTCTCCAGTTTCTCATTAGCATCAGAAAAGAGGTAGGTGGTCAGGAGGGATTTAAATGTGCAGGGGGAAGCAGTTTTTTGGATCAGGATCCTCCATGGCATGGGAGAAAGCATACAGTTAGCTGAGGTAGAAGCAGACAAACAAGGTGGTGATGAGGTATCGTCGGCCGAGTGAAGGGTCTGGGGTCGGACAGGTTGGGCAACAAAGATAATTTATTTATAGGGGTTTTCACAATATCGCAAAAAGGGTGTCTTTATGTGGTTCAGTTTTCATTCTCATAATAAAACGAAATATTATAAATATACTGTTATGTGCACATGCAGTTCTCCCATGAGGTGTCTTGAAGGTCTCCACACATCATCCTACATGAAGAAGTGACTTTGGGTAGAAAAACTGTTAAATCTTGGTTACAGTGACATTGTGGACATCACAAAGCCACCACAAATTGATATCAGTGGCAGTCACTTCTTAAAAGAGATCCAGGGCTGGAACAGCAAGGGGTTTGTGAGTCGTCAAAACTAAGGTGTTTTGTCAACATTTTGTGAGGAACCTTGAAGAGGATCTGTCTGCTTCGCTTTAACTAGTGCTGTTACTTTGGTAAGTACTAAATTCACTCCCATGACAAAGACCTAGATTTCTGACTTGCACAATACATCCACTCAACAGAGTAATAGTGAGTAAAAAAACCTCCTTGCAGCCCTGTGCAGGCTACCCAGACCTTGTGTCTGGGCTCACAGGAGTAAGCAGATATTACTCCACTTAGTCTTTGCCAATTGGATTGTGAGTTAAGTGGGGTTGGGAAACCTGGCTAATACAGCTGACATAACACATCATAATTTGTTGCTGGTATAGGGAACTCTCGTGGAACAATGAAGAAGCAGGGGTGTAACTGTGACTCAGAGGAATGTGTCTTGGTCTTCATGGTTCCTGAGGCTACTCCTATGATGGTGCAGCTTAAGCACCCTCCCCCTTTCTACAGAGCTGTGTATAAAGTATCAGTGTTGTCCAAAGCAGGTGCTGCAGATGCTCACTTTGAATGGCGAGACTGAGGGATAGGAAGGGGAGTTGGTGCTTTGCCAAGGGAGTTGCTGAGATTCAGTGGAGGCCGAGAGCTCATGCCAGGCTGGGAAGGGCGACCTGGTGGTTTGCATTTCTCTCACTGGCTGCCGGGGGGGAAGTAGGTCCCTGCCCCAGCCTGTTCATCCTGGTTCCTACCTGTTCCCCAGCCAATCTCTGGCACCACAGTGGCCACTTCAGCTCCTCTGAATTCTGCTCTCCCTCCTTCCTCACCAGCATGTGTGCAGTTTACAGGAAACATTGGTTCCTAAAATATGTAGTGGCGGAAAGTACAGGGGTGGAACATGGATCAATCCCCACAGTATTTCCATTGTTAAGGTGCTAGCTCCCCCAACTCAAAGAAAGAAATAGGTTTTTATCACATCTCTTTATTTTAAGAAGAAAACTGTATTTTACACTGGGAACATACAGGTTAACTTCAAAAGGAAGTGTTACACAATCTCTTATAAAATATAGTGTCAGGTTGAAAAGCGGCAATCAAATTTACCAGTTATATTATTAAATTGACTTCACTAATAAGTACATAGTGCATGCTGTGGGAAAGGATCAGTTAAAACAGTCACAAGTTTATCCTAGGATTGAATTTCACCATTTCTGATGCTTTTATCATACTTTCATAATGAAACTGACCTTATGATTAAAGTTTAAACATTTCACAAAATTCCACCAGGTAAATGGACAACACAACAAAACCAAACCACCGACTACTCCTCATCATTTTTAGCCAGTTTTGCTAAAAGTAAGATTTTTTTTCTAAGGCACAATCACAGTCTTAGTGCACCCCTCAGTAATAAAGTTCATCCCCACCATTTACATCATCCAGTTGTTCCATAAGAAGCAATACCAGAGTCAAAGCAACACAAAATGTGAAACTATCATTTCATGTTTATCCATGGACTATTGTATGTTATATCCACACCCTCTGTCTGTTCTGTTTGTTTAGAGCAGAGGTTTTCTACTGTTCTGTTTGTACAATGCCTAGCATAATGGGGCCCCATTCTTGTCTGGTTTCTAGGCACTATCATAATAAATATGATTAACAGTAACAATGATCAAAATGTTAATTTGTAAAAAGACAGAATTGTTTCCTAGTTGTGCTTTAATTCCTTCATGATTTTGAATTAAAGCTAACCCCTTATTTACACTAGGTGGTCGAGACATGTTACAAAATGTAATTAAAATATAGATTCTCAAGGTACTGATGTACCTAACTGAAATGATTTCAATGGGAGATGCTAGGTGCTGAGTAGACATAGTTGAAAAACGTATTATGAAAAGAGGCTTTTGACAACAAAGTGTGGTGGGTTTTTTTTGTTTGTTTGGTTTTTTTTTTGCAAATTAAAAAACAAAATCCATTGCTTAAATAAATGGAAAAAGATATTTTCACTTTCATCAATTTTTTTTGCAGGGGGAAAAAATAATTTCCTGGCCCGTTCTTGTGGGTGAACACAGTTGAAAATTTGTTCATGACATTAATAAAGGAGCACAATAAAAATGCCAATGTGAAAAAAATACCCTGTTTAACTAAAAATTAGGAAAACATGCATAAAGAAGGATACTTCATGAGAGTAGGGGAGTGTTCATTCTGTTTTTACAGAAGTATTTTATAATGGCCTTAAATAAAAATTTCCAGTGTATTGTTAGTCTCTCCAATTCTCTGCTATAATCTCTCTGGCTTTTTCTTATATTGTGGAGATAAAGATTTTGTGAAAGAGGATTGCTGAGATTTTATAATGCCAACTACAGCAAAACAAAAACTCAAAAGAGAAAAGGCAGGGGCACCATACAGCAAGTAATCTCTTGAGGCCAATAAATTATGACCACAACTAGAGCTGGTATCATTTAAGTACTCTTTAGTTTCTGATGATAAAGCACTAGCTTATCACTGTGCTGACAACTGCAAGCCCCTGTGGCCCCAGTTTATAGCTTGTCCATTTGTTACCCAGCCAGCCACACTGAATTTAACACAATGCAGTAAACTATCGAGTGGATCAGAAGCAGGGATGAACCCAAGCTTAGTCCAAACGAAAAATCCTTCAACATAGAAAGAAGAGGGTGGCAGGAGAGGATGTCCAGAGGTCTTCTATCCATACACCATTTGTCTACTAAACATGTCAGTAATTGACTTCAGTAGTGATTAGAAGCTAGTCTGAACTAGCTATGGAGATGTTCCAAGAGGGGGCATTTTGTTCAGGTAATTGAAAGTCCCTGTGGCAGAACACTGAACTTTGTTACCTTTGGTACATGATCTCTGCAAGTAAATAAATATGTTAGCAACAATAATGCAAATGGTATAATTCTGGCTTGGTGCTAGTTCCACTTGGGTGCTGTACTGGCTAAAAAATTGACCTGGCTTAGAGGGGAAGTGGAGACAGATATCAAACAAACAAACAAACAAACAAAACCCACAATATATCACAAATGGAAGAAAGTGGGGAAGTTGATAGCAATTAATATAAACCAGAAGCTAGGAATTGTAGACGATTGATATGGGAAGCAAAGAAAAAATCAATGGGCTGCAGAGTTAAGGACAATAAGAAGGTGCCTTTTAAGTATACTAAAAACAAAAAGAATCCTAACATTACTAGATAGAAATGGTAGCATTATCAATAATAATTCAGAAAAGGCAGATGTGTTCAATAAATATTTATGTTCTGTATTTGAGAAAAAGCCAGATGGATGTAGTCATATCCTGTGATGATAATGATGACAATCTTTCCATTCCAATAGTAACTGAGGAGGATGATAAATAGCCACTACTAAAGTTAGACATTTTTAAATCAGCAGGTCTGAAAAACTTGCAGCCAAGAATTTTAAAAGAGCTGACTAAATGAGCTCACTGAACCATTAATGTTAATTTTCAATAAGTCTTCGAACAGTGTGGAAGTGCCAGAAGACTGGAAAAAAGCTAATGGTGTGCCAATATTTTAAAAGGGTAAATGGGGTGACCTATGTAATGATAGGACTTTCAGTCTGACATTGATCCCAGGGAAGATGACGGATCAGATGGTAAGGGACTCCAATAATAAAGAATTAAAGGAGGATAATACGATTAATGCCAATCAGCATAGATGTATGGGGAATAGATCTGTCAAGCTAACTTGATATCTTTTTCTGATAAGATTATTAGTTTGACTGATAAAGGTAGTAGTGCTGGTGTAATACACTGAGACTTCTGTAAAGCATTTGACTTGGTGTCATGCAACATTTTGAATTTAAAAACACTGGAACAATACAAAGTTAACGTGGCATATATTAAATGGTGTGAACAGAAGCAGGTGATAATGAGTGATTTGTCCCCAAGCCTCTTTAACATATACAAAGATTTTAGCTTGGAAAGTTGTGATGAAATGGAAGGAACAGGAATTTCCATTGGTGGGCACCTCTTAATCAATCTTTGATATGCTGATGAGATGTCACTCTTTGCTACAATCACCAATGCAATACAACTAATGTTGGAGTCAAAAAACTGTTAGGAATATGGACTATTCATGAATATGACAAAAACAAAATGTGTGTACATTGATGCTGTGATGAATGCGGGTGTTCTGTCTGTACCACTTCTGAATTTTGGATGATTTTATAAAATGTATCATGAAATTATTGTGTTATGGAAAGCCTAGACGTCTGTGGATCCCTCGTGAGTTAGCAGAGTTGTGTCATGTCCCTGCCAGGCCAGAGACAATGGTGAATGACCAGCACTCAATAATGGTCTATTCAAAGTAAAACACCTTGGGACAATAGGTTTGTTCTACCTGGAAGAAAACACTTCCTCCTCCTGTCTTAAGGGAGGGCATTTAGGATTAATGGTAAATTACCAGAAAGCAAAATAAAAGAAGCAGGTGACCCCAGCAAGGGACTCTCAGTAGGGAACTAAGAACCATTTTACACCCTGAGTGTGGCTGCTGCAGGGGCATTGTAGGCAAGGGGATGGAGGATCCTGCCAGACTGAAGAACGCAGATCATCTCCAAGTACTCCCAACCCCTCCCCCGCCCCTGGAGTTAAACTGTAAACCAGAAGTTTCACACCTGGGAGAGACAGAGGGGTAAGTGATGTGCCCAGAGGGTTTAGATGGCTGGGCAGTGGGTTCCAACACTTGGAAGAGGGTGTTAAATAGAAAAGATGCACCTTGAGAGTGAACTGAGGGACCCTGAGATTGGGGCTGTGGCAGGGCTCCGTTCAGGCTCCAGGAGCTTTAAAAACCCTGAGGAATCCAAAGTGCAGAGTTGTGGATTCCCCACAAAGCAAATTTAGTGAGTGACCAGGAAAGGGATCTGTGACAGAGCCAACTAACACAAACAGACAGCAAGTGGACATCACGATTAATAGGCAAGCTGTAGAGTCAGTAGAAGGATTTAATTATGTGGCCAACCAAAGAGGCTTTGCTAAAGAATCAGAAAATGACTCCGTATGGCTTACTCAGCTATTGCCTCTCTTAAGAAAGTGTGGAAAACCATGGCATCTTGAAATGATCGAAGATGTGACTGGTGAAAAGCCTAATTTTTTCCATAGTAATGTATGGATGCTGCTGACAAGAAGAAAATTGAAGCTTTTGAAATGTGATTCTGGAGAAGAGTCTTGCATATCTCATGGATAGAAAACCAGATGAATGTCTATGTTAGAAATATTATTGGAGAGAAGCAGACCCTAATGTTAGAAATGAAAAAACACAAACATATGTACTTTGGTTTCGTTAGCCATAGAGATGGAAATAACCTTGAGAAAGTTATTATGGAAGAAATGGTCAAGGTTTATCATAGTAGTGGCCAATCAGTGAGGAGCTGGATGGGTGGTGTGCAGCAGATCAGAGGAAGGTCAGCTGCTTTATGCTTGAAGTTAGCATTGGATCATGAAGGTTTCAGAAAATGCTGCTATGATTTTTTGTTACTTATTTACATTAAATTGATTAAAAACTGGATAACGGATAGGTCTCAAAAATATAATTGTAAACAGGGAATCATCAATGAGCAGGTGAGTTTCTAGTCAGATCTCACAGGGATCGGTTCTTGACCCTATGCTATTAAGTATGTTTCTCAATGACTTGGAAGAGAACATAAAATTGTCACTGATAAAGATTGCAGATGACCCAAAGATTGGGGAAGTGTTAAATAATGGAGAGGACAGGACACAGATACATAGTGATCTGGATCATATGGTAATCTGCGCATAAGTGAACAATATGTTTTAATGTGGCTAAATGTGCATGTTTTCATGTAGGAACAGCAAATATAGCTCATATTTATAAATGGGGGACTCAATCCTGGGAAGCAGTGATTATGAAAAAGACTGGGGGATCATTGTGGATAATCAGATGAACATGAGTTCCCATTGAGATGCTGCAGCCAAAAGGTTTAATGTCATCCTTGAATGCATAAACAGGGAAATTTCAAATAAGAGTAGAGAGGTTATTTTGCCTTCTTATTTGGAACTGGTACAATGGCTGCTGGAATAGTGTGTCCAGGACTGGTGTCCACAATCAGTAAGGATGATGATAAATTAAAGAGGGTTCAGAGAAGAGCCACGAGAAAGACGAAAAGATTAGAGTACATGCTTTATAGTGATAGTCTCAAGGAGCTCAGTCTTTTTAGTTTAACAAAAAGAATGTTAATGGTGACTTGATTACAGCCTAAAAGTACCTACATGGGGAATAAACATTTGATAATGGGCTCTTCAATCTAGTAGAAGAAGGTATAACATGGCTAGAAGTTGAAGTTAGACAAATTTAGACTCTAAATAAGGCATACATAATTAACGTCTCTAGTTAAATTACCCTCTAGTAAGATAATTAACCCTTGGAACAATTTATCATGAGTCATGTTGGAATCTCTATCACTGACCATTTTAAAATCACAAATAGATGTGTTTCTAAAAGCTCTGCTCTGGGAATTATCTGCTCTGGGACGGGCTCCACCTAACAAAGAGAGGGAAGAGCATCTTCGCAAGCAGGCTGGCTAACCTAGTGAGGAGGGCTTTAAACTAGGTTCACTGGGGGAAGGAGACCAAAGCCCTGAGGTAAGTGGGGAAATGGGATCCTGGGAGGAAGCACGAGCAGGAGAGCGCAAGAGGGGAAGAGTCCTGTCTCATACTGAGAAAGAGGGACGATCGATGAGTTATCTTAAGTGCCTATACACAAATGCAAGAAGCCTGGAAAACAAGCAGGGAGAACTGGAAGTCCTGGCACAGTCAGGGAACTATGATGTGATTGGAATAACAGAGACTTGGTGGGATAACTCACATGACTGGAGTACTGTCATGGATGGATATAAACAGTTCAGGAAGGACAGGCAGGGCAGAAAAGGTGGGGGAATTGCGTTGTATGTAAGAGAGGAGTATGACTGCTCAGAGCTCCAGTATGAAACTGCAGAAAACCCTGAGAGTCTCTGGATAAAGTTGAGAAGTGTGAGCAACAAGGGTGATGTCATGGTCAGAGTTTGCTATAGACCACCAGACCAGGGGGATGAGGTGGACGAGGCTTTCTTCCGGCAACTAACAGAAGTTGCTAGATTGCAAGCCCTGGTTCTCATGGGAGACTTTAATCACCCTGATATCTGCTGGGAGAGCAATACAGCGGTGCACAGACAATCCAGGAAGTTTTTGGAAAGTGTAGGGGACAATTTCCTGGTGCATGTGCTGGAGGAACCAACTAGGGGCAGAGCTTTTCTTGACCTGCTGCTCACAAACAGGGAAGAATTAGTAGGGGAAGCAAAAGTGGATGGGAACCTGGGGGGCAGTGACCATGAGATGGTCGAGTTCAGGATCCTGACACAAGGAAGAAAGGAGAGCAGCGGAATACGGACCCTGGACTTCAGAAAAGCAGACTTTGACTCCCTCAGGGAACAGATGGTCAGGATCCCCTGGGAGAATAATATGAAGGGCAAAGGGGTCCAGAAGAGCTGGCTGTATTTTAAAGAATCCTTATTGCGGTTGCAGGAACAAACCATCCCGTTGTATAGAAAGACTAGTAAATATGGCAGGCAGGCAGCTTGGCTAAACAGTGAAATCCTTGCTGATCTTAAACGCAAAAAAGAACCTTACAAGAAGTGGAAGATCAGACAAATGACCAGGGAGGAGTATAAAAATATTGCTCAGGCATGCAGGAGTGAAATCAGGAAGGCCAAATCACACTTGGAGTTGCAGCTAGCAAGAGATGTTAAGAGTAAAAAGAGCATTTCTTCAGGTATGTTAGCAACAAGAAGAAAGTCAAGGAAAGTGTGGGCCCCTTACTGAATGAGGAAGGCAACCTAGTGACCGAGGATGTGGAAAAAGCTAATGTACTCAATGATTTTTTTGCCTTTGTCTTCACGAATAAGGTCAGCTCCCAGACTGCTGCATAGGGCAGCACAGTATGGGGAGAAGGTGACCAGCCCTCTGTGGAGAAAGAAGTGGTTCGGGACTATTTAGAAAAACTGGACGAGCACAAGTCCATGGGGCCAGATGCACTGCATCCAAGGGTGCTAAAGGAGATGGCGGATGTGATTGCAGAGCCATTGGCCATTATCTTTGAAAACTCATGGTGACTGGGGGAGGTCCCGGATGACTGGAAAAAGGCTAATGTAGTGCCCATCTTTAAAAAAGGGAAGAAGGAGGATCCGGGGAACTACAGGCCAGTCAGCCTCACCTCAGTCCCTGGAAAAATCATGGAGCAGGTCCTCAAGGAATCAATTATGAAACACTTAGAGGAGAGGAAAGTGATCAGGAACAGTCAGCATGGATTCACCAAGGGGAAGTCATGCCTGACTAACCTAATTACCTTCTCTGATGTGATAATTGGCTCTGTGGATGAGGGGAAAGCAGTGGATGTGTTATTCCTTGACTTTAGCAAAAGCTTTTGATACGGTCTCCCACAGTATTCTTGCCGCCAAGTTAAAGAAGTATGGGCTGGATGAATGGACTGTAAGGTGGATAGAAAGCTGATTAGATCGTCGGGCTCAACGGGTGGTGATCAATGGCTCCATGTCTAGTTGGCAGCCGGTTTCAAGCGGAGTGCCCCAAGGGTCGGTCCTGGGGCCGGTTTTGTTTAATAGCTTTATTAATGATCTGGAGGATGGTGTGGACTGCAGTCTCAGCAAGTTTGCAGATGACTAAACTGTGAGGCGTGGTAGATGCACTGGAGGGTAGGGATCGGATACAGAGGGACCTAGACAAATTAGAGGATTGGGCCAAAAAAAACCTCATGAGGTTCAACAAGGACAAGTGCAGAGTCCTGCACTTAGGACGGAAGAATCCTATGCACTGCTACAGACTAGGGACCGAATGGCTAGGTAGCAGTTCTGCAGAAAAGGACCTAGGGGTCACAGTGGACGAGAAGCTGGATATGAGTCAACAGTGTGCTCTTGTTGCCAAGAAGGCTAACGGCTTTTGGGGCTGTAGAAGTAGGGGCATTGCCAGCAGATCGAGGAACGTGATCGTTCCCCTTTATTCGACATTGGTGAGGCCTCATCTGGAGTACTGTGTCCACTTTTGGGCCCCACACTACAAGAAGGATGTGGAAAAATTGGGAAGAGTCCAGCGGAGGGCAACAAAAATGATTAGGGGTCTGGAGCACATGACTTATGAGGAGAAGCTGAGGGAACTGAGATTGTTTAGTCTCCAGAAGAGAAGAATGAGGGGGGATTTGATAGCTGCTTTCAACTACCTGAAGGGGGGATTCCAAAGAGGATGGAGCTCAGCTGTTCTCAGTGGTGGCAGATGACAGAACAAGGAGCAATGGTCTCAAGTTGCAGTGGGGGAGGTCTAGGTTGGATATTAGGAAACACTATTTCACTAGGAGGGTGGTGAAGCACTGGAATGCGTTACCTAGGGAGGTGGTGGAATCTCCTTCCTTGGAGGTTTTTAAGGCCCGGCTTGACAAAGCCCTGTCTGGGATGATTTAGTTGGGAATTGGTCCTACTTTAAGCAGGGGGTTGGACTAGATGACCTCCTGAGGTCCCTTCCAACCCTGATAGTCTATGATTCTATGATTCTAAGATGACCACAATGGTCCCTTCTGGCCTTGGAATTTCTGAATCTATCATTCTATGAATAATGTCATTATACACACACTCACTTGGGATACTGTGTTCAGTTTTGGTCACCCTATCTCAAAAAGATATAGCAGAAATAGAAGGTGTCCAAGTAATGATCACAATTGTAAGTGTTTATCCATGTGATCAGAGAGCGAGAGAATGACTCTGACTCTGTAGTCCAGTAGTTAGGGCATCCACCTGGAAGATGGGAGACCCAGGGTCTGATCCAGTCCCCCTGCTCCTACCACTCTTTGGTTATTTATCCACAGTGGAACAGTTTCAGCAGGAAAGTTGGAGGGAACCCCAAATCAGAATATTAGCAGTTAGAGCACTCTCCTGAGAGCTGGGAGACCCCTATTCAAATCTTTTCTTCCCATCAAGCTGAGGTGGGAATTGAACCTTTGTCTTCCCACATCCCAGGCAATTGCTCTAACCATTAGTATAAAAGTTCTAAACTTGGTATCTCCACCACCTCATTTCCCTCTCCCGTCTGCAGATTTTAAATGGGACCTGGTAGATGGCCTACAAGCATTTCTACGGGATTCAGCTCTACACTTGACATAAGTGGCTGAACTCCATCTTTTCCTGGTTTGTAAATCACTCTAGGGCTTAGGGGGAGATAAGCATCCAGACACTAGAGGGAGGCAGCAGTGCACATGCCCAGAAATGGAAATATAGGTGCCTAAAGAAATTTATGCTGAAAATTTAAGCACTGAGTGAGTTTAGGTGGTTACAGGGTTTGGAGGGAGTTTTATGGATTGCAGTGGAGCCAAAACTGGGACTTAGGCACGTAAGTCCGGGGTTTAGGCACCTAAGTATCTTTGTGGATCTGGGCCAGAGAAATTAAAGTCAAAAGTATCCACTAATGTAGGGTACCCAATTTGAGACATGGGTCCTACAGATAGCAATCTCCTTCACTATACAGCCCTGATACATTCCCAGAGCAGGTCCATCCTGAATGAAGCGGGGGTCCTGAGAAGAAAGTTTATGGCATCATGTCATTAAAGACTGTATTATAATATATATGCACAAGGGAGCTGAATTAAGGATACAGATGCAACCTTAATTTTGGCATTTCCTAAATTTTCAGTGCTTCAGTTTGCAATCTTAATAATGTTCTTTCAGTGTAGTTTTCTATGTGTAGTTATAACTAAAACTTGAGGTTAGCCTCTACTTACTGTGAACTATCATCTGTGTTTGAGAACATTTAGAGCTCTCTCATCCAGCTTGGTTATCATCTGTGAAATAGCATTGTTGCTAGTTTATATCAAAAGAGACAACTAAGCAAATAAAACTATTGTTTCAAATGTGGGGGTTTTTTGTTTGTTTTTGCAAAAGAGAAAAAAAGGTTATAAAAGGTCTTTTATTTTATAAAGCTTCACTGAAAGTGACACTTACAACATTTCTTATTTCCTGCTTTTTATCTATCTATCTATCTAGGATGGACTAATCAGGCAATCTTTATTTTTTTTCTCAGTTAAACTCCCTATCAGTCTCTCTCCAATTACTGATCTGTCCCAGACAGATCTACAGTTTCTCTTTCTGTCCAATTTCTGTGACAAAATGCCACAATGTGCTTCTACTCCCTGGATTCTTTCTCTGCCCCTGGAATTGCTTAAGCTGCTAAAAACTGGTTCTTGGCAGCAGTTGCTGACAACAGTTAAATTTTAATAACCTTTACTTATAATTACAAATGGTGCCATGAAGAGAGCTATTGAGAAAAGTGGAGTTTTTTTAATGTCCTGTAAACTGCACAGTGTTAATATCCATCTGGGAAGAAATAATGGGATTCCTTCTGTTCATAATTATGTTCAGTTTGAAATTAGGATATCTCTAATCTATTTCTAGGTGCCTATTTGGGGGCATTTGAATACTTCTTTTGATATTTAAAGCCTAGAGTCTCTTTACTAAACTTATATTAGCTGTACTTTTTAGGTTTTATTAAACATCATTACAGAGGATTGTGGCCAACAACTGATGTGTGGTTAATTAATTCATGTTTTTTTTTCCTCCGGAGGCAATTAACACATCAATCATAATAGATTTTTAACAATTGGTAAATGACTGCTACCAGACAATACTGGCTATAAAGAAAAAAATCTCTCTGTGAATAAGAATATATAAATATTATGACAATTACTGGTGTATTACTTCACCAGTAAATGATCAGAATGAAAATTCAATAATAGTGGCTTATTTTATGTATCCTCTATTAGGAAGAGGCGCATATACATTAATATAAGAGGAAATTGAGCGCATTGCTTGGTTTCTGTTTTAAATATTAATCAGTTCCTAGATGTTTCTGTCACTTTGTACTACCCTGCCAGAACTTTCTAAAAATAAAATTAAAGGTAAAACTTCTGCCCTGACTTAAGCAGAATGCAACTTCTAATGACACTGAAAGCAAATTCCACACAAATTGAGTTCTGGACTGCAGATTCAGAACAAATTTCCATTGACTTCAAAGAGGTTGCACTTGGTTTAATTCAAGGCAGAATTTAGCCCTTTGTATTTGTCCAAATAATAAGATCCTGGTCTCCTTAATCATGTAATATTCTGACTGAAGCCAAGAGAGGAAAGATTAGTTCCATTGTTTGAAAGTTTGATTTAGTACTACTGAGAGCTCTGGCTTTTATGGTCAAATAAAATATGTTTTCTGTATATATTCTGGAGCTAACTTTGAAATGCATGTAGTGGAATTTGTGTTCTGTGAATGGAATGTGTATAGTCTGTGCATGCATGTTGTGTTACTGTGGAATCTGTGTTTGAGTGTATGTAACACTGACAGACCATGGTCATCAGCGGGCAGGATTGAACGTGGGGCTTCCAGAGTTTAATTCATGAGCTTCTACCATATGAGCTAAAAGCCAGCTGGCTGTTGGCTAGGGTTGTAGAGCAGACTCATTTTATCTATCTCTCTAAGTGGTCGTGGTGCCACTAGATGGGACAGAACACCACACCCAGGAGGTGTGTGGGTTACATGTACATTACAGAGCCTGTTGTTGAACCATGTTTCTAAATTTTCAAAAGTTCTGAACATTGTAGAATTTGTTTTGCTGAATGCCAAGTCTCCTTAACTTGGGGCAGTAAGTTGCTTGCTAGCATTTATACAAAATAGTTAAACAGACACAGAGCTTATGAATAATAACTCACTTTAAAATGTGCCTTTCATAGATGAAATATAATGCCAGGCAATATGAGTTTAGCACTCAGGGTTGGATATGGACATATGTTCTGAGTCTGTAGTCCAGAACTCAGTTTGTGTGCTTGCTGTTGTATTTCTTTCTGGATTTTTCCAAAACTTATGAACATTGTGGAATTTGCTTTCAGTGCACTAAAAGTTGCATTCTGTTTAAGTCAGGGCAGAAGTATTTTTAGAAATATGGTAGACAAGTTAAGGGCTTTTTCACTTCTGGATAAGAAAAATTAGATCATGTCTCAAAGATGAAAAACTATGGTCTTAAACTTGCAAACATTTAACTTCAGGCAGGTGACTTTCATAGGACAACTCTTAAGAGTTTTCATACATCCTTAACCATGTGCAAGATTGTGGCTTAAGTATGATATTGCCCTGAGTCCGGATTCAAACGTGAGTTCTAGGAACACCTAGATGCTGTGGGAAGAAGTAATAGTAATTTAGTAGGCAGCAGTTTTTCTCCGTCTAAGTGATTACTGAACCAATGAGACAGCATTGTGGTAGGGCACACTGTGCAGCTGAAGATGTTGAGGTTCCAATCATATAGGGAAATCCTATAGAATATAATAGAACAGGGGTAGGCAACCTATGGCATGTGTGCCGAAGGCGGCACGCGAGCTGATTTTCAGTGGCACTCACACTGCCCGGGTCCTGGCCACCGGTCCAGGGGACTCTGCATTTTAATTTAATTTTAAATGAAGCTTCTTAAAAATTTTAAAAACCTTATTTACTTTACATACAGCAACAGTTTAGTTTTATATTATAGACTTATAGAAAGAGACCTTCTAAAAATGTTAAAATGTATTACTGGCCCGCAAAACCTTAAATTAGAATGAATAAATGAAGACTCGGCACACCACTTCTGAAAGATTGCCGACCCCTGTAATAGAAAATCATAATATTTGAATAGATTTGTTTTTAACGATACTGGAGAATTCAAGAGTATTACATCCATACTATAGAATTGAAAAGGATGGTGTCACAACAACAAAAAACTTACAAAAGGGCTATTAAATTCTCTAGATTTAAAAATTCTCTAACATTGTGTACATTTTTATTAAAGAGACAAGGTATGGGAGGTACTATCTTTTATTGGAACAACTTCTATTTGTGAGAGAGACAAGCTCTTGAACTTACACAGAGCTCTTCTTCAGGTCTGGGAGAAGTATTCAAGGCTTGTCTACACTTAAAATGCTACAGCAGCCTGCTGCACCACTGTAGTGCTTAAGTATAGACACTACCTGTGTCAGTGGAAGGAGTCCTCCCATCAGCGTAGGTAATCCACCTCCTCATGAGGCCGTAGCTAGGTTGATGGTTGATTGGTGCAGCTATGCCAATGCAGCATTTTAAGTGTAGACCTGCCCTGAGTATCTTTCCTAGACCTGAAGAAGAGCTGTGTGAAGCTCAGTAGCTTGTTTCTCTCGCCAACAGAAGTTGATCCAATAAAAAACATTACCTCACCCATCTTGTCTCTCTAATATCTTGGGACCAAAACGGCTACAACAACACGGCAAACTCTTCACAGAACCCTATTATAGTTCTATTTACAAAAAAAAAAAAAAAAAAACTCCCTAGGAAATTCTATGGGACTTTTTCCATAAGAATTAAGCCTCTTGCAAACATTAAAGATCCCTTGACATGGTTCATAAAAGCCAGGGCATTAATTTCTGTGTCCTGGCAAAATTCCAGCTCAGGTGATTACATCTGCCTATCTAAATTAGTGCTGCCATATCATTTGGATGCAGTATCCATCTTCATATCATGTGCTAAAGTGTTGGGAAGTTTTGCTGTGCGCTATTAAATTGTCTTCTTTTCTTTAGAGTTGTCTGCATTTTTAGTGGGGGGTGAAATATCTCTTTATATCCCTTACTTTTTTACAGTTATATTGTGAGAATCAATTAACATTGGTAAATTGCTTAGACAGGTTCAGATGAAAGGCTTAATACGAGAACAAAATACTATTACAAATTCTCAGTGTCAAGCCTTAGTGAGCAAACTCTTCCAAGAACAACACATTGCACCAGTTCTCCCTCTAGTGGCTAGTGCACTAGATTATAACTACTACTTCTATCTGCTAACAGAGTTGTTCCTTTAATACACATGATAGAGGACTATGCTTTGGTGTTGAAGGTCCTGGATTCAAATTCCACTGATGACCCACATGGGTATTGCTACACAAAGAGTTAATGGGTTGTCATCCAAGTTCACTTTTTGTTGTGACTGTACAATACATAATGAGCTAAACAGAAATCCTACGCAGGAGCCAGAGGACCTGCTGAAGCCATGAAGGGAAGTTCATACTTAGAGCATTGCCACTTGATCTCACCAATTTTCCTTTCTTAGTGGGGGTGATCCTCATCCTGGCTCCCTGTCAAATGATAAAAAGAAGGGAGAGATGGGGTGCATTGCCTAAACACCAAACTATATTTGTTTCCAAGTCATTTTGATTAATTTCAGTTTAGATGGGGGAGCCTCAGTAAAGAAAAAAAGAATGCTCATTTGGGTCTTGATCCAAAGCCTTCTGAGATCAGTGGGAGTCTTTTCACTGACTTCACTGATGTTTGGATCAGGCCGTCTGACCCTAAAACTAAAAAAAAAACTTTTAAAAAATGATCTTTTCAGAGTTTTCACTTCAGTTTATGTGAAAGTTTGTTTGCTTGTTCGCTTGTTAAACCTTGACGATGCAGGGTGAAATACTGGCATCATGAGACCAAATCCCAGATATTCTACTCAGACCTAAAATCAATGGGATTTTTGCCTAAGTAAAGAGCAAATAAAATATAGATGTTAGCCTATAAATTGTGTTTTATGTTCCATAATGTATATTTTAGGACATCGCCACAGCTTATTCCACATCCCTTCCCACCCAATATGAACACAAGCACATGTTTAATCATAGGATAACAAGTAGGCAGCCAAGTAAATGAAGCATAATTGGTTGACTACAGTTTTGTATCAATAGCACAATGTCTGATAATGTGACCTTTTAAATTAACCTACTTTAAAGCTGTAATCATTCAAAATAGACAGATACAAAGAAGCTTATTAGCAACAAGCAAAATGAAAATATAACCCATCAATCAGATTTCATGATTGCCAGATAAAAATGTTCAACCTCTCCCCATTCCAAATAAGTACCGGGGCCTTTTTACTCCAGTAGGAACAATGGCTTAATCAACAGTGCTCAGTTTCAAGGGTTAAATTCTACTCCACAAGAGTTTGTCTCGCTCATTCAACAAAATGTCATGCCATGAAAAGGAGATTACACCTGTTTTCCTGATGTTCACTTAACCAGTTTTGAGAAACTGTTCTTGAAAATAAATTATTTCATTTACCTTTGCATGGTACAGGCACAACTTGATGCCATTGAAGAAGCTGGAAACAGTAGCATAGTATCCAGAGCTTAAGGAAAATGATCTTGACTAATTACATGATCAGTCAGTCCTTTTAAACATAGTCATTCACTTTAGCAGTCAGTCATTTGAGACATATGTCCAGTGCAATAGACCTCAATAAAGAAAGAAAAGTATATACTAATGTGAAGTCTGGACCTGAAAACATAGGTGCTTGATTGTGACTTTGCTACATCACCTTTGCATGGGTATGATGCCCACTCTGGTTCCCCCGTGTTCCAGAGGATTGTCGTAATTTTCTGCTGGTTCACACTCCCATTGTCAGGCCAGCTCAGCTTTGCCATGCACTGATTCCCCGACCCATGTGCTTGGGAGAGAAACAGTAGATGGGTGCAGTACCTGCTTACCCTTGCACATCTAGACTCCAGGTCCAAATAGCTCATGCAACTGCATAAGCGGGCTTCCTACTCTCCCTTATACCATTATATAGGTGTGTAAGCTAAGTGACACTCTAGCACTAAATTCAATTAGTACTTTAATTTGCAAGACAGAATTTAATTCAAATGTGGCATGCTGTTCCCTGAAGGCCAGGGTCTATCTAGTTGTACAACTCAGGTGATTTAAGCATGTAGAAACCTAAGTGAGCATTTGAAGGTGTCAGTGTCTCATGAGTATTGGGAGAATCAGTCCATCCCCCCCACTACATTAACAGTTCAGAAAGCATGTGATGCTTCCCCCTTTCACATTCACTATTTACAACACCTATTTCATGGCATAAGGAGGTAGCCCTAAGAATTGGGAACCCAATTAGTTTTATGTTTACCCTAGAATGAATTGCGTAGTTCCAGATCAGAGGAAGTGATTTAAGTTTGTCCTACATGGATGGACAGTTCTACACCCATGTCAGCTTTCCCCAGAAAAAGCAATAGGAAGATTCTAGCTATTCAGACTTGCATTAGTAATGAAGGTTCCTCTTTGTTTCTGACAATCTCTGAGCCAGAATCTGATAGAGATGAGACAACAAAGGGACTGCTTGACCTGTCATCCAAATGAATAAATAAAAACATTTGTCAAGCTTCACATAAAGCACTGCTTTTTACTCATTGCTGGCTGCTAAACACGAAAGATCTTGTTGGTTTCTCTTATTTAAATATAGTGAGATCAAAGAAACAATGGCATCTAACCTGTTGTCTTCCTAGCACTGTTTCAAAACAAGAATCAATTGAAAATTGCCCAGAAAATGCACCATAAATTGCAAGAATGTAGCTATATTTTTTTTTTTTCAGAGAAAAACATAAGTGAAATTGCAGGTGATCTTCCCTGACTGTTTTCTATTATCAAGCAATTGCTTAGGCATCAGACCAAGGTCTGAATGTCACCCTGGAGAAGCACCCACCATACAATTTTTTTTTGGAAGGGAATTGTGGTTGGATTTTAGAATTATTATTAGGTCTCTCCAGTGACACCCACAATGTTCTGGGTGCTATACGAACACAAAGGAAAGCCTGGTTTCTATCTCAAAGAGCTGATTAAAACTGGTTGAAAAATGTTAATTGCTTTCTGTGGAAAAACTTAAAAAATGCTTAGATGGGGGGTATAATTTTTTTTCCTTTCTCACCTTAATTTGCAGTTTCACCACTAGAAAAAAATTGAGGAATAAAAATTGAGAGAAAGGGGGAGACGATTCTTGTTTCAAAGAAAAAAAAATGTTGACCAAACAAATTTTATTTGGGAAAAAATGCCATTTCCCCATGATGGGAAATTTTCAGCCAGGTCTGCTTACATTCTTTTCCCACTGAATCTCCATGCTAGAGAGATGGGTTCTGAGTGGGTTTCAGGGATCATCACTATCATGGTTTGTGGACAAGACACATCCAGAATTGGTAAGAACTGTCAAGAACCTTGAGCCTTTCTTCATCACTCTCTTATTGTTGAGAACTATATATGAAGGTGTTTAAGATGTTTCTAATATCTTCATCACCTGGTTAGTCTTCACTTCCTGCTCTTTTGGCAAAATCTTGATGCTACCATTCAGGCCTTTGCCATTGTATTTCATGGCTTGACCGTTGCAATTTCCTCTAGTCTAGACTGTCACTAGAATAAATTCATTGCTTGGAGCTAATGTAAAATGTAAAATGTAGTTGCATATTTGCTTTCTGGGATTAACATATTGTGCCCATTGTGTATTCTTGACACTTGTCAATAGAACAATGGGTGAATTACAGACTTGCTTTGATGACATATAGTTAGTTAGCTATACTTCCTCTATATAGTCCTTTGAGATCTATGGATGAAAAATGCTATATAAAGAAGGTATTATTGTTATTTTGTGCATTATATATAATGCCTTGAATAGTTTGATCTAGTGTATAACGGCTAGTTTTTTAAATGTTTTTCTCACTTTTTCTGATTTTACATTAAACTTCTTTAAAAAGACATATTTAAAAGAACTCTTTGGACTGGCTGCATGTTCAAAGATGGAAGCAAAAGGATCAAAATGAGCATTCAATCTTCCAGCCCTATCCTATATATAGGGAGCTCCCATCAAGGACAGGAGGAGTTTTGTGTGAGTAGAGATGGAAACAAAGACAGCCTGTAAATATATTTCACTGCTGTATTTATTGAGCAAGGAATTTAGCTTGATTCACTTTCTAATTCTTATACTTTTCCAGCTGTAATGACCTGCTACTGTTTTGTTTACTTTTTTTCCCCCAACTGTATTTGCACCAGTCACTAATAGTGCACATTAGTGGTCTGTGAGAAAGTTAATAGCTCCATATACCTTATTAATCTGAGTTGGCTCTGTCAATATCTAGCAATATAAAAATTCAGATAATTGCTTCTCATTAGCAATGGCCTATAAACAGTTTATGGGATAACTGATACTGAATCTGTATAAATAATGGTGCATCTGTTTGCAGTACCAAAAAAAAAAAAAAAAAAAAAAAAAAGCCTAATAAACTCATTCTGGACACTGAAAGCAAGGTGCAGGCCAGGAAGAAAATAAAAGGCCAAACAAATAGCCATGTCATAATATAAGTTTTTAAGCAAAACCTCTGCAGAAAGTTCTGCAAAAACACAGACATACCATATGAGACAGAATTGTTTCTTATTCTTACCTTTATCCGAGCACTCTCTCCATTCCTTCCCATTATCATCCCCACTCACTCTGCCATCGGACTTTCACTTTTTATCTGGCTTTAATTAGATGGTAAACTCTTTCAAGCAAGGATGGAGTTTTTGCAGCACCTTGTATAAAGGGAACCTGCTCCCTAATGGAACTTATGACCATGAATAATTGTTCTAATGCTAACAATGTGTCAGATAGCTTAGAGACATGTAGGGCTCAACGGCTAAAATTTTCTAAAATTACTAGCGATTTTGGGTTCCTCAATTTTTCCTCAAGTCAGTGCTTGATTTTTACACTTTAAGGTAGCCTAATTTTCAAAGAATGGGGGTTCAGCCATCTCTAAAAATAAGGTCCTTTTAAGGTGTCTCCTGCTGGGCACCCAAAAACTGAGAAACCCTAAATCACCAGCCACTTTAGAAAATCTTGGCTAAGTTCACTGCTCTGAATAACTTTCTGTCTAAACAGGCAACATATAAATGGGTAACAAGAGGTAACAAAAAGCAATGGGCAAAATGTGAAAAAAAATGATGCCTAAAGTTAGGTTCCAAAATCTATATTTAGCTAAATAAGTGGCCTGATTTTCAAAAATGCTGAGCACCCAGCAGCTCCCACTGAAGTCAATAGGACTATTTACTCAGAGTTTGCTGGATGACTGAAAAACAATATTATGTGTAACTAGGTTGGATTTACTCACATTCCCTTTTTTTAAAAAAAAAGCCTAGTATAATTAGGACTGTGAAATTGTTCCACGCATGAACTGTATAAAATGTCTGTAGTAAATACCCGAAATTCTTTCATGCAGTACAATGCAGCTTTAACTACTTTTTCATTTTATAAAAAATATATGCAATTAAAGTGCAATTACAAAGAAATTAAAGTGCCAGTACAATTAAAACACATCAAATGTATAAATCTGTCCACAGCTCCTACTGATTTCTTTGTCTGCTTAAACTTTCTTAAGCTTTTTCTTTGTGAGTTTCCTGTTTAGCATGTTTAGTTAGAGGAAAATACGTGTATATCACAATCATTTAATCTCTTTCCAAAAACAATTAAATGAACATTTATTTCAAAATTAAATTACACTTAACATCAAGAAAAACAATTCAATTTACTCAGAACATTGTTGTAGCAATCTTACTACCCAACGTTCAACTAACCCCCAAAAAACTGAAAAAGTCAAAATCATGGTATAATGGAACCAACTTAGTACCAAAGAAGTCATTAAAAAAAAGAACCGATGTCTGTCTGTTAAAAAAAAAATGTAGTTCTTCTTAATATTTTTTGAAGAGTGTTATACATCAGTTCATAATGTATGGTTGGAATTGCATTTCTGCAAGAAGATGTTCTGTTTCTTGCAGGCAACATACTATATGTGCTATGTGTTGCTGTAGTTGCTATAGTAACTGCACTCATTTTTTATTGAATAGCAGAATTAATAGTGCATGGTCAGATGAAACCTACACAAATGGCCAGAGCATAATTTTAAAGCTACCCTAGGCAGTCTTAACTTACTCACTATCCTTTTATTAGAAACGATGCTAATTTTGGTGCTATTGTAAATATGCAAATGTAGGTTTAACCCTGAAACACTTTTTAAATTGACATCGGTTTTGTTTTCAGTATGAAATCTCTTGGAAGTATCACAGAGATGATACTTTGTACTTAACCTAGTATAAAATCACATTCCTGAAAGAGCTATGGCAATACAAATAAGAAGAAATAACATCTTCCTTTTTTCTGAATCTGCATGATCACATAACCTTCCACCTTAAATTATAAACTGTGATTTCATTTGAAAAACTCTTAGACAGACATCAGTTTCAGGAACTCAGAATTACAGCAGCGGGGGACATCTAAATACTTAGATAGAAAAGTAGGGATTTATATATGTAAGCAACAAAGAGAGAAGTGAAATTTAAATTTAAGAATGAAAATTATTAATAACTTAAATGCATATTCATATTTAATAAACAATCATTAACATTAATTCATTTAAAATGAAATAATGTAACTACACACCAATTTTGTTGTTGGTTTAAACTACCCCTTAATACAAATACCCACATTCTGCTCACATTTAACTAGTGTAAACCTAAAGTTAGCGCTATTGACTTTAGTCAGGTTACTCTAGATCTATCTTGGTATAACTCAGGCAAAAGGTAATCTAAAATAACTAATGACATCAAGATTTACACCATCTTCTGAAAATAGTTCAGAATAAATTCTTAACTGGAAAAAAATCAGCCCTTGAACTTCTCCATCATTTCAGAAATCTGAAATTTGCAAAGTTTTTACCTGACCAAATAATTCTCTGGCAGTTTGGTGACGATCAACACAATTATTTTTTTCATATCAGAAGATAGTTTGAAAATAAATAAATATAAATATACAAGCTCAATGTATCTGAATATATATATATATAATTCAGATAAACATAGTGAGCCTATGATTTCTATTTACAGAGATTTCCCTTTGCTTAACAAGTTACTCATTGTCAAGGCTTTGTGTTTTGTGTCAGACTGAAGTCAGAAGTGATTGTGCTTTCAACTCCTTGCAGACAACAGCAGTGACTACTCTTCTCATCTCCCTATACAGAAAATGTAATCATTTTACAGCTCAAGTCAAGATGAATAATTGTTAACCTTTCTCTGCCTTTTGTGACTCTGAAACCTATGGCTCCAGAAGACTGCTCATGGATATCTACGTGGGAGAGTTGTTTTTGAAAGGTTTAATCATTATTGGCAGCTTGGGTTGTGACTTCACAGCCCAGAAATTTCTTTTTACATTGGTGGTTTCACATGAAAGATCTTGGGCAAAACCACATTGTATCCATCAGAGGCTAGCTAAAGGAGCTAAAACATGAAAAGAGCACATTATCTGGAAAACTTTAGGGTTATTAAGGATAATTCTGGGCATCTTTTCATTTCATGGGCATGTCACAGGAGGTGAGGTGCAGGTGCTCAGACACTATGGAGCCATTCAGTTACCACAGTGATGCGGCATGGTACAGTATTAACAGAGAGATTGATATGATGTGTGTGTTGCTGTTCAAAAAGTGAGACATAAGAATTTCCGTAATAGTTGAGATATTCAGTTAAAGTAATTGAATCTTCATCTTCACGTCCTTGAAAGGGGTCAGGGTGAGTATGGACCACATAAGCAAATGGATACCAGTTGCATTGTTTCTAATCTTCCAAGATAGATTCTGAGGTCTACACTGCCTGGTATTACTGGTCCAAAACTTGCAAGACATTTATCAACATCAGTTCTCTTTTCAGCATCCGCTAGTCAATAAGGATCCAGTTATGCTCCCACTGCAGTCAATTATAAAACTATTAAAGCCTGATCAAAAGCTCATTGAGGTCAATGGGAAGACGCACATGGACTTCAGTGGGCTTTTGATCAGGCCACAATTGCAGATCAACCACATTTCAAGGATAATCTATCATTAGGACACAAATGACCACCAACTCAGTCTTCTATTTATAGCTTAATTCCAAATTTTAAGTGGATAGAAAATCTTTGTATCAAAGTTTGGAATTGACTTTTACTTTTCGTTGCCAACTTTATTGACATATGAAAAACCATGTTAGACTGAGTGAGGTCTTTGGGGCAGTGATAATGCTATCCCCTGCGCACTTAGCACAAAATGTGGGTGCTCCTGCCAAATAAATAATCCATAGTAATAATAATGAACTGTAGTTAAGATTACTAAGAGAACTAATAATGAAACGGCAGTACAAAATATTAAAGTAAATAATAAAGTCTGGGATTTTGAGATTATCCATTAAGGTTGCCGAGATGGCAAAGAAATACACAACTGGGACAGTTAACAAAAAGAAAACATTTAAAGATCTAGAAATTCATAGTGAAAGTTACCCAAACCACTGTCATGTTCTTCCACTGTCTCTGTCTATAATTCACTTATGATATGCCCAGAGCATTGTGTTCTCTGTGGTACAACTAACCTAAACTTGGTAGTGGTCTCAGGTTTGTTTGCTAAATTCCTCAGGAAGCTGGAAATTCTATGGCCGCATGAGATGGATAGAAAAACTTTCAGAAAATGAGTTTTAAGAGCTGAGTTGTAAAGAACTTTTTTTAAAAATTCAGTTGAGATCTATTTTCATTTAAGTCTGCTTTTGAATGTTTCCCCACAGATTTCAGGCAGCTGCCCATTGTTGTATTTGCCAGAGTATTCACTGTCTGCTTGCCACACAAATCAAGGGGACTTGCTGCAGTGTCCAACCACCCAAGCTGCTGAATGTAAGTAGCAGGCCACTGAAGACATTCTCAGGTGATGGTGGGAGCAGAGTGTGGGAGGGTTTGCAAAGGCTGTGTGGGATGTTTTCAGCTTGCAAAGTCCTGTTTAGATATGCATGCTGTAAAGCTTCTTCCCTAGCAGGCTCAGGTTTCGCATTTGTCTGTAGACTTCTTCCTTTGAAGGGAAGAAGAACAGAACAGCCAAACAATAACTAGTTTAGTCCAGCTAGGGGCTAAGATAAAAGTAAAAATGGCTGCCAAGATTCCAGAAAATATGGATTTCTGTGTCTGGCTGGTTGATTTCTCTGAAAGGAATCCTCAAAGAGTAGATTATGTGGCTCTAGACTTGCAGAATTTACATGGCCTTGGTTCCAGTATGAGGACTCTATTGTATGATAACTACTTTATGGTGAGCAACCTCCCGTACATCAGGTGGATGAATGGGATAGTAGAATACAGAGGAGTATTCTAGTCAACTGATATACTTTGTTGTGTGGATGAGATAGATTGGATTATAACTGGAAAGGGACAGTTTTGGTATTTTAGCACAAGAGGGTGAAATGTTTATGTTTCTCATTATTGATGCAATTTAGGTCTGGCTACTGGGCCACAGTGATATGTTACCCAAGTTGTTTTCTAGATCTTTGTTCACAGTATATTAATATTGGTGAGATGAAATATGAGGTGCAGATAAGTGATATGTATTGGAAGCGTGGTAAAATATGTTGGTTCTGGGGTATAATAGCTTGTGGTTAACATGTTGTGGCTGGTTAGACAGAAACTGTGATGTTTAAACTGTTCTTGGTATTGGTATAGTGTTCTTTTCCCCCAGACTCCAGGGTATGTTTGTTGATGGGTGTAATTGCTGGGTCACAGTGTGTGTTGTTTCTCAACCCCTAACTGCACTTCTAGAACTTCCAACATTCAAATCTGTTCTGTAGCACACGTTCAGTGGGCTTGATTCTCACCGGTCCTTTCTATTGTGCAGTCATTTACCACATCTTCATACTGGGCTCAATCTTCAGCCCCTGATCAGGCTGGGCTATGAAGGTACGGAAGGGGAGAAGAGGGATCGAGCACCAGATGTTACACCTGATTCTAGGCTGATACATCAGTCCCTATGGAATCACTGCAACTGCTGTAGTTTAGAGTATTTAAGTTTCTTTAAGTTATCACGGGAGATATTTATTGCCATCCCAGGATCATCTAAGAGCCACATTTCCCCCTCCCACTGGTCCTCAGCTGTGTTCAGTGTAAACTAGGTGGAGCTAAGAAATGAGCCCAGTGAGTGTAAAGTTAGGTGAACATGCTATCAGATCAAAATAATAGTGATTTACATGCATGCTGCACAGGTGTAAATGACTGCACAGAACAAGGGAGAACCAGGCCCTGTATGTCTATTATCTTATCTAATAAGGTCGCCTATAGTCCAGAATGATGTCCACTTTGATCCTGTCCAAGTAGTAAAGAGTCTGTGACAGAATATCAGATGTAAGTGTTTACAGGCAAAATGATGAAATGGAGTTGGAGGCCCCTGAAATCAATCATTCCTTTTTTGTTGTTCATAGATTGTGTAACCCCAATACGCCACCAAAAGTCTCTTTTATATTTTTAGCCAGAAGGAAGAACCATCTCAGGGTTATTTTCTATAGAGTGAAATGCCAAAGAAAAGAGACCTAAAAAGCACACACAAACCTTTGAAGGGCTCTGTCATTTTTTTTTTTTTTTATAAATTATGCCCTGAGTCCAGGGTGGCATCACACAAGCAGCAAAGCTTTACATGCTCCACATGGACTAAGGATTTTGACATGAGGCTTTTGTCTGATATCTTGTACTTCCTAAAAGAATATTTATCAGTGTGCTCTTATGCATTTCAATCTGTCCAGTATCACAAACATTATCATATTTATTTCCTGATCTGCGCTCTACAAGTTACGAATGACCATGGGCTGCTAAAGGCCATTTGCACCACTCTAGCTGTTTAACATGGACCCTAAAAGTGGATGTGTAAATGGATGGCCTGCCCCTTTATTGGCTATGGGCCTGGGGTTGGCCAGTCCTGGTCACTAAACAGTTCCAGCTGAGCAAGGGACAGATGCTCCTTATAAAGAGCTGTGGAGAGAAGCTGAGGAAAGGGGAAGTTTCCTGAAGTAGTCCCTGGAAAAGACTCCAGGAAGGAAGGCCAGGGGACCAGCCCTGTGGCCACTGTCCTGTACAAGGGCCAGTGAACTGGGGGAGAACAGAAGTTGGAGAAAGCCAACAGCCTGCAGTGGGATGTTTCCTGCCAATCTCTGAGAGTGCTGAGGTGAAGGAAGATTCAGGGGAGGACCCTGTTGCCACTGTCCCGTACAAGGGGCAAGGAGCCAGTTGGGACATAAGCCTTTTATTAAGCCCAGGTTGGGCAGACATTGTTTTATTTGACAGAAAGACCGAGGACCAAAGAAGAAATGAGAGTGATAAAAGCTGGCAGAGACTGAGATGTTTTGACTGACTTTGACAGTATGGGACTTTAGCCTATACCTTTGAGAGGTGTAATAATAAATTACCCTGTGATAAGATGTCCTCAGCCCAAGAGAGCGTACAAGGAGTATAGACCCTGGTGGTGGGGGAGGTGGAACTGAAGCTGATTCCTGTGCTCGGCCATGAAGGGGTGCTCCAAGATGGCAACTCTAGAACAGGGTATAAATTCAATATAATGGGGTTTTCGGTAGATGAGAAAATGTAATAACGATCTGTGAATGTTTTAATTTAAATGTATAATATTTTAAAAGCAAACCGAAAATGGTTCCATTTCCAACACTTCCAAATTACAACAACTTTAACATTTCATCTCGCCATCACCGCCTTTCATGAAAATAGGTTTATATTTTTCAAACAGCTCTTGTCCTGGCCAAAACATCTTAAATCATTTCTGGCCAAATTCATTTCTGGTATAAAACCCACAGTAGGGATGAATTTGACTCATTATCGGTTTGGTATATTGCTTCTGGACCACCTAAGCACAGAAAAGCTACGGGCTCAGCCTGTCAGATCCTCTTTACTAAGGACATCTTTATCTTGGTCATGTGAAAATACCAACAATATAACAGCCAAATCTTCCCCAGATTTGAGCTTCTTATGCAGACCCACAACTATGGGTTTAGATAACATCCTTCTCTGGGCAACTGTTTTAGAAGCTCTTTGAGCCTGAGGTATATCTACACTGCAGCTGAGAGCATGCTTCCCAGTGTGAGTAGGTAGCCAGGTATGTTACGGTTTGCTTGAGCTAGCACACTACAAATAGCAGCATAGCTGGGGGTAGCCCTGGCAGTGGCTCCAGCTAGTGGCCTTTGTACAAACTCTCCCGGACCCCCTACGTACATACTTGGGCAGCTAGCCTGAGCGGCTGCCTATGCTACCCCCAGCTACACTGCTATTTTTAGTGTTCTAGCTTGAGCAGAGCTAGTGCATGCTTGTTTCCTTATGCTGGGAAGCACGCTCCCAGCTACAGTGTAGACATATCCTATGTGAACTCCTCATTTACTAGGGACAGGGTAGGGTATCTGAATCCTATGCAATAAGTTACTTATAAATCAAATGACACAGTCATATTTAATGTCTGCCTCACTATTATATTCAAGACTGACAATAAACTATTTCTCTTTCTGAAGTCGAAAGCAAAGGGCGCATCATGACTTAAAGACATATTTCATAATGGGATATTGATCCCTTTGGTTATGGTGACAGTTTCCTTGGTCCCCATTTAAAATTTGAAAATGGTATTTTAAAATATTTTGAATATTAGCATGCTTGAAGAAACTCTTCACTTTTGTGTTGATAATACTGACCACAACATTAGCAAAGCCCTTCGGTAAATTCCAGCTGTGTGTTTGTGACGTTATTGACATAAACTGGGACCGTCTAGATCATTGTTGCAACCAAGGTCCTGTAGTGGCACCCAAATCTTGTATAAAGGGGGTCAAATGGGGTGTCTAGGACAAGATTATGGTTTACTGGTTATGATTATGCTGTCTATATGTGTGTATCAGTTTTGTAGTTAAAGTTATGAATATTGGCTCTATACTGTCTGTATGGCAAACTTATGCTATGCTTCTGGGTGACATCCCAGACAAGCTGAGATTAGCTCTGCCTAGCCTGCTTGATGGCCCATTAAGGACCATCAGCTATACAATGGACCCATTGAGAGAAGGCAGATATGCCTTGTAACTCAGCGAAGTATGCAGGGACTGGCCCATGTGACTCCAGACTCCATTGGGCTGTAATTTTCCACAGTAAGAACAAGGAGGTGTTCTTACACCTGGAAAAGACTATATAAGGCTGATGCCTCATCTCTATCTTGTCTTCAATCCTGCTTCTTACCTCTGGAGGAACTTTGCTACAAACTGAAGCTCTGACAAAGGACTGAGTGACCCATCCCAGCTGGGGATGTATTCCAGAGACTTGATTTGAACCTGCAGTTTATTCCATCGCTGCTGCAAGCCATGAACCAAGAACTTTGCCATTACTGTATGTAATTGATTCCATTTAACCAATTCTAACTCTCATCTCTATCTTTTTCCTTTTATGAATAAACCTTTAGATTTTAGATTCTAAAGGATTGGCAGCAGCGTGATTTGTGGGTAAGATCTGACTTGTATATTGACCTGGGTCTGGGGCTTGGTCCTTTGGGATCAGGAGAACCTTTTTCTTTTACTGGGGTATTGGTTTTCATAACCATTCATCCCCATAACGAGTGGCACTGGTGGTAATACTGGGAAACTGGAGTGCCTAAGGAGATTGCTTGTGAGACTTGCGGTTAGCCAGTGGGATGAGACCGAAGTCCTCCTAGTCTGGCTGGTTTGGTTTGCCTTAGAGGTGGAAAAACCCCAGCCTTGGGCTGTAACTGCCCTGTTTTAGCAATTTGTCCTGAGTTGGCACTCTCAGTTGGGTTCCACCAGAACTGCATTGTCACAGTGTTGTCTCATCGGTTTCTTATCTTACATTCTCTTATTGTGTTAACATCATGGGTAAAGTTTTTTGGTTTTGTTTTTAGCGAGAACAGGGTTAGACTTTTTTGGTTTGGTTTAAATCAATGTAAGATAAAGGGCTTACACTGAAGACTCCCACTGACTACAGTGGACATTGGATCATCAGCTAAACGAACAACACATTTCTAATTCACTTGGGAAATTAATCGCCGAACTCCATCACAACCAATTCCAAGACATGATCTCATCCTTATGATATGTGTTGGGCAATTTGTTTCTGTAATGGATGTGCTGGCAAAAAGCCAGAGAGGATGAGTAAAAATCCCTTTCTCTCTGTTATTTTTGTCAGCCTTTGCAAGCTTTATTAAACTTGCAAAGCTCCACTTAGGAGCTTTGACTAAATTGCTAAAGACAAAAGGCCAAATTCTGCCCTCTGAAATATGCAGTGGCTCCCACTGAGATCAATGAGTGCAGGGCATGCACATCTGAAGTTAGAATTTGTCCTAGAGGACATTGTTCTGCCTTGATATTCTTTCAAATAATCATGGGTCCCTCCAAATTCCCTCCTATTCAGTTGATTTTATGTGATAATTCTGTTGGGGGCATATCTGTAATTTACATCACATCAGCTAATCAGCATTGGCTTTTAGATCAGAAGCTCTTTCAGACTGAATGCTCTTTAGGAACAGGAACTGTCATTTACTATATGTTTGTATAGTGCCTAACACAAAGGGACCCCATGGGCTTGGTTGTCATCCAAGCACTACCATATTATAAATGTTAAATAATTGTCTGATTATATTCATAGTACTAGAGCCAAGTGCGGGATTATTTTTAATCCCGCTCCTGTCCCACCCCACAATACCCCCTCCCCACCCACTCCCGCTATTATGGCAGAGGGTCTTGCAGGACTCACGGGATCCCAGTCCCACTGCAAGTTTCTACACTAGTCCCGAACAGGGTCTAAGGCTGCTCTAAACTTCTCTGAGACTAGGCCCGGGGATGAGAATCAGGGAACTGTAATTGGATCAAATGATAAGCAAGCAAAAATGAGCACAATTATTTTAATGTTTAGGGTGATTAAGCTCTGGGACAAACTACCAAGGGAAGTGATGGATTCTCCATCTTGATCAAGATTAAGACTGAATGCCTTTCTGGAAGGTGAGTTATAGTCAAACATAAGCTATTGGGCTCAATACAGGGGTAACTGGGTTAAATGGCCTGTGTTGTACAGGAGGTCAGATTAGATGATATAATGGTGCCTTCTAACTTTAAAATCCATGAATCAATAAGCTGGACAAACAGAGACTTTGACCCTTGGCCTCCAGAAGTAGGACATTTCCTTATTAAGAGAGACAAGACAAAGACTCCAGATAATCTTTTCTAGTCTATTGTGTATTTATGTATAATGTTTACATTGTTATTGCTAATGCTTAGAGCAAAGATAGATATTAAGAAGCAAAAGTTACAACTCTCATTCCTCCAAAAATCAGCTGAGTTCAAATCTTCATTTTCACAAACTTTGTCCTGATTGCTATGTCATAACAAACACATTAAAATCCTTTGTTAAGAGGATGGCCCTGGAATGTCACTAGAGCTTGTTGAATTATTTGTCTTGAATAATTTATCCAATTAATTTTGGCAATTTTGTTGGAAGAAATTATTCATGAATACTGTTTTATTATTATTCACCTAGCTGCAACTGTCATTCAAAGTCACTACCTTCAGCCACTAGCCACGGGTGTCGATCAAAATCACGCACCCAAACTAGTGTCAATCTGTCCAGGGCTAGACAAAAGAGATACATTTGCAGTCCTTTCTATTCATTATATTTCAGATCAGCTTTACTTTGAAAACAATAGATGCAGTAAAGATAGCAATGATTGAGTCAGGTTGTTACTTAAGTCACTCTAACAGATCACCCAAACTGATAATGAACCTCACAGACGGAATAGTGCTCTGGGCTATATAAATACATAGATATAGATAGACTTCTTTCTTTGGGGACAGTCATCTCACAGATGAACTATTCTAATGGATTTATTATTTTCATAAGTTTAGCATGTTATCTACAGTATTAATTTGTTCTTTACATCTTTCCATTGGTCCTTGTACTGAGGAATGATAACTCCATTTTACTCCTGAAGGTACTTGCATGCCACACAAATTTAGTAACCCTCTCACTTCTATTGTTGAAAATGATTCACATCAGAAGCAAAGAATCATTAAACTGAGGCTATAGAAAGATCTATTTACACTACAGGAATGAATCCCACAGAATTTCAAACTTCTTCCATGAGAAATCTTTTGTATTCCCCATTTTGTGTCTTTGACATACACCACATCTCACATTTTGGCCTTACCAGGGTGCAAAGTATATTTTTTGGTGGATAACAGACAGGAAATTATGACTTTAAAGATGGCACTCCACCAAAATTAATACCATTGGCAATGATCCTGGTCAAAAGCAAAACTCTTTGATTAAAATATCACCAGGCCCCACATGTTTATATCATTATGCAGCAACAATATAGAGCGCATTCTATCATTATTTCTTCGATGTTCATACTATATGCTTGTCTAAATGTATTAAAAATAAATTTGTTTGAAGAGAGGGGAGTTTTGGTTCTGTTTAGTTTATCCAAGACAAATAAGAGGGGAAATGATAGTGGTATATAAAATAATGAATGATATAGAGAAGATAAATAAATTCTGCTCTTCTATTGACATTTTCTCATAATACAAGAACAGTGGGATGTAATAGTCTATAAAACTGATCAAAAGGAAACACTTTTTTACACAATTCATCACTAACTTGTGGAACTCATTGCCTCATGATACTTTTTAGGATGAGGGCTTAGTAGGATTCATGTGCATGGACAACTTGAACATCTACAGTTATATTGGAAAAGAAAAAATAAATATAAACTAAGGGTATAAACCCTCATGCTTCAGGACATAATCCATCCACTAACTGACAAAATTAGGAAGGTCCAAAAAGTCCTCAGAACATTCCTATGAAAACATTGTTTTCTTTTTTGTCCAAATTTTCCCTGGACACTCGCCCTCTCCCCTGGCCCTCATTTCCTGACCAGCTTTAATGCTCATGATGAGGTGGGAGAACAGGCCCCTAGTAATTCTTCATTGCAATTTTGGGCATAAGTGTTTACACTGTGGATTTGTGCGTGTGTGCCTTCATGCACACACATTGACAGAATAGGTACCAGAGAGGAAAGCATCATCTCCCTTAACATGTGCATTTACGTGTGTGTACACAGACAGAAATATATACACTCACATACATTGCTCCATTATATTGTTTAGCACAACCTCTATATTCTTTGCTTGTCTAAAATACTAAAATAATGAATGAGAGCACTGGAGAAAGTCTTTAGGATTGGTATCATTGAATAGAAATCTTTATATGTTCTATTTATATTGTTTTATCTAATCTGTTTTACTAATTCATTAGGGAGAGCTTGGTTGGTGGAGTCGCTAACAGAGAGTGTGAAAGAGAAGAAGTATCCCTAAGTGAAAAACTTGTTAACAGCTATTCAATGAATTTAATTCTTTCTGGAATACTGCCACCAATTACTTTTTGGCACGCTGACTTAAACTGTATGTTATACCTGTAGTCATCATGTACACACACCATAAGCATTATCCTATTTGGCTAAGCAGTTGGAAAATTTCAATCTGACCTGACCTGAGCTTGCATTGAAGAGAGAAATGAGAAAATATAAATTAAAAAGTTGTTATGAATGTTGCTGATGAAAAGGATACAGAGACAAATACATTAAATCCTTCAAAGCCTGGAGAATCTTAGTTAATACTAAAGATTTAGGGCTGAAGGGGGGGTGGGGGGAGACATAGCTTATAAGACTCATCTGAAAATCTTAAACATTTCCATAATGGAGGATCAAAAAAAAATGCCTGCACACAAGGGCTTGAAGAAATTTATGGATATTTTTCTAGCCATTATGCATATAAGGGCAGATCCTCAGCTTCTATAATGTGTATTAGCTCCACTGAAGGCAACGGAGCTATGACTGTTTGCTTTATGTGGAGGGGTCCTCAAGTACTCCTTATGGCCACTGCCATATGTAGGGATGCTTTAAAAGCACAGCTTGCATGGGTGTTGACAGGTGTAACCTATATTGAAGCACACAGAGCTCGGACTGAACACTTAAATTATTTGTTTATAAATCCAACCTTGGTTCTGAGTGCACCAACCTGTAGTTCCTTGCAGTCCAGGATTCCACTTTTCATGATGGAGAATGATCTTTGGTCTCTGCAGCCAGAATCACATTTTAAGATAGCAGTTCAACACATCCTTCCCTGGTTTTATTTTAACATAGCAATCCTACTCCTCTTTCCCTGGTTAAACTGGCAGAAAACAATTCCAATTAAACTTCTGTGTTTGTGAAGGATCCTAGAGACATATGCTACTGGTCTAAAGGCTCAGGCTTCCCTTTGCAGTAGTACTACATCTAATTGTGGAGTTGCTATTTAGCTGTAGATTGAAACATGCTGTCAGAAATGGTGCTGCAAGTCTGATTCTAGTTTTGGTTGCTCTGAATAATTCTTTAGTAGTCTCTGTTCATCTTCCTGAAGTTTGTTCTATAAAGCTTGAGGCTGCTCCCAATAAGTTTGTGCCCAAGGGCAGCTGGGGATTATTTCAACATAGGGTTTGGCTACATGGAATGTTAGTCTGCACAAGAGGGATGTAAATTCCAGTGCCCATTGGTTTGTCACCTACTAACTGGCCCGGGTGGACCCTGCTGGCATGCAGCAAAAGTTCCTTAGTGCATGTTAATGTAGTACTGTTTGAAAGGGGACTACATTACTACACGCCAAAAGTGGCCATCCAGGCCAGTTAGCATGCAACGTGCTAGGGGGCATTAGAATTTACACCCCTTTGGTGCAGACTAATTGCACCCTGTAGACAAGCCCAGAGTGTTTTGAGGCCACACCTATATCGTTCCTCCGATATCACATTTAGCAGTATCCTTGCCTGTAACACCAGAAATGTGAGATCTGATCCTTCTAAGTTGATGAGAAAGTATTTCTTTCACAGGCTGTTTTTCAGACTTCATTTTATGTAAACAAGTTATATGTCTCAAAAGTAAACTACACAATAACACTGAATAAAAGAATAAAATGTCTCCCAATGTTGATGGCAAGATGCTTTCCTGAGTAAGATCAGAAATGAACTTCAACATAATGCCTACATCACTATTTAACACATTCTTGGCTGTCTGGCTGGCACTGTAAATGCCACATGACATTATATGCTAATGCACTAAATCAGTGGCTTTCAATCTTTCCAGATTACTGTACCCCTGGCAGGAGTCTGATTTGTCTTGTGGACCCCCAAGTTTCACATCATTTAAAAACGACTTGCTTACAAAATCAGACATAAAAATAAAAAAGTGTCACAGCACACTATTACTGAAAAATTGCTTATTTTCTCATTTTTATCGTATAATTCTAAAATAATTCAATTGGAATATAAATATTGCACTTACATTTCAGTGTACAATATGTATACACTGTATAAAGCAGTATAAAGAAGTCATCGTCTGTATGAAATTTTAATTTGTACAGACTTTACTAGTGCTTTTTATGTAGCCTCTTATAAAAGTAGGCAAATATCCAGATGAGTTCATGTACCCCCCTGGAAGACCTCTGTGTACCCCAAGGGGTACGTGTACATCTGGTTAACAAACACTGCTCTAAATAATTAGGGGCTTGCCAGAACGAATCCTGAACTAATCCTGAATAACTTTGTGTGGACATTCTTAATCCAAAGTAAGAGTTTCTTGTTCTGGTTTATCATGATCTAGCTAAACAGGAACGAGGAACACTTGCTCCTGAATAACTCCATGTGTAGAGAAGCTGTAAGCTTTCATATGAGGGATGCATCCTTTGCACATGAAAAAGGAACACAAATGAGGCAAGCTGGAATCATGAACATGAAGGACCGGAAGGGACCCTCAAGAGTCATCTAATCTATCCTCCTTGTAGTGAGGAGGCAAGGCCTTCCTCAGAGGTGGATGCAGAGGGAACGCCGCAAGCTGCTTCGTTGGTGAAACCAGGAGGGCCATGCCCCGCATAACAGAAGCAGAGGGGTGGGACAGAAAGAGGAAATATAAAAGGCTGGGCCAGCCGCTCAGTTAGGAGGGAGCTGCCGAGGGAGACAGATGCTTCTTCCCTATTACTGGAGCGGAACGCCGAGGAAAACCACAGCTATCCCGAGGACCAGCCCGAGATTCTGGAGAGCCCTGCCATTCCTTATGCTGAGGAGCTGCTACCACTACCCTTGGCAGTATATCTCGGGGAGACTGAGGATGACTCCTGGACACTGGTACACCCAAGAGGGAGAGTAGGAAGCAGCTCAGGGGAACCAGACTACCATCTGGCTGTGGTGATGCTGGAAACACGGTCAGCGTGTTGCGGCTGGAATCCCCGCTGACCCACTCTGCCACTGTTAAGGCCCTGCGCTGGGATGCAGTGGAGTAGGGAGGGCCTGGGTCTCCCCTCATTAGGCCAGGAGGCCTATGCTCGTCAGTTATCATACTTGCCAACAGCTAATTTATTCTTAATTATCTTCTCAGCAAAATGCTATTGGACAGAATTTAAAGAACATTTGTAGCATGGGTAGAGGTGAAACAGACAATTTAACCTCTCCAGTAATACACAGATTCATTTCACAAAATGTTCCCATCGGTTTGCATAACAGGCTTTACTCAGGGTTCTGTCCATCATTTGGGTAAAGGGTCATTCAAGATGTCTGTGTGCAGTGAAAGGAGGTCATGAATCATGGGAGGAAATATTTGGGGGAAAAGAGAAAGATCTGGTAGGATTGAGAGGAGAAAAGGGGAAGAAGGAGCAAGCAGCTTGCCAAAGGACTTTGTATTCTTCTCTTAGTTCATGTGTAAAAAAATCAGAATGGAAGAATCTGAAGAAAGGTAAAAAAGAAAGCCTTGAGTTGCTGGGAAAGAAGTAACTGGAAGGTAATCAAGGAATATTTCACTGGTGCAGAATAATACTAGAGTACATCCACAATGCAGAGAAATAATGAGAGTTGAATGGTTATATCCCTGCATACTATGCTAAAAATTGATCCCACACTGGGGTGACATTCTCAAACCAGGTGCAGGTTACATTTCTAAAAATACTTAGGTAATGGAGCTGTAGGTGGGAGCTGAGCAAATCTGGTGCAATGTGCCTTTTCCTTACAGCAGTGTGCACAAATTCACATTAGACGTTAAACTTCTTTGTTGGAAGTACAAGCTAAGCTTTTGGTTTTTTGGGATGAAAATTTCTCATTTCCTGAAGATCCAAACATAGGTGACTCAGTCTCACAGGCCTCAGGCTAAGGGACTGTTTAATTTTAATGTAGATGTTTGGGTTTGTGATGGAACCCAGATCCTACAAGGTGGGAGGGTCCCAGAGCTTGGGCTGCAGCCTGAATTCAAATGTCCACACTGCAATTAAACACCCCTTAGCCCAAAGCCCTTAGTGCCTATCAGCTGGTGCAGGCCAGCTGTGACTGTCTAATTGCAGCATAGACGTACCCAAAGAATGCAGTAAGGCTTAATGTGTACGTATTTGTAAAGTATTTTGCTTTGAGATCCTCATATGGAAGGTTGCAATTGTAATTTTCGTTAACCTTTTTCCATACTGTGTCCCCATGTTACAACAGAAGAAAAGTTTTGGGTTCTCCTCACCCCACCTCCTAGACATAAAAAAGGAACAGATGTCACAACCTGAGCTGATCAGGAATTTTTTGATGAAATGTTTTTTCATCTATCAGCATTGATTTGTCAAAACCACACTTCGAACAGAAACACATGGATTTCAATGAAATCTTCATCAGGAAAATTTCTCGGATCCAGGGTGAAATTTCTGGTTTGAACCAGACACAAAGAACGAAAAACTGACGCAAAAGCCTGGTGATTACAGCCTTTTCCTGGTTTGTGGGCAAACCAGGTTTAGAATTCCTGCTCTGAATTAGGCAGAGCAAACACTTGGCTATTCTAGTGTCTGTTATGTACACCCATTTCTGACAAAAAAATAATGTTTAAAAGATCTCAATTGAGAACTGAAATACATGGGGAGGAGGATAGTTCAGTGGTTTGAGCATTGGCTTGCTAAACCCAGAGTTGTGAATTCAATCCTTGAGGGGGCCACTTAGGGATCTGGGGCAAAAATCAGTACTTAATCCTGCTAGTGAAGGCAGGGGGCTGGACTCAATGACCTTTCAAGGTCCCTTCCAGTCCTATGAGATAGGTATATCTCCTTATATTATGTCTGTCAGCCAGCCCAGTCATAAGCTTCTAGAACCTGGCTGTGACTCCCAGGCTGAGAACCAAACCAACACAACTCAACCAGCAAGTCCTATTCAAGTATAGTATGTGATGACCTTCTCCCCCTTTTTTGAACAGCTGCCACATTTACACATATATACTTAGTGACTCTCTGTCTGGTACCATTGCTATCACCATCCAGTATTCACTCCCTATCTCTTTGAGACTTAAAATCTTAAAGAGTCTAGAGTTAAAAATTTTTAGTCTTTCCTCCCCAGGGACTGGAAAACACAGAGATACACTCTAGATGTTGTAATTATTATGTGGCATCACTTCGACAAGCAGCAGTTAGTTGTCTAAATAACTTAGTAACACATATGATGCTTAGCCTTAGAGTTAGTGAAAATAACAGATTTTGTTTATTACGCTCAGGACAAATATAATGTAACATAGAATTGGAAACATTAAAGGAATAGTTTCATTCACAGAAACCGCTCATTTTGTCCTGTCTGTCAGTCAATTTTGAGCTTCTTAATTTTCTACAAATATATACATGCATTGTGCCATGACCTTACTGTGCCTGGAGTCACCTTCCAGCAGAAACCCTTGATGCTGGGTTACTTGGGACGGGTTTTCGAGTACCTCATTTTCTCTGAGGAATCTCTCCCCTTGAAAATCCAACAGTCTATCTATGTGGGGAACTTCGGAGGCTCAGGACACCACGCTGAGCTCTCTTCAGCCCTTTTCTTTTAATTTCTCAGAGCTTTACTAACCTTCTTAAGTCGGCCCATCTCTCCAGGCGAGTTTAGCCTGACCTTCCGTCTGAACACCCTGATTCCTTGTTCCCTGCTACCATTCCCAGATCTCCCTCTCTTGAGATCCACTGTCCAACTGTCACCTTGAACAATGACCCCCCAGGAGCTCCATCCCCTCTGGGGATGTCACTAGCCTCAGCAGTTCCTTCAGACGTGCAAAATATTCTCAGCAGAGCTCACTCCACAAAGATGAAGACTTTCACAGAGAGTATCCCCTCTTACTCATGTAATGCATGGTTACAGAGCAAACAAATATAAAATTGCAAATCAAACCACAGAAATTAGAGAAGGGGGGCGGAACTATTAAGCCATCTAATCCACATTCCCATTTGCCCCAGCTGCAATTCACAATTTTACCTATGGTACCCCTAGGATGTTTTAAAAGTAAGATGCCTGTATACATATGTGTGTGTATATATATAAACTATCATCACCCCTACAAAAACAATAACAACAAAAACCCTTCCAATATCAACACTATATCGCACACACAATTCACCTCCTGGGGAGAGGCTGTAAGAAAGAATGAGTCACACTTGACAGATACTAGTTATGTCACTTAATGCAATATTGGAAAGTTCTCAGGTACCATGGTGACAAGGGCAGTATGTGAACTGCTATAGAATAAAATGGAATTGTATTGGTACTTGTGGAAAAGCTAATGTAAAGCTAATGCAGCTACTACAGTGCTATTGCCAACCTTAACCACTGTGACAGACCCAGATGAGTGAGGTACAGGAGTCTGGTAGAGGGCAAATATATTGGTCACCGGATGAGTAGTTTTCTGTTCCCTGAGTGATCAGACCTATTGGGATCCAGGAAGTGGGCAGGCAAAGCCCGCCCACTGCTAAAGAATCCCCCCCAGCCTAAGGGGGGCGGTCCACAGGACCTGGAGACCAAAAAATTACGGGGGACAACTAATAAAAGAACAGGGACAGGAGTGAGGTCAAAGGGTCAAACAAAGCGAACCAGACGGGGACACCGAGCAGAGAACCCCAGACAGCACCCACTGCTCCTCGAAGGTGTCAAGGGAGCCAGTGGACGCTGCCCAGAGGAACTCTGCCTGGATACGTGAAAGAATGGAGGACCTGAAATACGCCTCACAGTCACAGGAAACTCCATCAGCCAACCTCCTTACTCTGGTTTTATAGATGGCCAGTTTCGCTAGGGCCAGAAGGAGGTTGACCAGGAGGTCCCGCGACTTTGTGGGGCGACGGATAGGGAGTGCATAAATAAAAAGGTGAGGAGAAAAGTGCAACCAAAATCTTAACAAAATATCCGTGAGGAGCCGGAATAGGGGCTGCAACCTGGCGCACTCCAGGTAAACATGCGCCAGGGTCTCCCTCACGCCGCAAAAGGGGCAAGTGTCTGGGATAGGGGTAAACCGTGCCAAGTACACGCCCATGCTCACGGCTCCGTGAAGGAGCCGCCAACTGATGTCCCCGGTGGGCTTCGGGATCAGAGCAGAATAAAGGGCTCCTCACACTCCAGAGGTGGCAGAAGGTCCCGCCACTTCGTATCGGGGCGGGACGCGAGGGTGAGGACATGAAGAACATGGAGCACGAGTGTGTATAGATGTTTCCTTGGCGCGGTCCGGAACAGAACCGGCTGCAGATGGTGCAGCCAGCTCATGGCGAATGGACGGGGAGGGGGCCGGTTGGGTCCACGGGGCAGGGGCCCGATGAAAAAGTCTGGAGGGCTCGGAGTGGAGGGTGGGCGGGGCGTGCCCTCTCGCAGGACCCGGTTGAGATAGTCCCGAGCAGCGGGCGGCAAAGCGGCCCTCACCTCCTGAAGTATGCGCCGGGGAGTACGAGGTCTGGAGAGCCCCATGCGCTGAGCGAGCATCAGGGGATCCAGCCAGTCTCCCTGGTCGTAGTCCAGGAGGTCTCCGACTTTGGTGACTTCTGCCAGGACCAACCTCTGGCGCACCATGGGGGGTCTCCGCCACCTGCACACGAAGCTGGGGGTTGTGTAGCAGGGGCTCCGCGAGGAGATCTGCCCCCATGGTGGCTGCCACGTACCTGGTCACTGAAAACAGTTTCCAGGTCCGGAGGAGGTCCTGGTAGAAGACCGGCAGCTCGGAGAGGCCTCGCAGAAGACCTCTCGAATGGAGACAAAGGAGCTGCCGATCATATCGAAGCCCTCGGAAGCAGCGCAGGAAGGCGTGCGCCAATACGCTCCATGCCGGACTACCTGCACCATAAAGGAGCCTCTGCAGGGCCTGGAAGCGGAAGACGTGAACCTGAGCATGCAGACACTTCAGGCCCTGCCCTCCCTCCTCCAGGAGTAGATGGAGAACCCCCGCAGAGACCCAGTGCAGTCCTGACCAAAAGAACTCCAGAATCAACGTCCGGAGGGTGGTTAGGAAGCCTGGGGCCGGGACCAGGGTGTTGAGCAGGTACCAGAGCATGGACAGGACTAGTTGATTGAGCACCAGTGCTCTCCCTCGAAGGGAGAGACACCGGAGCAGTCCTGTCCATTTCCGGAGCCGCTCCGACACTCTGCCCTCTAAACCTAGCCAGTTCTCCGGCAGAGACGGATGCGTGGCAGAAAGGTAAACGCCGGGATAGAGCAGCGGACCCGCGCTCCACCGGACGGCCTGAAGCGCGGGTGGGAGGGTGCCACCCGTCCCCTACCACCAGGCCAGAGCTCTTGACCTAGTTGACCCGGGCGGAGGAGGCCGCCGAATAGATGGTCTGGCAAGCCTCCACCCTCACCAAGTCACCCAGGTCCTGGACCACGAGGAGCACGTCGTCGGCATACGCCGACAGGACCAGCCGCAGCTCCGGCTCCCGCAGCACCAACCCTGCCAACCTCTTACGGAGGAGACAGAGGAAGGGCTCGATCTCCAGAGCATACATCTGGCCCGAGAGGGGGCACCCTTGACGTACTCCTCGCCCGAAGCTGACCGGTTCGGTCAGGGTCCAGTTGAGCCTGACCAAACACTCTGCGGAGGCGTACAGCACCTGGAGAAAACCCACAAACTGGGGCCCGAAGCCAAACACTCGCAGAGTGCTCAGGAGGTACCCGTGGTCCACCCTGTCAAACGCCTTATCCTGATCCAGGGACAGAAGGGCGAACGACAGACCATCCCTACACTCGAATTCCAAGAGGTCCCGGACCAGATACAAGTTGTCGAAGATGGTGCGGCCCAGGACGGTGTAGGTCTGGTCTGGGTGGATCACGTCCGCCAGCACGGACCCTAGCCGCAGCTAGATGGCCTTCGCTACGATTTTATAGTCCGTGCTGAGGAGTGAGATGGGACGCCAATTCCGTAAATCGCGGAGGTCCCCCTTCTTCGGCAATAAGGTCAGCACGGCTCGCCTGCACGAAAGAGGGAGGACCCCGCCCTGCAAGGACTCGGCCCAGACGGTGACAAGGTCCGGGCCGAGGACGTCCCAAAACACGCGGTAGAACTCCACGGTCAGCCCGTCCATGCCTGGAGATTTATTGGTGGGCATGTGGCGGAGGGCTTCTGAGAACTTGGCCAGAGTGAAAGGCAGCTCTAGCCGGTCTCGGTCGCCCGCGCTGACCGTCGGGAGTTCATCCCAGAGCATTCTGCAAGCGCTAGGATCGGTCAGATCCGGGGAGAAAAGGCCTGCGTAGAAGGCCCTGGCCCTCCCGCACATTTCCGCCGGATCCGTGAGGGGGGTGCCGTCCTCTGCTAGAAGGCAGGTGACGTGCTTCTTGGCCCCCCTCTTTTTCTCCAGGGCATAGAAGAAGCGGGAGCCGCAATCCATCTCCCGAAGGAGGCGGATGCGGGATCGAACAAAGGCCCGATGGTCCTTGAGGGTCCGGAGCTCTTCCCGCTTCTCCCGGCACGCTCCGCAGAGGGATGGATCACCGGGGCTGGCGGCCAGACGCCTCTCCAGCTCTAAGACCTCCCGTTCCAACTGCCCTATCGCCGCATCCCTCCGTCGGCTGGTGCCCCGGATGTAGTCACGGCAGAAGAGCCGGGCGCGCACCTTCCCCAGGTCCCACCACCGCCGCGCCGAGGGAAAGGCACACCACTGCCCTCGCCAGGCCAACCAGAACTCCCGGAAGGACGCCATGAAGCCCACATCCTCCAACAAGCTATTATTAAAGTGCCAATAGGCCGGCCCCGGCCTCTCCGCACAAAGAGAGGCTGTCTCGGTGGCTAGATGGTGATCTGGAAAAGGGGCCGGCCGGACGCTGGAGGAGTGGGCCCGGGAAAGATGGAAGCGTGACATATAGATGCGGTCCAACCGGGAGTGGTACGACCGATGGACCTCCACCCGGACAAAAGTAAATGTCGAAACGTCATCCGGGTGGTGGTCGCGCCAGACGTCCACCAGGGAGTGATGTTCGACGATCTCCCGGAGGACATCCGCGGCGGCCGGGTGCTGCTCGGTCCCTGAGTGGTCCCGTTCCTCAAGGGTGGCGTTAAAGTCCCCGCCCAGGGCCAGGCACTCGCGAGGATCCAAGGTGCCGAGGAAGGCGGACGCCTGCTGATAAAAACGCAACCTCTCCGGGCCCAATGTCGGGGCGTAAACATTGACGAGATTAACCACAAGCCCCTCCATGTGGACCCGGAGGTGCAGCAGGCGACCCGGCACAGCCTCGGCGACCCCCAGCACCTCGGGCTGTAGGTCGGGGGAGAACAGGGTCGCCACTCCAGCCGTACGAACTGTGAGGTGGCTAAAATAGACCCTGTCCCCCCACTCCAGCCGCCAGCTAGCTTCAGCGGCCGGATCCGTATGGGTCTCCTGCAGGAAAATCACAGAGTACCCCCACTCCCGAAGGAAGGAGAGCACCTGCCTCCTGCGGAGACCCATCCTACAGCCCCGGGTGTTTAACGGTGCGAAGAGAGGCAGCTAATTATTTAACTAATAAAAAGCGATGTGAGATGTGCATCCCGATCTGGATTTTGACACCCCAAAGTGTGGGTATATTCAGAAGATGAGTTGTGAGTCTTTTCATTAGTAAAATAGAGGTCATTTATAAAGCCTGGATTTGGATTTTGATCACAGGTGGGGCATTGGCACTATTTGTTGTTAGGGATTTTGATTCAGGCCTGTCTTTTGTAAAATAAGAGCTAACTGATATTTTTCTTAGGGCCAAAATTAATGTTTTGTTTTTTTCTCAAATAAATTCCTTTACTTTTTTGTTTTCTTTGTTTTTATGGCCTACAGGATAGGGTACTGGACTGAGACTTAGGAAACTTGGTTTCAATTCCCAGTACTGCTTTGGTGGGTGACCTTCAGCAAGTCACTTCCTCTCCCTGTACCTCGGTTTTCCTATCTGTAAAATGGAGATAATGAGACTGACCTCCTTTATCAAGTGCTTTGAGATCTACTGATGAAAAGCGTTACAGAAGAGGTATGTATTTTATCTTATTTTATGTGTCTGTAATTTCTGCCTGGACATTCATCATACCAGTGTCAGAAATACTGAGAAAGAAAGGCTGTCCTTACAGTATTTCCACCTAACCAAAATCAGGAAGTACTAGAGATTTTATGAAAAAAACTGTTCTTGTGAGATTTCCAACATAATTTGTAGAACTTGTCTGGGTGTTTTGAAAAGGTTTAGTAAAGGATTCAGATATTAGAATGAACCAGGCTGAACCAAACTTCTCAGCCTTTTGAGGTTTGCTACATCATAGCAAAACCAAAAGAGCATATGAATTGGGCTTTTTTGTTGTTGTTGCATAGTGAGTGGAGACCTGAAGAATAAATTCCTTCAAGTCTTAAACTGCTGTTGATCTTGGCTGGCCAACAGAGGGGAAAGGCTGCAATGAGTTAGAAAAATGTGAATCAGACTGATAAAAGGAACTGGGGGGATATGTTTGTGAACAATTTTGTTAGATAACAAAATGACTGAAAATCACTTGGAATTCAATATATCACTTAGTGCCAGTTTCTGTTATCCAGACACCTGCTAAGTTAGTCCCAGGCTGGTGGAATCTGGCCCTTACTGCTAAATCATACAAACTACTCAAGTTCTCATGCTGATGAACCTGGTACCTCCGATTAACTTCAATGTGAGTTGTAGGAGCTCAAAAATTGTCAGGATCAAGCCCATGTGATTTTCTTCAAAATCCCTTTCTTGTACTTTCAAAGAACATTGATTGTTGAGACTGGTAGGTTCAAAATATAATCTTCAATTGCTTTTTTTTTTACTATTATTTGCAAAGTCCATGTAATTTTTTATACACTGTAGGCCTGATTCCAGTTTCACGTGTATGGTCTATGGAATTATTTGGATTTATTCTACTGTGAGTGAAATTAGAATCTGGTCCAGTACCTTCTTTATTTTCTGAATAAAATCTTATTTTTTTCTTTTTGAAAATTCCTTTTATGTGTATTGAAGATCAACAATTCTTTTGCGTTGTTCAAGTAATCATCCAAACATTAAAGCCATACTATATATATCAGACAGTTAAGGTAGTGGTGTGTGGCATGGGATTATAGACCAGTCATCTTAACTTTGGTACCCAGTAAGATAATGGAAGAAATAATCAAACAATCAATTTGAAAGCACCCAGAAGATAATAAGGTGATAAATAACAGTCAATATGGATTTGTCAAGAGCAAATCATGTCAAACCATAGAACAAGGTCTTTCCTAGTTGGGGAGACCAAAGAGAAGTGTGTCAAAGAAGGGGAAGATTAATATCATATGCAAGAAATCCTGTGTCATCTGAATTATAGTCCTTCAATCCATCAGTGTCTGGGTGCTCACCTCAAGAGGGAAGCATTATCTTCAAAGGGACTACTCTTAATATGCTTGAAGTTAGGCATGCTTGTTAAGTACTTTGCTAAACTGGGTCCTTGGTGGTTTAATACCAGGATTGATGTGATTTTTCCATTAAAAAGTGATTGAGTTTTGCATAAGAAATGTGTTTCTACAAAATTATTTTTCACTATCACAAAGTCCCTTCTCTTTCCCTGTGTGGCTGGGCTGGTATCTGGGGAAAATAGCAGTTTGGCCCCTATAAATTCTGTTTCTTGTTGAGTATGATCAACGAGCAGAATTCTGTTTCTATCTTTCTGATCAGACAGAGATATGATGATGGTGTTTCCTCCCTGGAAGTTTTCATAGGTTTTCATCATAGGAATGTGTTAGACTTTTTCAAGGTAGACAGGATATTCTTTTACATCTAGACTCAGAACTTTTGGCAAAAGATTTTTCAATAAAGGAATGTCTGAATCATCTCTCCCTGGAGGATGGTGTATTAACTTTTTCTTTCAACAGAAGAAACTGAAAAACAGAAATAAAAAACACCTATCACTGGTTGAGCAATCCGGAGCATTAGGTTCAGGCTACCACTTAACTTACTGTTCAGGATACATCCTCTCAGTTATTCTTTCTTTATAAAATAACAATGAGATGAGCTACCCTACCATGATGAACCAAATTGATGCATCAATTTTACAGTGATTCCAGGAAGCTTTGGAATCCAAATCTGGCAATTTCAAATGCATGGAAAAGTGAAAATAAGATTGAATGGAGACTGATATTCCAAAATTTATATTTAGAAATACTGATAGTTTTCTGATTTAAAAAAGTAGTCAATGAATTAATATGATCTTATGCTACTTGATATACTTTAATCATTGGTCCTTCTGCTTAAGCTATCAGAAAGGTGCCAGTTTTGATGGTCTTTTATGTGATCTGAACACTTTTCTTTCAGGGACTAGACAGAAACCACCAATTAATTTTACATAGAGCATTGAATAACTATTAGATAATGACAGCTTTTGTTCCTTGAAGATTTGGGCACGATATATACTAATACATTCCAGTTGAAAAGTCCATCATGTCCAGTCCCCAGAAATTTAATCCCTACCTAGTTACTGCAGCCAGCGTAAATGATAAGAAGTCTTTGTTAGGGAGAAGTGCTGCTATTTCCTGCTTGCAAAGAAAGCTCACTGAAAGATTTGTCATCACAGGTTTCTGCTTCTCCACACTGCCATTTCAGTTATTACCACACATCTTCATGCCGGAATTGGCCTGAGGCAAGCAACAAGGAATGAGTAGTACAGCTGGCATCGCATCTCTGTCTTCAAGCTTTGATTCTAGATTAGGGAATGGGGAACACTAGCTTCCTTAGTTCTGCAGCCGCTAAGTCTTTTCCAATGATGCCAACAGAAGATGGCGGAGGGTGTTGTAAAAGAAAAGAGAGCCAGTGTCAGAGGTGTAGGGTCTGTTTTGTTTTTGTTTTAGTCAAAAAGAAAGACACAATCTGTCTAGAAAAGGAGATAGTAGGAAGGAGCAGAATAAGCATATGGGGAGAATCATTCTGCTCTGAGAAGTCACTTAAAATTAACCATACCAATGTCACCACTACACTCAGTAGACAGAAACGGAGAGTGTGCAGTGGCTACCAGCCTGAGATACAAATTATATCAACTCCCACCCCGAAAGCTGGGAGCCAAACACCCAACTGTGCAGCACCCAAAGGCAGCGGCACTGGGCAGAACAAGCCCTAGAGCCTGGTCCCAAATAGGGTTGCCAACTTTTCAATTTCTCAAAATCAGACACTACAGCTATGGTCAACATTTTTGAGGACTGTCTCTGCTGCTCCATCCAGCAGTGACTCCAAGGCAAATAGTTTGCAGGGAGTGATGGGGGCAGAAAGGGGGGGGGGGCAGGGAGCTTCCTGCAGCCAGAGGAAGTTCCTGGAGATGGGTGTGAGACCCAGCCCCGAGAGCAGCCAGTGCAGTGGTAGAGGAAGTATCCCTCCCTAGCCCAGCCAGGTCTAGCACCTGGGGTTCCTCCAGTTCTGCCCCTCCCCAGCTCTAGGGCCAGCGCTTGGGGATGAAAGCAGCCTTGGGTTGGCTGGGAGAGGGAGGACAATGGAATTGTGTCAAGTATCAGAGGGGTAGACGTGTTAGTCTGAATCTGTAAAAAAAGCAACAGAGGGTCCTGTGGCACCTTTAAGACTAACAGAAGTATTGGAGCATAAGCTTTTGTGGGTGAATACCCACTTCGTCAGATGCAAGTAATGGAAATTTCCAGAGGCAGGTATAAATCAGTATGGAGATAACGAGGTTAGTTCAATCAGGGAGGGTGAGGTGCTCTGCTAGCAGTTGAGGTGTGAACACCAAGGGAGGAGAAACTGCTTCTGTAGTTGGATAGCCATTCACAGTCTTTGTTTAATCCTGATCTGATGGTGTCAAATTTGCAAATGAACTGGAGCTCAGCAGTTTCTCTTTGGAGTCTGGTCCTGAAGTTTTTTTGCTGTAAGATGGCTACCTTTACATCTGCTATTGTGTGGCCAGGGAGGTTGAAGTGTTCTCCTACAGATTTTTGTATATTGCCGTTCCTGATATCTGACTTGTGTCCATTTATCCTCTTGCGTAGTGACTGTCCAGTTTGGCCAATGTACATAGCAGAGGGGCATTGCTGGCACATGATGGCATATATAACATTGGTGGACGTGCAGGTGAATGAGCCGGTGATGTTGTAGCTGATCTGGTTAGGTCCTGTGATGGTGTTGCTGGTGTAGATATGTGGGCAGAGTTGGTTTGTTGCATGGGTTGGTTTCTGAGTTAGAGTTGTTATGGTGCGGTGCGTGGTTGCTGGTGAGAATATGCTTGGGTTGTAGATCACTGGTGATGCGTTGGAGAGGTTTAAGCTGAGGACTGTAGGTGATGGCCAGTGGAGTTCTGTTGGTTTCTCTTCTGGGCCTGTCTTGTAGCAGGAGGCTTCTGGGTACACGTCTGGCTCTGTTGATTTGTTTCTTTATTTCCTTGTGTGGGTATCGTAGTTTTGAGGATGCTTGGTGAAGATCTTGTAGGTGTTGGTCTCTGTCTGAGGGGTTGGAGCAGATGCGATTGTACCTCAGTGCTTGGCTGTAGACGATGGATCGTGTGGTGTGACCGGGGTGGAAGCTGGAGGCACGAAGGTAGGCTAGCGGTCGGTGGGTTTTCGGTATAGGGTGGTGTTAATGTGGCCATCGCTTATTTGTACGGTGGTGTCTAGGAAGTGGACCTCCCATGTAGATTGGTCCAGGCTGAGGTTGATGGTGGGGTGGAAGCTGTTGAAATCATGGTGGAATTCTTCCAGGGTCTCCTTCCGATGGGTCCAGATGATGAAGATGTCATCAATGTAGCGTAGGTAGAGAAGGGGCATGAGTGGACGAGAGCTGAGGAAGCGTTGTTCCAGGTCAGCCATAAACATGTTGGCATATTGTGGGGCCATGCAGGTGCCCATAGCGGTGCCACTGGTCTGGAGGTATATATTGTCACCAAATTTGAAATAATTGTGCGTGAGGATAAAGTCACAGAGCTCAGCAATAAGTGGTGCTGTGTCATCATCAGGGATACTGTTCCTGACAGCACTGTTCCTGACAGCTTGTATTCCATCTGTGTGTGGGATGTTTGTGTAGAGAGCCTCTACATCCATGGTGGCTAGGATGGTGTTTTCTGGGAGGTCACGAATGCATTGTAGTTTTCTCAGGAAATCTGTGGTGTCACGGAGATAGCTGGGAGTGCTGGTGGCGTTGGGTCTGAGTAGGGAGTCCACATATCCAGATAGTCCTTCAGTGAGAGTGCCAATGCCCGAGATGATGGGGCGTCCAGGATTTCCAGGTTTGTGGATCTTGGGTAGTAGATAGAATAACCCCAGTCGGGGCTCTAAGGGTATGTTGATTTGTTCCTGTGTTAGTGTAGGTAGTGTCCTGAGTAGATGGTGCAGTTTCTTAGTGTATTCCTCAGTGGGATCTGAGGAAAGTGGCCTGTAGAATTTGGTATTGGAGAGTTGTCTGGTAGCCTCCTTCTGGTTGTCAGACCTGTTCATGATGACAACAGCATCTCCTTTATCAGCCTCTTTGATGATAATGTCAGGGTGGTTTCTGAGGCTGTGGATGGCATTGCGTTCTGCACGACTTAGGTTATGAGGCAAGCGATGTTGTTTTTCCACAATTTCTGCCTGTGCACGTCGGCGGAAGCATTCTATGTATAGGTCCAGACTGTAATTTCGACCCTCAGGAGGAGTCCATGTGGAGTTCTTCTTCCTGTGTTGGTGGGAGGGTATCTGTGTATCAGTGCGATGTTCAGTGTTATCTTGAAAGTATTCTTTGAGTCAGAGGCGGCGAAAGTAGGCTTCCAGATCACCGTAGAACTGTATCATGTTCGTGGGGGTGCTGGGGCAAAAAGAGAGTCCCCGAGATAGGACAAACTCTTCTGCTGGGTTGAGTGTGTAGCTGGATAAATTGATGATATTACTGGTGAGTTAGGGGTACCCCTGTTGTGGCCCCATGTGGCAGGTAGGATTTTAGACAGCTTACGGTCCTTTTTCCTTTGTAGAGAGGTGAAGTGTGTAATGTAGATCTCCTGTCTTATTTTAGTAAAGTCCATTTGTGTGGAGGGTTGGTTATTTATGAATGTCTCCAGGTTGGAGAGCTCTTTCTTGATGTTTTTCTGTTTGCTGTATAGGATGCTGATCAGGTGGTTCCTCAGTTTCTTTGATAGTGTATGGCATAATCTCTCACTGTGGTCTGTGCAGTATGTAGATAGCAATGGATTTTTCACCTTCAGTCCATTTGGTATGATGTCCATCCGTTTGCATTTGGAAAGGAAGATGATATCTATCTGTATTTGTGCAATGGAATTGTGGTAATCAGACTTTTGGTGTCTGGTCAATACTTCTGACCAGAGACTGTACAGGTCCCCTTTAAAACTGGATTTTCTGGTCAAAACACAGACTCCTGGCAACATTATGTGATCCCTCCCCATTCTCTTCCCCTACACCAATGCAGCACAAGGAAGGATGGGGGTGTGAAGCAGCAGACTACACCCATCACAGGTGAAGGGGGCGGGGGGAGAGAGATAGCACATGGAACATTGATCAGACAACTGAGATCTCCCCTCACCACCTGAAGGGTGTCTTTTCTGCTGCCGTTCACTCGGTAGTGAGCAGTTTTCTTAATCATTAAAGCCATACTATATATTTGAAACTAAGATAGTGGTGTCTAGAATGGAATGATAAACCAGTTGGCTTAAGTTTGGTACCCAGTAAAAAAAATTGAGCAGATAGTCTGTAACTGGAAGTTTTTAAGGACAGCTTAGACAAATACCTATAGGGGTGGTCTAGATAATACTTAGTCCTGCCTCAGTTCAGGAACCTGAACGTATCAAGGTCCCTTTCAGTCCTACATTTCTATCATTCTATGGATTTGCATTATGCTAGGGTAATGTCATTGGTAAGTGTGGAAGATTTTCCAGCATCCTGCTTCCATGGATACTGCTAAGCCATCTTCACCCAGGGATTTACGAGTGTGCACCAAATGCTATGTGGATTCTTAAAAGTTGCTTTTTAACGCTTCCCTGTCACACCCACAAACTATTCAGTTTATGGTTTGCTTAAAAAAATATTGCGTAATCTTTTTCCTCCATCCAGAACAACCCCGATCACAACATTTGCTATGAGTTCTTAAACATGGTGCAGGTTCATGTAGCTCAGTGGTGTGTTTAGAGTGCCTCATTTGTTTTGGGTTATGATATGGGCAAAACTCACATGGGGACTGGATTGGGCCCTAGGTCAGAACTCAGTGTTCCATTTACTTACGCTCACTATGATTTTCTCAAAGCAGGTACTTCATAAATCAGTGTAATAGTCATGGATACCAACTTCGATATTTTCAAACCACATGCAGGGTTTTGGTTTGTTTCTATCATGATTCTGAACTCCAACCCAAATAACATTCAGTGAATGCACTGGGAAAAAAAAACATTCAAACTCTTGTTTATTGAATGTCAAGCTGAGAGCAGTTATTGACCCAGTGAGATTAAAGTTTATTACAGGGTGCCAAGTAATTATAGAAGTGACATTAGACCATCATTTACACTCACAGTGTAGTCTTGAATGACAATGTCATCTTAAGCAAGGACAAATGAGCGAGGCCCCACAGTTTATAGTACTCCTGGCACAATGCTTCTCAGGGATAGGGATAATGGCTAGCCCAGTAGTTGCTCGGTTCCCTTGGAAAATTACCACCTGCTGTTCTTAGTGACAGTTAACACCAACACAAGATTCCCTGAGCCAAAGCAAAAACCAATAGTAAATGTTTTCTGTTATGTGTCTTTTCAGTTTGGTAATGGATGGAGGAAATTACAGAAGAGACCTCTTAAGGACAAAGCTTAGGTACCTAGCAAATGTACTTCTTTATTGAGGAAGTATGTTGTAGAGTTTTTCAACTCTTACAGCACTTGCTTAAATTGGCACTAGTTTATTTATTTACAGGTCAGATATCCGTCCCCTTTACATATATTCCACACAGTTCTTTCCACACTACATGCCACCATGTGCAAACTCATCTGCTAGAAAGCTGAGAACTCCTAAGACAGGAAATGCCAAATCTTTCTATGCCAGTGGTGGGCAACCTGAAGCCCACAGGCCACATGCAGCCCGTCAGGGTAATCTGCTGGCAGGCCACCAGACAGTTTGTTTACATTTGCACGGCTGTCTGCAGCTCTCAGTGGCCGTGGTTCACTGTTCCCGGCCAATGGGAGCTGCGGGAAGCGGTGGCCAGCACATCCCTAAGGCCCGCGCCGTTTCCCACAGCTCCCATTGGGAACAGCAAACCATGGCCACTGGGAGCTGCGGGCGGCCGTGCAAATGTAAACAAACTGTCTGGTGGCCTGCAGCAGATTACTCTGACGGGCCACGTGCGGTTGCCCACCACTGCCCTGTGCAGATCCCCAAGCAAAACTAAATAACCCAGCCCTAAAGCATTCAGCAGAAAATAACTTTCTAAAAATGATCACATAATGGCAGTCACTAGGGCTTTTGACATAGCAACTTTGGAGACAGGAAGACTAGGAGAAATTTCTAGAGTTAGTTAAAAGAAACTAGTCATGTGGCTCTCACCCAAACAAGACTTATTAAAGACTCTTGTGTAAACGTTAATGAAAGCTCCTCCTGGTGGGTGGTGGGCTCTAACATCTGACAGAGGGATGATCAGCAGGTGAAAGATTTGTATGAACATGCCGGTTGATCCTGTCACCATGGCTGGATAAAGTCAATCTCTGGACACAGCAAAGTAGTTGATATCTGGAGAGCAGTGAATTATGTTATCAGGCTGTGGCAGGCAAACACAAAGGAAGAAGCTAAAAGACCAAGGAGGAGGTGAGAGCTGGGGCAGTTGTCTGGTGCCTTATTTATACATTTATTTATCAGGTATTTGCCTGCAAATCAGGTGTCCGTGTAGGAACAAAACAATTAGGAACCTACCTGGCCTTGTGCATATGTAAATATCTAATTTGCACACAGATCAGGTATTGCTTGTGTAAACAGAAGTGCACAAATGTATATGCATATTGACATACACATAGCTTTGATAATCTGGTCCACAACATATAGATTATATACTGCATACACATTCTTTATTTCAGAGTGTGAATCAGAAATTTCCCTTGTCATTCTCAAGATTCAAGCTGGAAAGTTGTGGAACAGCCTACTAGAACCCCAAATAGATCAAGAGATTTGATTGAAGATTTACTAACACAGAGATACACACATTTACTGAAAAATAATACTTAGGATATTTTTGTATGTTGTCCTTTAGGTAAAAAAATTGGAAAATTGTCTGTTTAAAAACAAAGACCCTATTTCCTGAAATCTTTTGATTTCTTGCTGTCATTTGCACATGAGCCTTTCAGTGCTGCCATTTCAGATAAATTGTTTTACCAGTCTTCAATACTTGGAGGCAAGTAGGATTTCTACCTCTACAAGATCAGACATTTGGCTGCAAGAGCATCCTGAAGAAGCTTGTTTCTGGGATTCTTTACACATTTTAAGAAATTATTGTTAAGTAACTTTCACTCCTGGGGTCGGAATTATTAGCAATTTACATCCCTTGTGGGTGTAGCTAATTAAATGCTCCATTGTTAGCCACTGAAAGCAAGGAATGACTAGAACTCTGCTCTTTTGCCTGTGAACCTAGAAGTCAAAGCTTAAAATATTCCACCACCACCCTACTTCTGCATGTTAGTTTTCAGAGATCTAGAATAACGGAAACATGTCAGCAATAATCTAACAAGCAGTCCAGTTGTTTTGCAGTTGTCTGGAAGACATTTGTACAGGAGCTAAAGTAAAGTAAAAAAAGCTCTAGAAGAAAACAGCTATATCTTTGCTATGTTATGTAACTGGGTAACTGCGCTAGAGTGAGGAAGGGAAAGTGTAATTTTCTGGAACTCTTGTAAAAGAGAGGTTTACTACAATTTTTTTATATCCTCAAGCAAATGAAATGCAATTAAGACATGTTTATGGGATAAAAAGAAAGAAACATAGCAAGAACTGGGTGATATGTGTATGGAATTGGAATCCTATCATTAATCTAATCATCATCTATCTACCTTTAATGTTGTGGTGGGGTTTGCATACCCCGCACTGGACAAGAGGGGGTTAACCCCACACTATGGGCAGCGGAAGTCCTGCCCCTCAGACCATGCTGGACACGTGCCAACTATTGCCTGAGTATAAAAAGGAGCAGCCCAGCTCATTCTAGGCTGACCGCCAGAGGGGAAAGACCTTGCGTGGAGTCTCCAGCCAAAGAGCCCTCACAGCCTTTGCCTGCAGGAACTGGAGACCCTGAGAGCCAGATTGGAGGGATGCAGCCGACGGAACCACAGGGAATCACCCACACTGAGGAGCCCGGTGACCCTGATATTCTATGGACTACAATGCCTGGAAATGCAGTAGGAAGTGACCCAGGGAGGGTGCACGAGTGGTACCTCACACCCGAGTGAGGTCAGCGTGTTTCGGTGGGAGTCCCTGCTGACCCAATGGTGGACCACTCCGCTACTTTCCGGGCCCTGGGTCGAGGCTCGGTGGAATCGGGCGGGCCCAGGCCTCCCTACCTGGGCTGCTATTGCCATGGTGGTGGTCCCTTCCTCCTCCCCAGATACAGGCCCTTAGGCCTCACTGCCCCATGCCTAGGAGCTGCGATATTGACTCTGTCCATTGGGTCATACTGCCCTGCGCCTATGGGTTGTGACATTGACCCCAGCCATTGAGCCATATTACCCCATACCAGAGGGCTGTTATATGGACCCTGGCCACTAGGCCATATTGCCCTGCACCTGAGGGTGGTTATATTGACTCTAGCCACTAAACCATGCTGCCCTGAATGTAAGGGTTGCTATAATTGGCCACTAGGCTATGCTGCGCTGAAAGTAAGGGCTGCTGGAAATGCCTCTGGGTACTTTCGGCCTAAAGTCTATTGGGGAGACTGCAACAGTGGTGGTATCGCAGTCCTGCCCTGCCCCAACAGGGGGACGGGGTGTGCATACATTGCAACAGGTGTTCATTAAAAAACAAAAACTCTGGACAGCGACAGCTACAGCAATAAATGTCTCTGTCATAGCTCTGTGTCTGCAAAGTACTCAGTACCTTAGGCCCTGATCCTGCAAACACTTATGCATATGATTACCTTTTAATGGAGAACTCAATTAATGGAGAATGGTTGATTGGGCTATCTTGTACAAAACTATCCCATTGGACTACTCACAACACATAGTGTAAAGCATGTATATCACTTTGCAGAACTGGGGTCTCAGATTGAGTCCCAACCCTGTAATTCATTCTGTGTGCCCCATCAACTCCAGTGGGACACTGAATGGCATACGCGAGGTGAATTACAATATCAGGGATGTCAACTGTAAGCTCTTGGAAGCAAGAACTACCTTTTTTTTAATGTGTGTTCATAGTTAGCTCCAATTCTTGATTACTGCCTTTAGATATTGCAATTATTATTAGCTCTAATGATGATAATAATAATAATAATAATATATATCCTGCAAGATTCTGAGCACTCTCGATGTTTATTGATTCAAGTGGGAATTGAGGGAGCTCATAAACTCCTAGGAGAGCTCAGCACCTCCTAGATCAGACTCCTAGTCACAACCACCCTATCGCAAGTGAACTTCTAAAGGTCACCAGCAACTGGTAAGGGAAAATACCCATCATTTCTCTTGACAAGGGATATAGCAGTGAATTATGCATCTCTCCCCTCCCCCACCAAGTCAGGAAGCTATAATAATGGCCTTGGCTAGAAAAGGCCAAATAATGTAATTTTTACTTTGTGAAATTTTCCAATACAAAATTAAACATTTTAGCAAATCTGAAAAATTATATCGTATTAGCAATATGCCCGTTGTCGTTTGACTTTGAATTTTTTTCCCTTTCCTTCTCAGCTTTGCTTCGTCCTCCTTCTGCTTAATTGGGTCCTGAAGATGAATTCACTACCGACCATGCAGGTGGGCCAACTCCTGCCTTCTATTGTGTGGTTGGACTGGGAAGTGGGGAACATCTGCCCCTCTCCTATTAAATGTACCTGCCTAGGAGCAGGGTCAGACTGGTCCATTACAGTCCCATCTATGAGTGGTCTCCTAGCTAGTGGGCAGGATGGAGTTCCACTCTGCTATTGTTTGTGTTGCATTCTAGAGCACAAGCTTGCCAAGGACCACAATTTCAGGGCAGTAGTAAAATACACCAGGAAACAGGTTTCCAACTGTCAGTTTTCTCTGAGCTATTCATCCCAGTAGGATGGTTCTTGGATCAGATAGATGCTTCACCCCCAATGTTCCTGAGACTCCTGAGAGATTTTAATTTGATCTGCTCGCTCGCCCCACACCTGGTAATGATGCACAATTTCCAGTTTTCATTGAGTAAAAAGCAGTTCTTACTGTCACATCACAATGGCAACAATTCTTCCTTCAAACCCAGCCCCTCAGCCATAATCCTCGCAGTTCTATTTTCTGAAAAATTTCCAGAAGTGATCCCAGCAGTGACAAACTATGAGCAGCGGACCAGATCTTCATCTTATAAAGATTTGGACCAATATTTCCTATACTGCTGCTAAACAATGGTCAGCATTAAAAGTCAACAGCCATTCACAGTTAACCATCTGTTGATATCTGATGTAGTACAGTATTTCCCTGTGCATGGATGCATTTCCCTATGAATTTCACTTTATGGATTTATTTTCTTTTGTTGTTATATTTCCTATTTCCACCTCCAAAAAATCTAAGAACCAGAGTGAAAACATTACAGGAATAAAACATCTGAATGTTTGGTGGACTTGTTTGAAATGTCATGTTTTGTTTAAAAGGGGGATATCAGGAATCTTCTCATGGTTTTTAATTGTTCTTGAAGTTGGTTCTAAATCTTGCTCATCAAAATCAACAGGAGAGCAGGGTTTCTTCTAATTAGTTAATTTTGAGAACTTGACCATTGGTTGATATTAAAATCTGGGTACAATCCATCATCTTTAATCATCTGATTCATGTATCTGAATAAAAGTAAAGGTATTATCATTGGATACAAAATTTACCCCAAAAGTACTGCTAATGTACAGTTTCATTGCAGAGTTATTGTTGCAAGGTAAAAAGCTAATTAAATTAAATATCAAAGAATCATAGGGTTTGTGCTCTGAGACATAGGGTAAAATGTTCAAAAGCACCTAAGTGATTTAGGAGACTCATTTCCATTTTCAGAAGTGACCTGGGACTTAGGAGCATTTCAAAAATATCCTCTTAGGCACTTGGAAGCCTAATTATCACTTTTTAAAATGGGCCTCAGATTGACAAGTCATGTAGGCACTTTTGAAAATGTTACACTTCCAATACAGTAGTGAGGCAGTGCCATTTTAATTGTTGAAAGATATGTTGGTCTGAATTCACTTCACACATTGTTATAGCTTAGGAGTAACTCCACTGCAGGTGATGGTGTTATGCTAGTATACAAGCAGTGGCAATGAAAACAGAATTAGACTCAGTATTATTCCTATAACATCTGTTAAATATAATAATAATTAATAATTAATTAATAAAAAAAATCAAGGGGGACAAAGCTTCTAAACCAACTACCATTTGGAGTAACAGAAATAGAGCCCTATGCTAGAGCACACTGATCTCCCTAAAATGTTAGTATACACATCTATTCTGACCTCCTGTGCCCTCCCTGTACAGCCCACCCACATTTGGGCCAAGAGCATGAATAAACTTTGCACACAATTATTCATAGAGATCATTGCTGCATCATCAGCATTCATACGTAAGTGTGTGGACAGTCCCATATGGAAAATCCAATAGAATTCAATAGGAATGAAACCTAGAGGCTTTATAGGAATTCTGTAATTTCTGTTCATTTAAAATCTGCTAGATTTTAATAGAGATGATTTCTTTTTTAGAACCATCCTCCTGAATTCTATAGCAGGCTTGTATTCTCTATTGAATCTTATAAACTTGTTAATAACAAACAACAGGCGATAACTTGCTATTCACTTTGATAGGCCTTTTCAGTAAAAGACCTAGGCTTTTTACAGCTTCTGTCATAATTAGGCTGTAGCACAACCTCTCTTTAGAGTATGAGAGAGTAACTTGTGAGGCAGTCAACTTCTACTCCTCCCTTCTACTTCCAGGTAAGGGTAGAAAGTGCCAGTAGGGTATGTACACATGTAAATAGTCCGTTGACTACTCGTATGTTTAAAGATAGGGAGGTGCTTAATTATATATACAGTGCCTGCCAGATTTTGGCAGAGGTATAGAAGTATAGTAAACACTTTTTTATTTTACAGTTGCTCGGCTTAGAGATCACACAGACTGTATCACTTTGTCAGGTGGATTAGATATTAAGTGTCAGAAAGAACCTATATTTTAGACATTCTGATACATGCCCTGTTTGGCACAAAAAGTTGAGCTGTGCTTTGACTGCAACTCCATATTTTTTTCTTGGAGACAATCAATGTGTGTATTTATTTGTTGTTGTTTTTATTTATTTATTTATTTATTTTATTTGCTTGCTGCCAGTTGAATGCATTATTGCCTCCAGGAGAAAACTTGTGGTTTAAAGGCTCTGTGATGTATGATACCATGGCACAGAATTCGGTTACTAATTTAATTAAAACTCACTCACATATGCTGTCATTATTACCGAGACTTATCTAAAGCTCTGAAGCTCCTGGGACTGCATAGACATTTTACATCCAAATGTATTTTATGTGCCAGGTTTCTTTGCAAATTCAATTCCCCCCCCCCCCTTTTTTTTTTTTTGGTCTCTTTCCAGCATACCTTTAATCACACAGGCAAGGAAAAAGGCATCAGCAAAGCTGTGTCTTTTAAAGATGATATTATCATTGTAGTCTCCTTGTTTCCTCTTGCCCAATATAAGAAATAGATTTCTTCACATATCTGTTCTTTCTCTGTGAGTAGGTTGAATGTGAGTGCTGATGTCTGAATGATTTTGTATTTGAGAACAGAACTTATATTGAGTGTGCTTCCCAGGATTTACACTCATCTGTAGCTTCGCAAAGGTCAGTTGTGATATACCTCAACCACTTGATTACCAATAGTTATCCTGAAAACATTCAGTTTTTCCACACGAATCTATCAGTTATCTGAAGCCACTGCTGGCATCTTCAATGAAGTTATTCTTAGCAGAATGGCTCTTAAAAGCAGTCCCTCAAACAACACTGTCTGCCATTTAGCATAGTGGACACAGCCCCAGAGGTGGCATTGCTAGGGTGCATTACCCAGATAGGTAGGTACTTCTATATCCAGAATTATCTGAAGTTGTTCAAAGTCTGGTTATTAACAGAAGAATATAACAGTTGAAATTAAGGTGGGAATGGATAGACAGAAAGGCAAAGAGAAACATGAGTAACAAGATAGCTATAACTCGGGCTGAATAAATTATATGTATGATTGAACTCTGAACCCATTAAAGACACCTAAAGGACTACACTGGTGGCAGCAAACTTTTTCTAGTTTTTGAGCCGTCCGATAGAATTTATTAGGGAATAACATCCCTGCAATAAATTTTTACTGGGTGTCTCAAAAATTCCATAGAATAGGTTTGCTTTGAAATTGTATAGGTTTAAATTGTATAGGCTAGAGTTAATGTCTGTAGAACTCCTTTGGCTTCATCTTTATTAAGACCTACAGGATGTTTGCTTACAAGAGTACCATACTGATTTCTTTAAGCTATGCCAAAACTAAGAAGATCCACATAAAGTAGATAATTAAATTTTTCTTTTTTTCTTTTTAATTTTAATGTTGTTGTAGCCATGCTTGTCCCAGGTGTTTTGTTTAGACTTTCAAGAAAGGTCTCTTCAGTTTTTGGTTGACACTTTGAATTAGTTTTTATTTTACTCAAACGGGTCTGCCCATCTCTAGAACATATCCCTAATTACTATTTTAGGATCTGTTATAGCTATTGTGTTCTGTATCATCTATAGTCCTTCCTTAATTATCTGCTTTTACAGTCAGCAAATACCTAAACTTGCCTTTCTTGGGCTTTTCTACAAATGGCATTTCAGTGCTAATGAGTCAACCAAAAGAAAAAAAGTCTGTTTTCAAACAAGCTAATAGCATGAATTTAAAAGAAAAATTAACAAATACCTTATTAAATGCATTTTAATGGATAGTGAAGGCAAAGTCCACTGCTCTAGTTATAAAAAGATCCTTCTAAAGACATACAAGGGGAAATTACTTGAACAAGCTCTAGAATTGCCACACTCAGAACCAAAAAGTGTCTTCTCCTATCCTGTCCTATAGGCTGTGGATGATGAGGACTCAATTCTGTTTGACAGTCTCATCCCAAAGGCACAGCATCCCAAAAGGAGCTATTTGAATGCAATGGGTCAGATCTACAAAGGGTCTGAGCCATTTAAAGCCCAAATTTTTAATTTGCCTTCTGTTTCCTGAGTCTCTCAGGTTCACATTTCCCAGCTTTTCTCCACAACCATGAGGGTTGGAAACTTAGCTCATTAAAAAAAAAAAAAGAAAAGAAACCTGATGCTCCCACATAATCACCTGACTCCAGGATCTGGGGATTTAAGAAAGCACTAAAAATTGAAACTAAAAACATGTCAAGATCTGTCAATGGCTCTGCTAACAAAGGGGGAGCAGAGCGACTTCTGTGCCTTTGAAGATGGTCAACGTGAATCCCTTTGCTCCTTCCTCCCCGCACACCCAGCTATGCTTGCCAATACTGATGTAGAGTAAGGCCATGACTCAGCTGTCACACTAGCTATCCCCATTCCCTATAGGGAATCTAGCTCCAGAAGCAATACTAGATACAAGGAACAATAAAAACTACAACCCTGTCCAAACATTAGGAAGAGTCTTAAAGTTGAGGGGAAGGAGGAAGTCTCATCACCTTATGCTCCCTTAAGTACAAATGCCAAAGAGTACAAATTGCTTCTTTCTGTTATTAGGATTCACTGTATAGTATGGAATTTAGTATAAGGTACATTCAAGTTTTTTCTATCATTAATTCATGTCACTGATGATGTATCACTGTTCTGCTAGTCCAGTTTCCTCAGTGGAGAAGCTCTTTCACTCTTCTCACAAACCCAAAGGAATAATAATATATTTATTCAGCTCTGTTATTCCCAAAGAATTCTACAAAAGCCTTAATGTATAGACAGTACTATAGAAATGTAGTTGTTTCTGGGCAAGCATTATAAAGGACAGTGCAAAATAGACGTGAGGAAGATAATATTTTGTACAAGGATAGTGAGATAAACCTTGACATCTGTGAAAAGTGCCATGACATTTGTTTGTCCTAGTAGAAAGGTCTCATCTTAAAACACCCTGAGAAAACAACATATCTCGCAAAGATAAATAGAGTAAGTAGAATCTGCATGGATATGAATTTCTGCTTTTAGGGAGTCTAAGCATTTCAATAAAGCAGAGGTTAACACCTCTAAGCTATTTCTTCCAGCCTAGGGACAGGTTTTACAAGGGCTGAGTGCCTTAAATTTACAATGAAGTCAGAAGGGCTTGAGAGAACGCAGCTCATTGGAAGTGCTCAGCTCTTTGCAGCACTGGACTTTTAACAAGCATTGAAATCAGGGCCAGCTCTAGGCACCAGCGTTCCAAGCGTGCGCTTGGGGTGGCACTTCTCAAGGGGTGGCATTCTGGCCCTTTGGGGGCAGCTCTTTTCAAGGGGTGGCACTCCGTTTTTTGTTGCTGTTTTTTGCTTTGGCGGCGGCACTCTGGCTATTTTTTTTTTTTTTTTTTTGCTTGGGGCAGCAAAAAACCTGGAGCCAGCCCTGATTGAAATGGACAAAATAATATAGTATTGTATTAGTCAGCAATTGTGATTCTATTGCCCCATTACCTGATCTCCAGCAGCTAGTGGGTCATCATTGTTCTCTTGCTGACAGGGGCTTTTTTGCTGCCCCAAACACGGCAGGCAGGCTGCCTTTGGCAGCTTGCCTGCGGGAGGTCCCCGGTCCTGCGGATTCAACCTCCTGCAGAAAAGCCACCGAAGGCTGCCTGACTGCCGCCCTCGCAAGGGACCGGCAGGATCCCCCCCACGGCTTGCCACCCCAGTCCGAACTGCGGGGCAGTATAGACATGCCATTAGTGAATAGCACAGTTGTTATCAATATCCATTGTTCCCTTCTTAACACACACACAAGTTATAATACAAGTGTTGAAGTAGAAATGGAGTGTTAGGGCCAAACTTCACTCTGTCAAGGTGACTTAGAAGCAGAGCTGGCCAAAGAACTAATGTCTGATGAGTCTCAGTCTGTTTCCCAACATCCCATGCACCTGGTGCCTGGAGCCGCCGCCGCTTGCTGAGCCTTCATTCCTACGAATTCCAAAGTTGCGAAGAACTCAGTACTCAGGGATCAGTATGGTGAAGGTATGATGATATTCCTTTGGAGAATAGTGATAAGCAGATAGTTCAATACCCACCATACGTGTGTTGGGTCATGATTTCCCTGCACTACCTATGACACTCCCAGTTATGGCCAAGTTGGGGTCGGATTTTCAAAAACACTCATTGTTGGCAAACTCTGCTCCTATTGACTTTTACTATTAATTTAATTCAGCAGAGTTAGGCCAACACTAAGCAATTTTGAAAATACCACCTCTTGTGTTTGGTTGCTCATAGTGACCTGAACAATGAGACCCCCTGTATTAGGTTAAAATTTGAAATAGGAAAATGGCTGGTGTTCCAAACAAAAACAAAACATCCCCAGCAAAACAAAGTGGCTGTTCAAAATCAAATTCCTGCCAAACATTTAATCATTTTAAAGCCCTTAGGCGCTTGTATCTTCAGTGATATCACAAAGCTACAGTATGATGTAAACAAATGTAGGGTCTCAAAGTCATAAAATTTATTGATCTTTATAAGGACATGGTCAGAAATTCTTGATTAATACAAGTACAGGGTGGCTTGTGCTATGTGTCAAAGTGACATAATTAATAGCAATAATAATAATCTAATGTGTTTTTGTACTTATCTGTGAAGTGCGCAATAGGGCATTCTGCTTTTGTAAAGTAATCAAATTGTGTGATGGGGTTTACAGACCCCACACTAAGGTTACAGAAGTGGTAGAACAGCATTGGGCGAAGAAAGCACCCTACTTGACAGGAGTGGCCCAGGCAGTGTACTGGGGTCTCAACACAGTGGCTGTACAAGACTCTCCTCTACTTTAAGCCTGCTATCCTAGATGCCATTGATGTTTCCGTCAAGACATACTGCTAGCGATTTTTGACAGGAAAAGTTCTCACCCAAGGTGTGACCATGGGAGGTAGCTTAGCACCTGAGAGAACACTGCAGGTGGTGGCTCCAACCCAATGAAAAGATGGGAGCCCAGGTAAAAAGAATTGTCCTAGAAAAGTTTACACCAATTCTCTCAGCCAGAGGAAGAGTGGGTGATGCCCTGCCATCCTGAAATCCTTTCTGAGGCCATAATCTTGGCTGAGAATTACCAAATCCCCAAAGGGCCCAGGAGGAGACACCTGGAGCTTGTCCAGCCCTGCCTCAACCAGCCCAGACAATGGAAGGGTTCAGAAGGACAGGGCCTCCTCGGCCCAGCAAAGATAGAGTTGCAGTTCAAGAGTGGCCGGTGGGGATGCATCTCCAATAGGACCAAGGATTAAGAAATGTAGGGGCTTTGGGGTGCAGCCCCTCCCGGAAGCAGGTGGGAGCTGCAGAAGACCAGACAGAGCCCCCTCAAAGTCAGGCATTGGGGGAGCCAGCCACTTCTGTCATGATTGCCCATACATGGACTGCTTCTACAACCAAATATGGGTGGCTGAATCTAAGGCCTGCAGGAGGGGTCTAATGAAACTATTAATATCCATGTGGGTCAATGGCATAGAGGTACAAGGATTAATATACTCTGGGTCCTGCCAGATGTTTGGGAGGGCAAGTGTGTGTGGGGGGGTGGGGGAGGCTGAAGCAGTTCCCACGGGCACCTTCTATTTTCAATGCTTCCATGGGGATGTGTGCCCTTACCTCACAAAGAAGGTGCAGTTCACGGTGCGACACCACAGTAAGGAGATCAGTGTGGTAAGGTAGCCCCAAACCTTGCATATACAGTGATAATCAGGCAAGATTGGAGGTTTTTTAGAGACCTGATGAGGTCTGAGAACAAGGAGCCCCTGGAGAAACCAACAGTGACACTGGATATGGAGAGATGGCAGATCTGCAAGCCTTAGCAGGTGAAGGTGTGGAAGAATACCCAGGAGATGAAACATCGACCCCACAGAAGATGCCTCGACTGGGGCAGGGTGTTTTTTTCCCCAGTGGGGAAAACAAGAGTGAGCCACCAGAGATTGACATATTTTCAGACAACACACATTTTGTGTTAGAACAAAGAAATGACTTAATGTTGGGATGAGCCTATGAACAGGTCATGTGGGTCAATGGCGAGGTGATAGTACCTCAACTCCTGAAGCCCTAGCTACACTTTAAGCTAGAGGGAGAGAAAATATAGAAAGCAGAGAAATACCACCTGATGGGAGAAGTTAAAATGCAGCTGATTATCCCAAAGAAGTACTGCAGAAAACTACTATGCCTAGCACACGTCATAGCCTGTGTGGGACACCTTGGTTAGGAGAAAATACTCAACCGAGTGACTCTTCATTTTTATTGACCAGGCATCCACCAAGAGGTGCAAGAGTAAGGCATCTCCTGCCCAGAATTTCGGTGGGCAAATCAAAGGAAGGTACCCTGGGCTTCGCTGATACCTCTCCCCCAGGTAGGGACGCTATTTGAGAGGATTGGCATGGACCTGGTGGACTCTCTGGAAAAAAAGAGTGCAGCTGGATTCCAGCACATACAAGTCATATTAGACAATGCCATGCAACACCCCAAGGTGATTCACTCAGCTCCACAAAGGCAATGGCCCTTGTCTCAGAGCTCATGAAAATATTTGCTTGGGTGGGGATCCCTTGGGAAATAATCACAGATCAGGGCACCAACTTTATGTTCTGATTTATGAGGGAACTATGTAGTCTGTTGAAAATAAAAACCTTAAGAATGTTGGTTTGACACCCTCAATCTGATGGACTGGTAGAAAGATTTAATAAGATCTTGCAAAGTATGCTGCAGAAGTTCGTAGCTTTGGAATCTCACCAGTGGGACCAATTAATTCTGCCACTCCTGTTCATCATCTGCAAAGTACCTCAGGCATCAACGGGGTTCTCTCCATTCAAATTGCTATATGGGGGACAGCCAAGGGGAATACTAGAGCTCCTTCAGGAGGTGTGGGAGGAACAAAGTTCCAAGGCCATGAACTTGGTACAGTGTATGCTACAATTGAGAGAGAAGTTAAAGGCCTTATACAAGTTTGCAAGAGATAATCTAGTCAAGGTGCGACAGGGACACACACAAGCATACAACAAGGGAACCTATGCTTATGAGTTCCAACCAGGGGACTGGGTGTTACTTCTGCTTCCCACCTAGAAATCCAAATTGTTGGCCAGATGGCAAGGCCCCTTTGACATGATCAGACTAATTGGAGCAGTAAACTATGCCATTTGTCAATCTGATAAGATGAAAGATACTAAGGCATACCATGTCGACCTGCTAAAGGCCTAGAAAGTTTGGGAAGCCTCTGGTAATGTTGTTTCCCCCAGAACAGGAATTTGGGTCCCAGGTCCCCATAGACCTCCATCTCTGACCTAGTCCCAGTAGGAGAACATCTGCAGGTAGAACAAAAACAGCAGATTCAAAAATTCTCCCAGTCCCTTTTGGTGACCTTTTCTGTGGGTTCCAGGACAAACTCACTTAGTGTTTCATCATATAATGACCAAACCAGGGGAAAAGGTAAGAGAGAACTTTTGCCAAGACATAAGTGGGAAACAGTACAGAAGGAACTCCAAGCTATGTTAAACCTGGGGGTGGTCAAGGACTAACAGCTAGTAGTGAAGCCCTATGGTTATGGTACCTAAACAGTACTTGACAACCAGATTCTGCTTAGACTTCCAGAAGGTCAATGCAATGTCCATATCTGACATCTACCCAATGCTGCGAGTCGATGAATTGTTGAAGGTTGGGAGCTTCCAGATAGATCACCACCCTCGACCTAACCAGGGGTTACTGACTGATCCCCTTGACATGCCATTTGGCTTGTACCAATTTAATACATTGCCATGTGGCTAATGGCATAGCAGCTACCCCCTAAAGGCTGATTGGCAAAGTGCTTTGGCCTCATGACCAGTATGCAACCACATACATCGATGACATTGTCATCTATAGCAATTCCTGGAATGAGCATTTAAAACAATGCTGGGGTGGTCTCCCAGGCCCTCAAAAGTGTGGGGTTTACTGCTAATCCTGCCAAGTGCCACCTAGCTAATCAAGAGGTGATGTAGCTGGGGTATACAATGGGGAGAGGGTACCTGCACCTGTTGGTGGGAAAGATCCAAGCTCTAGAAGAATGTTGTGAACCCACCACAAAGAGGTAGGTACAATGCTTCCTGGGGTTGGTGGCATTTTATGGGCAGTTTATTCCATATTTTACCATGATTGTGGACTCGCTGATAATCTGGTGAAAGATGCAGCCCCCCAAGAAGGTCCAGTGATCTTGGGACTGCACAACCAGCCTTCAAGAAATTGAAAGACCAACTGATTTCTGAGCCCATCTTATTCCACCCTTTCTCAAAATCTTTTGTCCTGCAGACGGATGCCTCCGACATTGGTCTGAGGGCTGTGCTGTCCCAAGAAATGGAAGAAGAAGAATCCTTTACTTTAGCCATAAATTGTTCCCTTCGGAAGTGGTGTACTTGCAGGGGGGCCGGAATATGGGGGACCAAGGGGCCCTGACCAGTCCACTTTTGCCACAGGCCCCCCAGCCCCTCCTCCTCCCCCCAGGGGTCCCGCCCACCTGGCCAGGCCAGCAGCTGGATCTTTCAAACATCTAATGGCATGTCTATACTGTCCTGGAGTTTGGACTAAGGGGGTGTGAATAACTGTGAATAGTAGTCAAAGAGGACTACACTAGTGTGAGCTTGGGACCTCAGTCTATAGTATCTGCATGGGGGAGTTACAGGACAGCACATTGGCTAGCCCTGCTCTTCACACCCCCTTAGTCCGAACTGCGGGGCAGTATAGACATGCCATTAGTGAATAGCACAGTTGTTATCAATATCCATTCTTCCCTTCTTAACATACACACACAAGTTATAATACAATTGTTTAAATAGAAATGGAGTGTTAGGGCCAAACTTCACTCTGTCAAGGTGAATCAGAAGCAGAGCTGGCCAAAGAACTAATGTCTGATGTGTCTTAGGCTAGGTCTACACTACCCGCCTGAATCGGCGGGTAGAAATCGACCTCTCGGGGATCGATTTATTGCGTCCCGTCGGGATGCGACAATCGATCCCCTAATCGACGCTCTTACTCCACCAGCGGAGGTGGGAGTAAGCGCCGTCGACAGGAAGCCGCGGAGGTCGATTTTGCCGCGGTCCTCACAGCGGGGTAAGTCGGCTGCGATATGTCGAATTCAGCTACGCTATTCACGTAGCTGAATTTGCGTATCTTAAATCGATTTCCCCCTGTAGTGTAGATGTAGCCTCAGTCTGTTTCCCACATCCCATGCACCTGAAGCAGTGCAATGACTGCAGTTTCCTGAACTGTTTTTGATGTTGTTCATCAACCATTGAAAGAGACAAACCTGATTGCAAGTCCTGACAAGTAAAAAACCTTTTCATTTCACAGTTAGGACTATACGTTGAAATGAACAAACCAAGATTAATCACCTGAAAATGCACATACACTTGTGCTTTCTATATTTGCCCACACAAATAATCATTTGCTTGTGTGAGTCAGGCTCCTGTGATCCTAACTACCTAATTTGCGTGGATAAATGTGTGGTTTTGCAGACACAACAGCTGCCCCTGCTTGGAAACTTGCTTGTATATGTTTGATAGCTGTCAGATGAGGTATCTTCTTCAGAGGGTTGGTCAATTCACTAACCTCCTTTGAAAAAATTAGACAAGCTCGAGGAAAGCTCACAGCTACATAAGCAACTCCCGTTCTTTTTTCTAAGTTACAGAGCTGTCCCTCTGACATTAATGGTCTGAAAAGCATTTGACCCCTGAGAGTTAACAATTTTATTACCTTTGCTTTGTCTTCTACATACACTTCATCAGTAATACTTTTCTAATAATTAATTGTCATTAATGGAGTAAGTCGCTTTTTAAATGTAAAGAGTTACATATTTAATAAGAAAGTCTATCACAATCTTGCCCAAACTCCAGAGTAGTACCTTACTCCATAGTGGATCTGTTCATGGAATAAAGTATTAATGTGCCTGAATCTGGCCCATAGTTATTTGGGTGTGTAGATTTCTCTGTTACATTGGGTCGGATCTAGCACTCCTTGTACAAGAAATTCAAGTGAATTTAAGTCCATGGGAAATTGTGTTTCAGAAGGAGCTCTGAATTAGGTTCACACAGTATTGTAGTTAATCCCAGGTGATACATCTGAATAATGAATAAATATTTAATTCATAGTGTCTCTCTCTCACACACTCACACGAATCACTTTTACTTCCAGGCATTGAAACATGCTACTGTGCATTCAGTGCTGAGCTATGTAGTGATCACAATAACACAAATGAATTAAATAAACTGAAAGCCTTTTAACAGTTTGTTTGGCTGCCCACGGAGCTGCCACTCTCATCTAATGAATCCGGCCCACTCCATGCTTCCAAATGCAAGGGGACAAAACAAAACTGAAGAGAAACAGAGTCAAAGCCAGAAACATGCTGGCAGCCGAATGCTTACTAACTGCTGTTGTTCTGTCAGAAAGTCACCCGTTTTTCATGTACCCTTTAAACAAATATGAAAAGAAGAGTTTAAAATATAGATTGCTGTATGACCTGATGGCAATGTTACCTCATCTTATGTAACATGCCATATCTCTAAGTATGATGGGAATGTGTGTGATTTATGTATTAACCTACATATTGTCTTTTTTAGAAGCAGTTATTTGTCACTGTGGTTTAAAAGAAATACATTTGCTACCCATGAAGTTCTGGCTTTGAACCCACTATTAATTGCTGCTCAAATCATATCTACATCTCTCATTACTACCCAAAACATTATTTTTATGTTGCCTTCCAAGCTGGCCTCACATTCTGCTTCAGTTGCATGTATACAGTATGTGCCTAGAGCTATGAAAAAAAAGTCTCACTGGCAGTAAAACTGGGGAAAATTCCTATTTTCAGAGTTTACTTTTTTGTTTGCTTGTTTTTTTTATGCAGAATATGTTGCACTTTGGCTTAAAATTTCCAGAGAAAATGACAGGCTGTTTTTATTTTAATGTTTCCACAGAAAACCATCTTTCAACCTGAAGGGGAAAACAACCTGCTTTGGGTTTTTGCAGCAAAATAACATTTCAGACATCATGTCTTCTGCCTCACTGTCAAAGTAGGTGAGACTTGATCTAATATAAAAGTAAAACGATAACAGGGACAAATACCCAGTCACCGTTAGAATGAGGTTCATGACATCCATTGCTCTTACCTTGTCGTCTGAAGATTCAGAAACTGTCTGGTGAGCTTGTATATATTTCTTTGTGTCCAAATAGTCAGTGTAAGGAGTGTATATTTAAAAAACAAACAAAAAAGCAGGAGGACTGAACAACTCAGAGCATGGGTAGTGAACCAGGAGAAAGAGACATCCTAATTACAAATCAGCTGATATCATTAAGTGATAGACTTGTTTGTTGAGTTGTTTGACCTGTTTTAAAAATTATTTCCATTTTCACCAAAACCAAATCCTCACTCTGGAATACTTAGAAAAGGACCTACAAAACCTTCTCCTAGCCTGCCATTAGTGTAAACTCATATCATTAATATGATCAGGTAAATGGTAACTCCTTGTACATTAATGTTACTGAGGTCCCCGCCCTCTCCATGAAATTGATCTCCAAATATTTGCTTTGAAATATATTTTGAATATATTATTGCCCTTATATAAATCGATGGTACGCCCACATCTCGAATACTGCGTACAGATGTGGTCTCCTCATCTAAAAAAAAGATATACTGGCACTAGAAAAGGTTCAGAAAAGGGCAACTAAAATGATTAGGGGGTTGGAATGGGTCCCATATGAGGAGAGATTAAAGAGGCTAGGACTCTTCAGCTTGGAAAAGAGGAGACTAAGGGGGGATATGATAGAGGTATATAAAATCATGAGTGATGTGGAGAAAGTGGATAAGGAAAAGTTATTTACTTATTCCCATAATGCAAGAACTAGGGGTCACCAAATGAAATTAATAGGCAGCAGGTTTAAAAAAAAAATACAAGGAAGTTCTTCACACAGCGCACAGTCAACTTGTGGAACTCCTTACCTGAGGAGGTTGTGAAGGCTAGGACTATAACAGCATTTAAAAGAGAACTGGATAAATTCATGGTGGTTAAGTCCATTAATGGCTATTAGCCAGGATGGGTAAGGAATGGTGTCCCTAGCCTCTGTTTGTCAGAGGATGGAGATGGATGGCAGGAGAGAGATCACTTGATCATTGCCTGTTGGTCCACTCCCTCTGGGGCACTTGGCATTGGCCATTGTCGGTAGACAGGATACTGGGCTAGATGGACCATTGGTCTGACCTGGTATGGCCGTTCTTATGTTCTTATGAAATATATAGGCAAATGCTAGGAGTAATGTGCATTTCATAGATACAAATATGTACAAACTAAGGCCTTAATTCAGGTATGTGCTTAAGTTTGATTGATACTAATGGGACTTCACCACGTACATAAAGCTAAGTCTGTGCTTCAGTGCTTTTCTAATTTAAGGCATAGCTCCATAAATGCTATCATGCAACTAACAAAGTAAATGTAGAACACATTCAACTTTAAATTGTTCTGTTTTCCTCTTTTATTTTCCTTTTGGGGGGCTTCTTTCCTTTTCTTTTTGTAAATATTCATAATACAGAAACCAATGTACAGTTTTCATTCATTGTCTTTGTATTGTCTGCCAAGCTGCCAGTACCTAAACAAATAAAAAGAGCATATGCGAACTGGAATGATTACAATATATAAGGCACTTAGCAGTATTCTTGAGACAAGCAGCTAGCAGCTTTCCAGGCTTTGCTTCGCATTTTTTTTCAATAAGTTGCTTCTATCTAAAACAGGGGTTCCCAAACTTGGTTCACGGCTTGTTCAGGGTAAACCCTTGGCAGACTACAAGACACTTTTGTTTATCTAAGTGACCGCAGGTATGGCCGCTCGCAGCTCCCATTGGCCAGGAATTGACTGGGAGCTGCAAGTGGCCGTGCCTGTGGAATCTCAGGTAAACAAAGTGTCTTGCCGCCCACCAGGGGCTTACCCTGAACAAGCCGTGAACCAAGTTTGGGAACCCCTGATCTAAAGGCTTGTCTACACAGGGAGTTATGCTGAATTAACTAAAGACTTGAAGTTAATATGTATAAATTAAAGCTAACCTATGGTGAACTAAGACCATTTTGCTTCTGAATAAGAGCATCCACCAGGGGGAATTAAATGCACTTTAACTTATGCTCCTTTATTTAATTCATCTTAAGGTTTCTGAGTGTCTCCATGTGTATTGTGATACAGGAGGGCCAGGGAGCAGTGGGAAGTGGTAGAAGGGAAGTATATAAACCCTAGGTTAATTAAGGCATGGTTCCCTGTAGACTAGGGAGGGTTGCTACAGGTTAATTGGAGCACCTGTAATCAATTAAGGCCCTATTAGAAACCTAATAAAACCCCCTGCTTCAGGCAGTCAAGGGGAAGGAAGAAGGAGAGAGGACTGGAGCCATGCTGGTAGACTTGGAGGAACAGAAAACCGGCGTAAGGGAGACCCAGCACCAGCAGGGGAGGGACATTCCCTCCCCCAGCGTTTAAGGACCTGAAGGTACCCCACCAAAAGGAGAAGAGGGTAAGAACCTGCAGGGGTTGAGAGGGGCTGGGACTCAGAGTGAGGAGCAAACCCAGACCCCTCCCCCGCTTCCCTCCTTTACCACCTTCCTGGGCCACTAGTGGGGCCCTTGGTGCCCCAAGAGCAGGGGTAAGGGGTGGTATTTTAGGCCCCCCCCCCACCAAGAAAAGCGCAGGACCCACCATACTATATTGACCATCTTGTCACAGTATATAAACTCTTAGGTACTTACATGTGCCAATTACCATCATATCTGAACATCTCACAATCTTTAATGAATTTATCCTCACAACACCCTTGTGAGGTTGGGCAGTGCTGTTATCCTGACTTACAGATGGGGAACTGTGTCACAGAGATGCTAAATGACTTGCCCCAGTCACTCAGGAAGCCTGCAGTGGAGCAAGGAGTTGAACTCAGCTCATCTGAGTCCCCAGCTGGTACCCTAACCACTGGGTCATCCTTCCTTTCTCATGCTGGTCCCTAAAGCTGTCCTGAACAATTTGTTTAGCTGTACTAAACCATGTGCAGCACTGGTTCAGCCGCACCCATTGCAGACACTTGCTGTCAGCCACAAGTAATTTGTGTATTGTAGACAAGGCCTTATACTATGATCCTTGGTTGAATGAATGGAATTGTGCTGCACCGTTGTAAGGTGTGATGCAAATTTCTGGCCCAAACTTGCTTCCATTGATGTCAATGGGATGGATTTTGGTCTCAGACTGATTGTACATTGATATCAATAAAATTATTCTGATTTCAGTGTGGAAGGAGAGTTATGCCCAATGAAATTTCTGCCATTGACCCCAGTGGGAGCGGGAACAGACCCGATCTGCCTTTCTATTTGTTGATTATTGCTGCTTAAGGGCCTGATGCTGCAACCTTACTCATATGAGTGGTTCTCAGACACATTCAGCACTAACTTACTACAAAAAGGAAAAACTCAAAACTTAGTTTGAAAGGAAGAATACGATTATGTGAATATCTTCATTTGGAAAAAGCCTGGATTGATTCCAATGTTTTGACCAGGCTGGCATTTGTCAAGGAGTGCTGCCAATAGGAATAACTGAAGCCTCTTCCACAATCATTTATTATTATGTATTTGTATGGTGGCAGTTCCTACAACCTCATTCAGGGATCAGGACCCCACTGTGTACTGTAAACAGACATAAAACAATGGTCCCTGCTGCAAATTGCTCAGAGACTAAACATCTAATTCAGGAAAGCATCCCTACTTAATCACATGCTGAAGTGATATCCTATCCGTACTTCACAGCTTTTCTGAAGCAGGGCCTTAGTAATCATCTGAATATATCTTTCAACTTAGACGTAAGATCACCACCTTTGTGCAAAAGTAGTGTTGTTCACCAGTGCTGGTGGGGAATATCCCCAATGAAACACCAAATCTCATGAAAGTTGTCTGATTTGCTTTTATTTTAACACACTCAGAGCTCAAGCAATGTTTGCTGAAAGGGTCACTAAGCATCATGAACCTTGCAAGCCAACTTGAGCCCAGTTTTTCTCAAAAATAGATTGATTTATGGTTTCACAGTAGAGCGCAAATCGAATAATTTGAATTTGACAGCTTCTCTTTGTATTGCACAGCAATCCCAGACAGACTGGTTCGAAGTCCACCCAAGCTGAGGTAGTGGGAGAAGGGGAGTGTCATTATTATTCACTGTTTGTGCCGAAGTAGTGCTGAGAGGCTCAGCCCCATCGCAAACAATGCTGTTCAAACACATAACAAAGAGACAGTCCCTGCCCCGAAGAATATACAATGGAAAAAGAGCATAATCCCACCGTGCAAAGAACATGAGGGAGGGCTAGTCACACAAGTAAATTTTTGCCAAATCGGGCCCTAAATAGAGGAAAGCTCACTTTCTTCTGATGTCAAATTGTGAATCCTTCACAACTGTGGGGGCAACTAAATGAGAAAAAAAGCTTTAAAAGAGAACCAAAATGTAAGTGACTTAATTAAGATAAAGTAGTGAACATGATAAGAAATGGTTAGCAGGTTTTTGGATATAAACTGTTTCTGCCCCTTTAGGTTGGATTCCCTATGCTGATGTAATCTGGAAATTGCCCCCATCCTGTACACTCTGATGAGGATTTGCTTTTGTTTTATTTTGCATTGCTTGACTAAAATAATTAGATTTTGCTTCCCACTGGGATTATCACATTTTACCTGATTAGTTTGAGGTGCAATATTGGGAAATTACCAGACCACAAGAAACGTTGAGGCTTATTTATAAGAAGTTTTATTTGCAATTATATTAAATTGTGTGCTACACTGGAAATTAATAAAGTTTTCCTGATGTGGAGCTTCACAACTAGGATTCCTTCAGACACTGTGATGTGTTCACTGCGAGAAGCTCTACTAACCAAGCACTTTGCTGGCTTTTATTAATTCTTCCTCTTTTTCACAGTTTGGAGATCATTTTTTAAAATTCCCACAGAGCAGCCAGATGCTACTGTGAGCAGTCAGCCTAAAGTAGTCTCTAGCAGTCAGCACCAGAAATTGAATTACTACAGAATGGAGGAAATATGGAGCAATTCCCCCCACACACACACTAAAATTCAATTAATCTGGCAACATTTCTTCTGGTAAACTTGCCATAAAGCCTGCTTGAAACACCATACATTCTTAATTATTTGCTCAAAGACATATGTGTGCATTCTCTCTCTCACTCACCCACCCACCCACACACACACACACGTACATGTAGTGATGGATGAACATCATAAAGTTTTTGAAGTTCATTGCCGTTCAGGTAAGCATTAAACATTTCAGATGACTCCGCAAACCTTATCTGAACTTTCCAAACTGTTTGAATCTGCAAAACAGGGCTGGACATTTCACATGAACATGATTTCTTGTAAGATGTTGAGTACTTCCTGCTACTGGGCCTGATTGTCCCCTTCAGAACTAGACATGAAGAGAACTGACTCTCTTCTACAAGAAAGGAGTTAATGGGGGAAGCAGCCTTTGTGGCAATGTTTGCCTTTTGTGGGGTCAACAGTCTGCAAATAGGGTAGGCTAGGAGCCAATAACTCCTTTTCTGCCTTCCCCAAACCCAACAGTGAATCCTTGGAAATATTAACACGGCCTGAGATGGCTGTTATAATTTTGCTGCCTCCCCGCTTCCATGTGGTTTTAAGTGGAGGTTCTGGGAGAAGCTGTCAACATGTTAATCCCTGTCAGTCTGGTTCCGCTCTGAGGGTATTCTTCACTGTGTTAATCGAGGTGATTAGCACCCAGGTTAACCTAGCCCAGGGGTGAGCAGCCATAGCCGAGTTCCTGTGTCCTCATTAGTGGTGCACTTCCCTGTGTCTCTCTAGGATTTCTGGGAGGCATGTGCTATGGTTCTCAGCACTGCAGTAAGTTGAGCCATTCTTTGATTCTTTCCCAGTGAATTATGGGGGAACTTGTCTATCCTTCTGGTTAGACGGGGGAATTGTGGGAAGGTAGTGGAGGACTATCCGAAGTTGAGTGACGGCGCCTGCATCCTCATTGCAAAGTGGGTGGGTTACCAGCCGGAGTGAAAGGAACCCAGGCTCTAACCCATACGTCCGGCCATACCGGCTAGCCCAGGTTGAAAGTACCACTAAACTCCGGTGAGAGGTTTGTGTGTATCTAGATGGGAGGAAAATTAGAGGCAACAGCCAACTAAAAGGCTGGACTGACTTTGCATTGAAGACATACCCATCAAGAGAGAGAGTCACAGGTGGCCAGGTGGCAACATAGAGGAATAGGCTCTTCTTGCAGGTAGCCAAGCCATCTCAAGGTTTCCTTGTTATCAGGACCCTGTGTACTTTGATTCCCCAGTTGTGAAAATTGCTGCAGAATACTCTCTTGCCACAGGATGGTGTTCAAAAGTCTATGTTTTATTTATTTAAATAGTTTCTTGTCCTCATGGCACTGAAGAAAAGATTCCAAAAGTGAACTGTGTTTCAAACAATGCAGTGATGTCGTCTACGGATGCACATTTTACTGACTATTGTTAACTATCTCACTCCTTACCATCCAGCTAACATGCTATCCCACAAACCCAAGCAGTCTCCCAAAACCTTGCCAGGTGCCAAAAGCTCCAAATGTCCCCTACCAAACTGCCAAAACCTCCAGCTTCCCCATGGTAAATTGTATAATACACAAAACATTAGCCATAGCAAAGTCTGCAGAACACTGAACGCTTTCAATGCAGGGGCAGCATAAATTGAATGTAAAATCAAATTAAACAACAGAGGGGATATTGTATGTTTGCTGCAGGATCTCCACTTTTAAAATTCAGAGGTTTTACTGCAGAATTCTGGTCAAGCTTGCCATACACTACATGGGGCCTTGCATGAGTTCCTGCTATATCTTGGGAATCCAAGTGACTTGGCAACTGAATCCTTCTTTCTTCTATGGGGCTGAAAGGGGAACTCTGCCAGCTGCTGATGGAAGAATGTGGGGGAAACTCAGCAAAGTTGTCTATGGGAAAGGTGTAATAAACATTTTATTTGGACTATAAATGTCAAAGGTTACCTTTTCTTACAGTGTTTTCTCACTTCTGCATAAAATAAAAACAGTTAATTCAGCCTTTTCAGTCCTCAAAAGATGTTCAGACCAAGTTTGCTTCAACAAAGCAAAGCCCAAGCAAAGTTTCAAGTTATTTTTTATTTTCTCTAGCCTGGTTTTCTCACCACTAATCTCATGACGTGCAAGATGGTTTGTTATTCCTTTTTAAAAAATGCAGCCGGTTTCTAGAGCCTGACTTACAACCAAATTTCAAACAAAAAATAGGAGGATGAGATCCTTTGAACAAGGGCTTCCCAACAGAATTGTCCTCAGACATGGATTTTATCATGTATTGAGAAAAAAAATTCTCAGTTTGAATTCTGACAATGTTTATCAAAAGTAAAATTACTTTCTTCACTAGATGGGTCATGACTTAAATATTTAACTTCTGTCAACATTGTACTACATTAAGAGCAAACTTAGTGTGAGGTAGAGGGCTTTGATATATAATCTTCCAAGAGCCAGAAGAATCCACATACAATTTATTCCCCAGGGTGCAAGGTCTGTTTTTCATCATCTGGTTGCTCAAGTCCTATAAAACAAGGCTTATGCTTGACAGAACCCCAGCGCCTAATCTCTGATAGAGAGGTCATGTCTAAGTAACATGAAACCATGGCTCCTTGGTATTCGAAAATGAAAAGCTAAGTGATCTGTATTAATTATAAATAACACCACCCTGCCAAAACTCCAGTGGTATTGAAAATCTGCTGCAGAATGAAAGATTTCAGACTGATAGAAAGGCATTGTAAATTCACTGCAAGGTCTCTGGAGAGAGGCTGTAGAAATATTGTCTTAGCCCACAGAGGAGGCTATTTTTTCAAACCCAATTAAACATAGTGAGTTTGAAGTTTGCTGACAAGTGCTGAAGTTTGATGATCTCCATTTATTGTGGTGCTCTTTAAAGGCTGGCCATGGAAAAGAAGTTTAAATAGTAACTTACTCAACCCTATCTGCCCCAGCCAGTCAATCAAATTATAGCAGGTGGCCAAGCAGTGAAGCAGGAAGTAGATAGCATCGTGTATCAGCTAAATGGAGGTGGTACTGAAAGCACTATAAGTGGCACGGAAAAGCAGTGAAGTTAGGCTTGGTTATGAAAGGAAGTGGGAGGGGACCTGGACAATAAAGAATAATATTTGATGGAAAGAGGGGGAAATGGATCAAGAAGTGAGAGAGGCCTGAAAGAGAAAGCAAGAGAGAAAACATAAAGATGGAGATGCATCTCTCTCAGTAAAAAGGAGAGGGGGCAATAGAAAAAGATAGAATTGGGGAAAGCTGGGCACCACAATCAGAGCAAGCCATAAAAACAGATCAAATGAGATTATGGTGCCTAATACACTCAGTACAGGGTTAATTAGCTCTTAGAAGTAATCAGGTAACAGTGTGTTGCCCTCAAGGTACAGTCAGACAATGAGGGTATGGTCAGCCAATTATAATAGTGTCATGCTCCTATCTTACATTTCATTAGTAGAGTGTATTGCCATTCATTATCTGGTGGAGGCGGAATCTTCATGAAGCTCAGTGGGGATGTAAGCTTCATTGTGTACAGCATTTAGTTTTAACATAAAAGCAGATATCTTTTTTCCTAATTCACTTTGGACTCTTATTACCAAATTACCAAAACCCAAATAACAGGTCTTGAAACCAAGTGCAAAGAGATCACCTAATGAGTGTGTGTGTGGAGGGAGAGACTAAGATTATACTGTGGGGTTTAGACACTGATCCAGAAAACACACATAACCCCTGTGTGATTAATGAGGGGGTAGGTCTGACTGATGAGAGATGGCCTTAAAAGCCAGAGGCTAAGCGACCAAGGGGAGCTAGCAAACGGGACCGCAAACAGAGGAGTTTGACAGGGAGTTGGTGGGAGGGAGTTGTAATATAATCATTATGGTTAGGAAGGGCCACATCACCAGTGCCAATGCGGCTCCTGTCTTCTCCACTTGCTCCTATATCCAGACAGAGAACCTAACCATGGATGCCTCTACCCAGATCCTGGTGTCGATTTACAGAGACTATGGCCTGCATTTCCCACTCACAGAAATCCAGGCTGGGGAGACCATCCAGTGTGAAAGCCTGCTGGTGGAATCTCTCAGGAAGCAGGTGAATCATAGAATATCAGAGTTGGAAGGGACCTCAAGAGGTCATCTAGTCCAACCCAAGGAGGTGGGAGAGCTACAGAAAGTGGCCAGGCTGAGGAGAATTCGTGCCCATGAGGAATTCCTTCAGAGTATTCATATGGAGACATCCAAGGCTGAGGAAGCTGCCCAGCTACAGACGACTGAAGGGGAGGAGGCTATGGGTTTGTCACAGGAAGGACACTGGCTGCTGGTTACTTCTGGCAGCAGGCAGTGCTCCACCCCTACTCCAAATCCACCCTACGTGGTGTTGGAAAATTGATATGCTCCCCTGGCAATGAGTGATGAAGAATCATGTCCAAAGGTGGAGGAGGAGAAGCCATGTACCCCCAAGGCTGGGAGGATCACAGCCACCACTGCTGCCCCAAGGCTGGGAGGAAACATAGGGTAGTCATTGTTGGTGACTCTCTTCTGGCATCCCGGGAAGTATGCTGCCTGCCAGGGGCCCATATCTGCGACATTATGGAGTGATTGTCAAGGATCATCCGGCCCTCTGACTACTAATCTGGCCCATTCTTCTAATCCATGTGGGCACTAATGATACTGCGAGATGTGACCCTCAGCAGATCAGAAGTGACAACAGGGATCTGGGAATAAGGATGAAGGAGTTGGGAGAGCAGGTGGTGTTCTCTTCAGTCCTTCTGGTCAAGGGTAGGGGCCTAGGTAGAGACAGATACATTCTGGAGGTGAATGCCTGGCTGCAAAAATGGTGTCGCCAGGAGGACTTTGGCTTCCTTGACTACAGGATGCTGTTCCAGGAACAAGGACTGCTAAGCAGAGATGCGGCCCACCTATTGAGGAAGGGGAAGAGTATATTTTGATACAGACTGACTAGTGAGGAAGGCTTTAAACTAGGTTTGAAGGTGGCAGGTGACCAAAGCCCACAGGTAAGTCAAGAACATGGAGACCTGGGAGAAGGTTCAGAGTTTGGGGGGAGCATGGACTGTTATAGCAGAGATAAATGAGAGACAAGACACAACTGTGGTGGGGGGGGAATCAAATCAGTATTTTAGATGTCTATATACTAATGCGAGAAGTATGGGGAATAAGCAGGAAGAACTCAAAATGCTAATAAATAAATACAATTATGATATAGTTGGCATCACAGAGACCTGGTGGGATAATATGCATGACTGGAATATTGGTATTGAAGGGTACAGCTTGCTCAGGAAAGACAGGCAGGGAAAAAATGTATATACTTGGACTGAGGTTGAGATGGAAATAGGAGACGGAGTTGTTGAAAGTCTCTGGGTAAAGATAAAAGGGGTAAAAAAAGGGTGATGTCATGGCAGGGGTCTACTAACGATCACCTAAGCAGGAAGAAGAGGTATATGGGACTTTATTAAACAACTAGTAAAATCATCCAAATCACAGGACTTGGTGGTGCTGGGGGACTTCAACTACTCAGATATCTGTTGGGGAAACAACACAGCAAGGCATAGATTATCCATCAAGTTCTTGGAATGTACTGGGGACAATTTTTTGTTTCAGAAGGTAGTGAAAGCTACTAGGCGAGAGGCTGTACTAGATTTGATTATGACAAATAGGAAGAACTGGTTGAGAATTTGAAAGTGGAAGACAGCTTGGGTGAAAATGATCATGAAATGATAGTGTTCATGATTCTAAGGAATGGTAGAAGGGAGAACAGGAAAATAAAGACAATGGATTTCAAGAAGGCAAACTTTAGCAAACTCAGGGAGTTGGTAGGTAAGATCCCTTGGGAAGCAAGTCTAAAGGGAAAAACAATTGAAGATAGTTGGCAGTTTTTCAAAGAGACATTATTAAAGACACAAGAGCAAACTATCCCACTGCATAGGAAAGATAGAAAGTATGGCAAGAGACCACCCTGGCTTAACCAGGAGATCTTCTATGATCTAAAAATCAAAAAAGAGATCAAACTAGCTAGAGACATAAAGGGTACAAGAAAACATTCTACAGATACATTAGAAGCAAGAGGAAGACCAAGTACAGAGTAGGACCATTACCCAATGAAGGGGGAAAACAATAACAGAAAATGTTGAAATGGCAGAGGCGCTTAATGATTTCTTTGTTTCAGTTTTTACCAAGAAGGTTGGCTGTGATTGTACATCTAACATAGTGAATACTGGTGAAAATGAGGTAGGATCAGAAGAAGCTAAAACAGGGGAAAAATAAGTTAAAAATCACTTAGACAAATTAGATGTCTTCAAGTCACCAGGGCCTGATTAAATGCATCCTAGAATACTCAAGGAGCTGACTGAGGAGATATCTGAGCCATCACCAATTATTTTTTAAAAGTCATGGAAGACAGGAGAGATTCCGGACGACTGGAAAAGGGCAAATATAGTGCCCATCTATAAAAAGGGAAATAAGGACAAACTGGGGAATTACAGACCAGTCAGCTTAACTTCTGTACCTGGAAAAATAATGGAATACATAATTAAGCAATCAGTCTGCAAACTGGTGATAAGTAATAGCATGGATTTGTCAACAACAAATTGTGTCAAACCAAGCTGATAGCTTTCTTTGACAGGGTAACAAGCTTTATGGATGGGGGAAGCATAGATGTGGTATATCTTGACTTTAGTAAAGCTTTCGATACTGTCTTGCATGACCTCATAAACAAACTAGGGAAATGCAACTAGATGGAGCTAATATAAGGTGAGTGCAAAACTGGTTGGAAAACCATTCCCAGAGAGTAATTTTCAGTGGTTCACAGTCATGCAGGAAGGGCATAACAAGTGTGGTTCTGCAGGGATCAGGTCTGGGTTTGGTTCTGTTCAATATCTTCATCAGTGATTTGGATAATGGCATATAAAGTTTGAAGACAATACCAAGCTGGGAGGGGTTGCAAGTGCTTTGGAGGATAGTATTAAAATTCAAAATGGTCTGGACAAACTAGAGAAATCGTCTGAAGTAAGTAGGTTGAAATTCAATAAGGACAGATGCAAAGTTCTCCATTTAGGAAGGAACAATCAGTTGCACACATACAAACTGGGAAATGAGTGCCTAGGAAGCAGTACTGCGGAAAGAGATCTGGGGTCTCTTTCCACAGTGGACCATAAGATAAATATGAGTCAACAGTGTAACGCTGTTGTAAAAAAAGAATACATCCCAGAATGATGTTTGAGCAGGAGTATTGTAAGCAAGGCATGAGAAGTAATACTTCCTCTCTACTCTGTGCTGATTAAACCTCAACTGGAATATTGTGTCCAGTTCTGGGTGCCACATTTCAGGAAAGATGTGGGCAAATTGGAGAGAGTCCAGAGAAGAGCAACAAAATTGATTAAAGGTCTAGAAAACATGACCTATGAGGGAAGAGTGAAAAAAATGTGTTTGTTTAGTCTGGAAAAGAGAAGACTGAGAGGACGGGATAACAGTTTTCAAGTACATAAAAGGTTGTTACAAGGAGAAGGGAGAAAAATTGTTTTTCTTAACCTCTGTGGATAGGACAAGAAGCAATCCGCTTAAATTGCAGCAAGGGAGGTTTAGGTTGGACATTAGGAAAAGCTTCCTAACTGTCAGAGTGGTTAAGAACTGGAATAAATTGCTTAGGGAGGTTGTGGAAGCTCCGTCATTGGAGGTTTTTAAGAGAAGGTTAGACAAACTCCTGTCAGGAATGGTCTTGATCAGAAGTGGGCAAACTTTTTGGCCCAAGGACCACATCTGGGAATAAAAATTGTATGGCAGGCCATGAATGCTCACAAAATTGGGGTTTGGGTGCTGGATGGGGTGAGGGCTCTGATTGGGGGTGTGGGCTCCAAGCTGGGGCCAGGAATGAGGAGTTCAGAGTGTGGGAGGGAGCTCTGGGCTGGGGTGGAGGAGTGGGGGCTGAGGGCTCTGGCTGGGGGTGCAGGCTCTGGGGTGGAGCTGGGGATGAAGAGTTTGGACTATAGGAGGGTGCTCCGGGCTGGGACCAAGGGGTTTGGAGGGCGGGAGGGGGATCAGGACTGGGGCAGGCAGTTGCGGCACGGGGAGAGGCCCAGGAGTCCAGGCTCCGGGCGGTGCTTACCTCAAGTGGCTCCCAGAATCAGCAGCATGACACTTCTCCAGCTCCTACATCGAGTCATGGCCAGGTGGCTCTGCACACTGCCCCGGGCTGCGGTTCCCGGCCAATGGGGCAACGTTTGGATGGGGGCAGCATGCAGAGTGGAGACCCCTGTCTGCCCCTATGCGTAGGAACCGTAGGGGGGCCATGCTGCTGCTTCCGGTAGCTGCCTGGAGCGGCCCCCAACCTTGCTTGCTGACTGGAGCGCCGGAGCACTGGGCGGGGCAAGCCCCAGACCCCGCTCCCCAGCAGGAGCTCGAGGGCCAGATTAAAACAGCTGGCAGGCTGCATCCAGCCTGCAGGCCATAGTTTGCCCAACCCTAGTCTAGATAATACTTAGTCCTGCCATGAGTGCCGGGGACTGGACTAGATGACCTCTCAAGGTCCCTTCCAGTTCTATGAGTCTATGATTCTATGATAAATAGCTGTATCTCCAAAAAACATGCCATTAAACTCAATGGGCCTATGCATGTGTACAACACATGTTCACAAGATTAGGCCCAGCTTTGTATGGCCCTCTCAGCCAGTCTTTTAGGTGTCTGATATTTTAAGTTAATGTTAATTACTATTTTTTGCCACTTGATTTAAATTAAAAAGCACACAAGGGCTACAGTCAACAGGTTCTAATTATTCTAAATGTCTTGTGATTAATTAAGTAAAGTTAAGTAAAGACAAATCAGTTGCTCACTTCCCATTATTGATGAGGCCTCATGCTTGGAGCTGGAAAAACACATACTGAGAGACAGTGACTTTAGTGAAAAGTTTCCAGTCTAAATAGATAAAGCTAACCAAGTGTGGGAAGGAGAATGGAGGCACAGAGGAGAAGGGACTTGCCTGAAGTCACACAGCACTTCAGCAGCAGAGACAGGAATGAAACACTGTTTCCAGATTTCCCCTCTACTGCCTCCATCCACCAGATCAGGCTGTTAACACTCTCATATTAATAGTCTTGGCATGTTTGTATGAATTGCTATATTAAATATTCTGGGTCAAATTCTGCTATCATATGCACATGAACATATACAGGTGGTCAACCTTAAAATAAATAAATATTGGTAAACCAAAACTACAGATGTGGTACGTCTGTCTGTCTGTCTTTCTCTCTCTCACTCACACACACACAATGTAAATGTTCATATATATGTGACTGTGTGTGTATATATAAATACATACACACACAGTTTAAAATGTTAGTGGTCAATGAAGTCCAGAAACTCCTTTAAGCTTCCAAGAAGCTGCGGCCTTGCACATATGCGTTATGGACACTATTACACGTCTTTCTGTTTCTCAGCTAACAAAGATTTTTAAAGGGCCATGAGACTCCAACTTCTACTTTTGCAGTCAATCTGGCAGGCATGATTTCAAAATTGTCTATAGTCCAGGCCTCAGCTCTTCCTCTTATACACTCTTGAGCAACTCTCACAGGCTTTATAACCTTAGGTGGGAGGGAGACAGGGACATTTTCAGCATAGAGCAGGGCAGAGCAATGAAGGCAGAGAACTTATTTTCACATAAACTCATCTTTCTCAAGCTGCTTGGCAACAGCTTGGCACCAAAGTAAGGGGCGTTGATAGGGAGAGGGGATGCTTGTCTATTTGCAGCAGGCTGGCCTCTTTCTGGATAGGTTGTCTGCCAAGGAGTGAGCAACCAGAGTACATATGCAAATGAGAGCAGAATTATAACCCTGTATCGCTAATAAGCACCCAGAGGTTGCCTGGTCTGGAAGGCCACAATTATTGCTGCTGGAGCTGGCCCAAAAGAATGCTGCTGATATAATAGCCTTCAAACCACACATTTACATTCCTGGAAATGCCCCATGGCTGAAACTCCTAGAGAACATGTTGAGTGAAACTGTGGTTCACAAACTAAACCCACCTCATGTACAAAATTATAGACATATTTCACATATGCCTTCTCCCTCCCTCTCCCCCTTTTAACCACCCACCAGATTCCTTTATGAGCTCACTGTTCTTCTGGGCAGTTGTGGTGCTGTGTTTTTAGTCTATCTCTGACTGAGAGTTTCTAAAATACCATAAATGAGGAAAAAATCAGATATTTACAGGCTTATTCATGTTAAAGAATGAAGCAAAGCAGCTGTAGTGTCAGTGAGCAAGGAAGCTGTCAATTGATAAAGGGTTTCATAAGATACACACTGAAGAGGGAGAAAAGGTGAAAGGTGCTAATCCAGCCATTTGGCCTTCCACCTATCTGAGGAGTGCCAGATCCTCATTTGCTGTAACTCACTGTAGTCTCATTGATTTCAATGGAACTATCCCAGTGTACACAGGTGAGAATCTAGATCTCTAGGTTTTCTTTCTGCGGCCAGAGGAAGACATGGCAAGCAAAAATATAACTTCATTTTCTTATGGTTCTCCTGCCTTTTATTACTTTCGTTTACCCTTTACTTTATTGCTGTGTCAAGTTAGGATGAGGAGTGTAATTCTTTAGCCAGCAGTGCCAACTTTGCTTATTGCTCCCACTCCGTAAGTGCTAATTTATTGTATATTCACATACTTCCTAGCTCCCTATCCCAAGAGGTCAAAAACCAAAACTTATTTAATTATTTTTTTCATGCAGCAATTGCAACTTCTGTTTAATCATTATAAAGGAAATTATAGTACTTTGCAGTGACGTAGCACTTTCCTTCACACAATGTTTCATTGTTGCCGAATCTGTGTTTTTCAACAACAAGAAAGTGTTTGGTTGAAAAATTTTGCTCAGCTTTATTTTAGACATGCAGGTCACCAGTGGCAAATCTGAAAATCAAGAAGATATATGAAGACACACTATGTTATTCCACTGGGTGATTAACAGTCATTCTGGCCACTTCATGCAGATTTTTGGACCTGTTATGTATGTCATATAGCTATCTATGTATCTTCCTACTTCTCTATAACTTTTTGTCTGAATATGTGTGGAAATGAAGAATACAGACCCTCATCCTGAAAAAAACCTTAAGCACGTACATAACTTTGCTCACAAGAGTAGTCTCTGGCTTCTAATAACCCATACCAGTGAAGATGTGGGAGTCTATGGTCAGTTACTGACCTGAAGAAGAGTTCTGTGTAAGCTAGAAAGCTTGCCTTTCTCACCAACAGAAGCTGGTCGGATAATAGATATTGCTTCACCCACCTTGTCTCTCTAAAGCTACTGATTAGCAAGATAATATAATATTCAGATTCTAATCTCTGAATAGCAGGACCACTGGATCCAAAAATCCCCTACTCTTGTAATTTTCTTCTGGCCTTGCAACCAAAAACATATGAAAGAATCAGTGTTTGCTAACGAGCAAAGGACACAAAATCCAATTCTGCAGCCAGTCCATGAGCAGAACTCCCATTGTCTTTCATGGTTGTTCCTTCCATAGAGAGGCTCCAATGCTGGATTAAAATTTAGCAATGATAATTTTTTTTAACTTCTGTGATGGTGTTCTCAACAATGGCTAATTAGAAATTATAAAATGTGTTTTGGCAGTTGGGATAGATTGGCCCTTCAGACTCCTATATTGGAAGCGAATGTGTAGAATCAAGCAAAGATTTTTTAGGGGAAGACTGTGAAGAGGGCTGCCAGGTACCTGGTTTTTAACTGGAAAGTCCATTGAAAATGGGACCTGACAGTGTCTGGTTAACACAGGCAAGTGGGGGTGGGCGGAAAGGCACTGGGTCATCAACCTGCACCAGCCCCCACTCAGCTGGGGCTGCCTCCTACCTGCAGGCAGACAAGGAGACAGACTCCGAGTCAGCCTGCAGCTCCCACCCCCAAAGCCCAGTGCCGGGGAGGGAGGTAGAGACAATCCAGTGATGAGGAAAGGGAAGGGGAGAGAGCGCTGAGTGATGGGTGAAAGGGAGAGAGGAGTGAGCAGAAGGTGGGGCTTGCACGAAGAGGCGGAGCAGGGACGGGGCCTTGTGGGAAGAGGCAAAGTAGGGCAGGGCCTCAATGGAAGAGGAGGGCAGGGGCAGGGCCTCGGGGATCCAGTTTTCAGCAATTAGAAAGTTGGTAACCCTAATTGTGAATCTCTTATTTCCTTTGGGGGAGCAGTTACGCTCTGGAATAGTCCCACTGAAGATAGTAAGCCTACTTCAGTGCTTGCCACTGTGAATAAGGGGTTCACAATCTAGCCCTCAGAATGCAATATTATTGAGGTAGGGACCACAAGTGGTCAGAACACTTTCAGCAAAAGAAATCTCACCAAAATGTGCTGTCTTATTGAAGCCAAAATGTTTCATGGAGATGTATCTGTTTCAATTAAGTTTTTGTCAGGAAGCTTTTTGAGGTGGAGAGGGGAGCGTGTGACTGATTGACTCTCACACTCTATAGCTTGGTGGTCAGGGCAGTGAACTAAATTTCCACCATCCCATCAAATAGTCCCTGCGATGTGGAAGACCCAAGGTCAAGTTCTTGCTTCATTACAGAGTTTTTCATCCCAGATCACTCTGAATCAGACAGCAGGGACATGAAACTGGGTCTCCCACCTTCCAGGTCAGTGCCCTAACCACCAAGGGACACACCTACTGATCTTTCCGAATTGAAAAGCTCAGGTTTTGATCTGGAAATGGACATTTTGACACAATTCTGTTTCTGTGAAAACACTTAAAGGTGTTTGAGTTTTGTTCCAATGCAGAATGAAAAGAAATTTTGAAACCTCAAAAGGTGCCACAAAACAGAATTGTGATCCTCCGGTCAGCTCTATAGGAACTGTGTTTTTCTGTCTCTGTGGACAATGCCTTACATTTTGTTAGTACGATAAGACTGTAAATAATGAATAAGCTACTCATGGACGTCATCAGATGATCTATTAAAGTAGGGGTGTATTTAAAGACACTTCTATAACGCATGTTGTATAAAAACTGACAGCTGATTTATATTAAGAGTGGATCTGAGTCACAAATTTCAGATCCAAATTCAATCTTTGCCAGAGTTAGAGTGTGTTTTCATTTTGATCCTAGGTTTCAACTCTTCATCAATGTATACTGATTTTTTAAATAGCTAAAGAAGGGGGGAAAAGTCAGGAAACAGGACATATATAAATAGCTGCTCCAATTTGTAAACTACTTTAGGGTACAGCTTTTCCTGATGGGCAGTTTGTATGGTAGAACGTGTGTAGCATAACACACATGCTAGCTGTAATTTTTACATCTCTGGTCTGATGCAACCGTTCTTAAAGCCCTGATGGAAGGTGAATGTTTTTCAGGCTTGCCGTATCTGTCAAGAACAGCTGACTTGCTCAGTTCTACTTTTTGAATAGTCTGCCCCTCAGCTTCCTGACAAAATGTATGGAAGAGATAAAAATTCATTTTAAATGAGGGAAATTCAGATTTAATGAATTATACTGATAGGGAAAAAAACCTCTAGTGTACCTGCATAGAAAATAAAATATGACCATAAGTGTAACTATCTATTAGATTAGAGAGTAATTGTTGGAAGAATTTTACTGTTTTCACAATGTATTATAATTGTACCTCCTTCCCCAGTGTTAATTGTTAAGGGATGTGGGTGTGTTGTTTATAGTGTACTTTCATAATTCACCTTCTAATTACAAGGGTACAGGCAGAGCAAAAATGTAAATTTTCTGGAGCATGAGAGAAAATAAGGTGAATCCCGATTTAGATTGTAAAATATGATTAAGAGGACTGTCTTTGGACACATTTTCTAAGCAACCACAGAATATGGCTTCCCTTTGTAATGCATAAAATTCACAGGAGGGAATATTCTAAAGCATGTAGGGTCATCGGTATTAAGTAACTAGTAACAAACTGTAAAACAAGATAAAATCTTATTTAGGGCTTGATCCTCCTCCCACTGAAGTCAATGGCAAAGCTCTCATTTACTTTAGGGGGAACAGAATCCAACTCGTAGAGTCATACCCAATGCCCATTGAAATCACTGGTGGTCTTTCCATTGGCTTTGATGGGATTTGGAATGAGCCCATAGTATATAAAGATTCCGTTCTATAAAGAATACAAAATAAATTAATCTTAAACGCTTATGTTAGGGTCCAGTCCAATTCACACATACGGTAGGTTTAAAAAAAATCCAGGTAAAGTTTTGGAAATTAATTTTATTAGTTTTCTGAAGCTCTAACCACTCTTTTATTCTCAAGTCACTTAATTTTAATGGATGCATGTTACTTGTTGCTTATACAGCTGGGTAAACAATCCTCAACAAACATTTTATTCAATAAACTGAGCTCATTTTCTTCGTATGTAGATAATCCTGAGCAGACTGTGATTGTTACCAATTTGTTTGCTCCTCAAAATTTGTTGATGAATGTTTTTCACAAACAAATTGCACATGAACTGTTTGCACTTAGTATTTCTTTGAGTAGTTATTATTTTAGGAATCAATATTTGAGCTGGGTGAGTGGTTGCCTAAATCAGTGATATTGTTCCCATGTCCTTATTGGATGATCTAATTCTTCTGCTTCCCCCAAGATGAATTCCATTTTGACACAAAACATTCTTTAACATAATTGCATAGGTTTTAAGGCAGGAAGAAATCATTAATCTAGTCAAACCTCATGCATAACACAGGCCATATAATTTCACCAGTAATTCTTTCATCAAGCCCATAACTTGTGTTTGAACTAGCGCATGATTAAATGAATCTTATCTGCAGTTACAAAATTTGATTTCCATGACCATTCATATTCACAGAACTTCACTTTATGAATGTTTGTGAAAAGCCGGTAAAAAGGGATGAGAACACCATAGAGGTGAAGTTCAGTTTAGAAGTCTCAGAAATATTTACATATCATTTTTCTCATTACTTATCACTATTCCACTATGTGGAAAATCCACACCTCTGAGAGGTGCAGTTATATTGACCGAACTTCTGGTGGAGACAGCACAATGTCAACAGGAAGGCTTCTCCCAGCAACATAACTAGCGCCTCTTGGGGAGGTGGTATACTTATGCTGATGGAAGAAGCTCTCCCATCATCAGCATAGAGAGCATCTTCTCTAAGCGCTACAGCAGTGCAATTGCCGCACTGTAAGTGGGGACAAACCCCAGGTTACTAAGGAGGCATGCCGGAGTAGGGATGAGCTGATTCTCATGCCATACAAAGAGCAGCAGGAAGCTGCAGAGAAATTCTCCAGGAAGACCTGGGTGGGGATACAGAGAAATGCAGAGTGAATTCAGAGGATTCTCCAATAGAAAAACTTGTAAATTTAGACTATAGTAATGAAAGACCTGGGGTGGGGATGCATGACCTGATAAGGAGTTAAATGGAGGGACCTCAGAACTTTATTATGAAGGTCCATTAATCAAATAAACCAGAACCTACGAAGGGATATGAATGCACAAAAGGGTTTGTGAGTTACTGAAGAAGCCCCTTGAAGGGGGAAACTGAGGCAAAGAGTCCTTGTAGGGCTGTGTGGAGGCCGTTTGGGAGGAGGCCACACCGCAACACCAATCTACAGCTGTTTGAATGCTACCACAAAATTCCGTTTGCACCTATTTATTTAATTTTCTTATTAACTGTCATTTTCATTCAGAAGTATTCGTTCATCCTCGAAATCATGCCAAAACTATTTACAATAACAACGGTGATTGTAACTTAAATCTTAATAACTCATTAGCAGTTTGTCATATTGTCTCTCCTGGATTATAAAACTACTAGAATTAATCAAACTGTTGTTCTACTGTCCCAGAGACTCACTTCACATTCTTTCGCAACAGAAAGTGTGTGTGATTTGAATCAAAGAGGTACTTCTGAAACTGAAAACCTTTCCTATGCTGCCATTATAGTGAATCTCTTTCTACTATTCTAGTTTCCAAAACCTTTTTTTTTTTAACATTTGTATAATTGTTCTGGGCCTATGGCAAAATCTGCCTTATTGCTTGTTTGAAAACAAAATTACTTCAGCACGCCTAACTGGGGATATTAAAGTATATTTTAAACAAGCCTGAAGTGAATTGGAGACAAACTGAAAGGCAGTAGCTTTGAATCTGTAAGAGGAAGCTCTACACAGTCTCTAGGTCTGGCTATCAGCTGCCACTGCCATGATCAGTTTTGTTCTGTCAGCACCATTCAAAACAGGATGCCGCTGATCATTTGTGGTAATGCAGTATATTACAACATATAGATGTTCAATCAAGTCTGAAATAAACACACGCCTGGGATTAAGCCATGGACTTGTCTCTTTTACTCAGAACTCATTTTTGCTGGTCAAGTCTGATTATTGGTTGAAAGAACCAATTTCATTCCACTTTAGTTTCCTGTGCTTCTCATTGTTTATTTCATTAGCATGGTACCTGGCCCTGAGACTTCACAGCAGACTTAACTGGTCCATTCGCTCATTGCACTGACTGCCAAACGGGGGTGTGTGTGTGGGGGGGACTCTCTAAAGAGGGGAATTTGTTAGGGATGTTTGTGGAGTAGTCTGTGCTGGGTGGTGGGTGTAACTGAAGCAATTTTGAAAAAGCTGCAGTAGACCACAAAATGAACACACACAAAAAACTTATGATGAGGGGAAACCATGGTAACACAAAAATATTTTATGAATGTCCATACATGGAATAAGATATATTGAAATTGTTCTTCCATCCATATAATTGAAAGAAATGTTGTTACATTTTGTAAAGATCTGTGATAGTTATTTATTTCTGTTTAGTTCTCTTCCATGAGGACATTCTGTGGTTCTGACACAAGAAATGACTCAAGCCCAGACCTGGGTTCTATAGCCAGCTATGCCTCTGACTGTTATGTGATATTGGGTAAAGCCTTTCACCTCCTTACATTTCCATTTCTCAATCTGTAAAATGTAGATAAGGATACTTGCTTTTCTTTATAAGTGATTGTAGTTCTGTGAATGAAAAACAGTATTTATAATCTAATTATTTTCTCTTTCTGTCTTTTTCTTTTCTTTCTTTCAGGTTGTGTAGGATGAAATCCAGGCCACTTTGAAGTCAATGGCAAAACTCCTATTGACTTCAAAGGAGCTAAGATTTTACTCATAGTTTTTTCTCTCCTGAATAAACAGTTTGGCCCAATTCATTCCTAGTGTAACTCCAGTGATTTGAAAGAAATTACAGGAGCAATGAATGTTACACCTTTGGAACAGATCTTCATATCAATTACACCTGGGCAACCCTATTGCTCTATTGAGAGCAGAATTAGAAACTTTGTGACGTAGGAAGCTGATCAAATTCTCCATAACAATACTACATGATGCACAGCACCTTGTGGCTGTCTAGCAAAAATCACAAAGATAAACAAATGAATACACAATTCACTTGTGGAGTCTCTGAATCTTTTATAATATTTAACTCAAGTTTTTCCTCCCAGTGTGGTATGCCTTGGTCATATTTCAAACACCTGTCTCAATCCAATTAGAAGGTCCTTTGGCTGATGGACACTAATGAAAGAGAATGAGAGGTTAATGCTGAGCACTGCAGTGCTGTCGCTGACAGTAATAGATATGGATAGCAGCATCATTTATGAGGCAAGATTTTAAGTTTTGGTCCCCCCAGATTTTCGATGGAAACTTGCCATGGCTCAGATTTCACAGTGTCTATTAGGAGAGATCTCAGTAGCCAGATGGTCAGGGAAAATATCGAGTTTCACATGCACTCCTTAAAGGTTAGTGATATGAGGAAGAGGATACTGTTACCTACACATTAGCTATGAAGTGAAGATAATGCTCAATGACACAAGACCAAAACATGGCTTATTATGCATTATGCTTTATTTTTACTCTCATTATTGCTATCTTAATTCTTCCCAAGAAGGTTTTGATTTTCTTTCCAGATGCTGCGAGTTGAGCTGGCTTGCTGCAGTCAAATACTGATTGAGACTTTGTTTTTTAATTTTATTCCTCTATCAAACTTCACCTTGCCAGAAATGCCTACGGATGCTCTGCTAGAACATGTATTTGGATGAAGCCTGGCTGCCAAAATGGCAAATTAGAAATTGAAATAGCCATGCTATAGAACCATCTCTGCGGAAATGTAAAGAAAAAATCCAGTAAATATGTTGTCCATTCTTGGTGCAAGGTGAAAAGTAATTTCAATTGTCTACTACTATAGAAGAAAGACACATGTAGGTCTATCTTTCACTTTATATCCTGCCAACACAATTAAGCTCAGATGGGTTGTTCTTGCTCACTAATCCCAGAGAATCAGTCTGCATTGGGCTGAAACAGTGAGGGCTGCCTCAGCAATACCGCCTTGCCTAAGGCGTACCAAGTCTGAGGATGTCAGCTGCCATCTCTCTGACTGTTCTCAGAGCTCTTGGCAGTTTAATCTTTATGACTAGGGCTGATTGGAAATTTTCTGTCAAACTTGTTTACAATGGAAAATTAGGTTTTTTGATTTTATGTGTTTTTTTGCAAAAGGTATCTGCTTTCTGCAGAAAATTAGACTTTTTTGGAAAACTCAATATCTGAAAAAAATTGATTCTGAAATATTGCTCCAGTTCCTCATGGGAGTTGAATTTTCCTGGTGCTCCTGTTCTCAGTGGTATGGGATGTCAAGCTGGATTACATCTCCCATGATACACCACATCTACGTGAAAGCCATGATGCATTACATTCTCTCACCACAAGGGGAAACGGTGGTGCATCATGGGAGATATAATTCAACCAAGCAGCCTCACATCTAGAGAAGAATAGGAGCATGAGGTGCCTGAACTATAATTCCCATGAGGTACTGTGATAGCATTGCAGACTCAAAATATTGCTGTTTTTTGAAGATAGGCTGCTTTGTTGTTATTTGTTTGTTTCCTGTGATAGGTCAGCTATTCCAAACTAGCAGAAAAGAGCTTAAAAGCAGCCCTAGGGAGGCTGCACCAGAGCCAGCCAATTAGAAAGGGTCTGAGAGGAGCAGCCAATCATGGCCCGGCAGGCACCTATAAGAAGGACTGCAGAACAGAGCAGTGGTGTTACTCCCTGGAGCTTGAGGAGGGAGGTAGACTGGCTGCCTTTCAGGCTGAGGGCAGCAAGCACACTGGACATAGCAGTGCCGCAGGCTGAGGCCCTGAGGCTAGGGCAAAGAGGGTGCTGGGGCCACAGGGAAGTGTCCCAGGTAGATCCACAGAGGAGTTAGAGGGGTTGCAGTAAGTGGCTGCTATCTATAGAGTCCCTGAGTAGTGGGTGGGCCCGGGTCCCTCCCTCCCTGCTCCTCACCACTGGGGAAGTGGCTGGACAGTGGACTGCAGTTCCCCTGGAAGGGTGGAGAACCGAGGGTGACACAGTCAGAGGGCTGTGTCCTGAAGAGGACGCTGCAGTGCTTGGGATGACACAGGTCCAGGAGCAAAGGTGACGGCATGTGAGACACCACCTGAAGAGGGCACAGAACTAATTCCCAGGACAACCAGCAGGAAGCACCGCAGTGGTGAGTTGCACCCCGTCACATTTCCAATACACTCATTTACTGAGAGGGAAAAACTCCTGTTTTCTGATCAGCTCTAATCATGACAAATGCAACCTCTTCTCATCTACCCTTCTTCATGAACGGTGGGAAGAGGCACCTAATAATTGAAGAATGCAAGTTACGTTAGCTCTGCACTTGAAGAGATACAACTTTTCGCAAGGGTAATATTTCCAAATGGATGAATTGACTTTTAATAGTAACTTTGTTCAGATTTTGTAGGCATTTATTGTGTTTAGAATATGTTATTTGTATGTGTATGGCAAAATTTAATAGACTTCGTTGGAGTTGTGCCAGCTTATTAATTGATAATGATATTGTCAATGAGATTGCTAGGCAGGTAGAATCTGATCTTTTTGTTACCTGAAAATGTTGTCACACTGTTCTATTAGAATTAAGGTTGTGATCTGAGCATATCTGGAGCTTATGGGGCCTAATGTAGAGCCCATTCTAGTCTGTGGAAAGGTCCATAAAGATTCCAGTCCTGTTCACAGTAATGTCAGTAGCAAAGCTCCCAGCAATATGAAGCCAGATAACTCACATGGTGATATATAGATCATAGAATTGTAGGACTGGAAGGGACCTTGAGAGATCATCTAGTCCAGTCCCCTGCACTCATGGCAGGACTAAGATATCTACAAAAAACATCCAAAAATGGTTAGTATGCAAATACCTACCATTATTTAACATCGGCTGTCTAGTAATTATATTCATACTTGTTTATCCCTTTGGGAATCAAAGAGTACATTAAAGCTATTATGTGTTTTACTGATGGCACTTAAAGAAAAAAGGTAAACAGTTAAATGTACACTATCAAGTAATATAGTCTCAAAAGGTAGGATCTGGGGAAAGAAAATGGGTATTTGTAAAACGTAACAGTGCCATATTCAGACAAGAGGCAGTCCCACTGATGTCAGAGGAGTTATGCCACAGATAAATTTGGTTCTCTGTAAAGAGAATTTTTTCCTATGAAATTAAATGAAACGTTAACTGAAAACATGTTTAATGTAAACTTTCCCCGTCTCTGTTTATGCCCAAGCATAGCAGCATTACATTAATTCATTTGAAGCACCAAATGAAGACATGACTCTAAACAAAGTGACAATATGACCCCCTCTTGTTTTTCTGTCCAAGGTAAATTTAAGTGCAATGAGTAAACAAACAACTGTAACTGGTGAACAAGTATTTTTTTTTCAGATATAGGAATTTTAATATTCCTTAATATTGTCCCTAAAAAAGCTGACATTTTAACTTGAAAAGGATAAAATCTTTTAAACTAACTAAAACATCTTAAAGTACATAAATTACAATGGTCTCACCCCATACATCTGACACTATAAATTCATGACTGAATTTACTCTAAGTGTGAAACTGCAGTATATAAAGTACATACACTGAGTTTTCATGGTTTGTGACATCAGCCAAGCCCCTCAGGAGTTATTGTCTTCATTTATTGTCCTATATATTCTGCTGATCAGGATTCCATACCATCTTGGATTGTAGTACAGCCACACAGGGGAATCTGTCTGGAAAGAAAGCTAACACTTCACTTGAACAAGAAAGTAAGGACTAATTCAATCATGCATTATACACTGCTTCAAGTGCATCACATTTTTGGGGGGGACCATCATGAGAAAAAAAATCTGAAAGCATGTCTGATTTCTTTGTCACAAAAGCTTTTGGTACTGGCTATTGTGAAAAAGGCCATGCTGTCCCTATTATTGTGTTTTTTTTATTTGGCTTTTATGATGTCTAAAGTCGCAAGTCTAGATTGGGGCCCCATTGTGCAGAGCACTGTAGAAACACACATTTAAAGACTGTTACTACCTCATGTTATATGTATAAACATGTAGCCAATGATTTTAGTTCATTGTCCATTTACTGTGTGATGTTATGATGAACTAACATGTTATGTCATATATAATCATTGTATGCTAAATAGAGTTAAATTGCAGGATTATTGAAGTATAAGATTGATCAGTAGTTAGAAGGGATAATTGTGTATTAGGTATCTAAGTAAGTAGTTCTGAAATGCAAGGCCTATAAGCTGAGACCTTTAAGATTTTAGCTTAGCCATACAAGGCTGTAGGCTTAAGAAATGCTTGGCATAAGTAAGTGACCAAAGAATGACCCTATGTTACAAGATGATGGGGGAAAATGTACCAATGGGTGATATTGTGAAAAATTAACAATAAGAGTAATTTTTTGCTTATGAGATACCCGGTAGTCACATTTTTCTAACACATGCCCTAACCACAGGGTGCACTGTGCACATAAATGCTAATGTGCTATAATCAGAATCACATTATAAAAAAAGGGTGCCCAGATTGGGAAAATTGCATTCCTTATGGGAAAACTCCAGCAGGACCATCCCTCTACTGATGATCGATTGGAAGGCAGCGATCAGACCTTAAGAATATTGTTATGGATGTGAGTATGATTATATTTGTAACTTTGCATAGGTCTTTACAGAATTTTTATATGCATGGATAACCATAACTTTAACTGTAACTTTAATAAAACTTGTAAAAACAGATTAGACCTTGTTCTTGTGTAATGTATGGGTGGTCACCACCCTTGATCTTTATGTGTTCCTAGAGACTTTAAATCTGAAACAAGTAGCAGAGGTGACTTTCACTCTGTTGAGCTTGAAACTGAAACCATCAGAGCAGAACCCATGGTGGTGTAATACCACATTACAAAACTCACTTTAAATAAAATAAAAGGCTACAAACAGAAGTCTTATTTCTGCCTCAGAAGAATAGCCCATTTACAGCAGGTAAGTTTAGTCTCTGGAGGACCAATCTTACTTAGAATCATATATTTTAAGTCCCAAAGGGACCATTATAATCATCTAGACTGACCTGAATAACACAGACCATAGGATTTCACCCAGCTAAAGTAGTTCTTGTACTCATTACTAACTACAGTATTTCATGGGATTTCATCCTAGCTTATGCCATAATATTTCAATGAGCTCCATTCTGGCAGGATAGGGTCTTTTGTTCACTAAATAATACAGAAAATGGCAAGTACTACTGTGCACTATATGCCACCTCTAAATGTAGGATATTGATTTTATGGCCTGAATATAGGAATTTTTGAGTTCTAATCCTTTTGTGGTCTCAGGCAAGTTACCTAAACCTTCTGTCTCAATTTCCTTTTTGATAAAATGGAGATAATCATATGAACTTACCTTTTGTAGTATTGTGAGGATTAATTAATATTTGTAAGATGTTTTGAAGTTGGAAAGCACTAGAGCTAGGTGACTAATTTATTCAACTGATTGTTCCCTTTTTATGTTAATGAATAGTTAGGGAAAAGATCATGATTTTCTTGAATTTATTCATTATTCAAAATTATTCGCTGATTAATTTCTGGGAGTAATTCTTGGTTACAGCAGCTTGTCTGTGAGCAGTCAGTTGCAAGTATTCAATATTTGAAATCTGAGCTGTAATTATTAGATACAATCATTGAGAAGATCTTCAGCTGGTGTAAACTGGCATAGCTCCACTGAAGTCAATGGAGTTTCCGTGATTGATACCCAAGGCACATCTGGAGCATAGGCCATACGGTATATTTCATTTCTCTGACCAGTTGAGTATAACTCTTAAATTCAGGTTTCTGGTGTGAAAATGCTTTCAATTATTAATTCCAGAATTAGCTTTCAGCAGGTATTCTGTACTATTGACTTAAAATTTGCTGTTTCAGCTAAAAGTCCTGCTTGGAAACTCATTTGCTAGAATATCTGTTGAAATTCCCTCCCGTCCCCGCTCCAATTTTCACCTAGCTCCAGAAACCACTATATAAATGCTAAGTATTACTGAAGTACACTACGTGTCATAGTCAAGGCAATAGATATCTGGTATCCTTGGATTGTTGAACAAGTCTCAATGAAACTTTGACATGTAGGAGATGTGGAAAATTCACTGATGAGCTGGAGGGGTGGCACTTGAGCCCCTAATTAAGGAACTGACCTTTTGGGGCTTAGAAAAGAGAATCTCAGCTTTCATTTTTTTTCAAAAGTAAGGGCCTGTGTAAAGTCCACTGAAGTTAATGGAAAGGTTCCCATAGATTTCAGTGTGTTTTGCACCAGGCCCTAAAAACTCTAGCTCTTTTCCTTGTGGAGAATATAACCCTGTGTAAAAAGGTGCAAGCATGTTGGTAAAACTGAAAGGGATAGCAGATGTGCTCCATGTTTACAGCATGAGCTACAAGAACCAAAAAATCCCTTTCCCCATACATTTTTTTTTTTTTGGTAAAATTAGACCATGTACATTGTATTCCAATTAATCATCTCCCTAACTCAGTCCAGTCCAGTGCATAGTGTGGAAATACTAATAGCTGCAAGATAGCGATGCCGTACAGGAGAATCTCCATGAGCTGCTGTGGAGGAAGAAACATAGTGGATCTCAAGAGGTGAGCCAAGTTTATGGAATGGAAGAATTGATGGATTTGTGAGGGAGCACAGTATGGACTTGGTAGATTTTTGTAAAGGAAAGAGTATGGAATTGATGAATTTTGGGAGGGGGGGGTGAGAGAGAAGACTATTAAACTAATAGATGATTTTTTTTGAGAGAGAGGAGGATTTTATTTTCGGGAGGAAATTATGGAATGTATTGAGCTGAAGAGTAGGGATGGGAAGGGAGGGTATGGAACTGATGGTTTTTTTTAAAGGGAGAAGGATATTTTATCAAGGAATGTCACAAGCACTCTTGAGCACTCTTGTTCTTCTTCGAGTGCTTGTTCATGTCCATTCCAATCAGGTGCGTGTGGGCTGCATGCACAATTACTGGAAACTTTTTCCCCAGCAGCTCCCATCGGGATGGCTGTGGAGCAGCCTGGAGTGGCGCCTTCATGGTGCTCAATATAGGACCCTGCCAATCCAGCCCCTCCTCAGTTCCTTCTTACCGCCTGTGATGGTTGTCGGAACTGCGAGTGGCTTGCTTACAAGTTTTACTCGCTTCCCCTAGCTTTTTAGTGTAGATTATTTTAGTAGTTTATAGTTCTAGTTTTTATTAGTTAGTATAGACTATACTTTCAGGGATCATTTCTATAGTTTGTAACTAGAGAAGTGTAGCCGAAAATTCTGTTAGGAGTGGGGGGTTCCCCCTCCACCCCGACCTTTCCCCTTGGGGACCTCAGGGCATGCCTCGATCCCTGGGGTTCAAGCACTGCAAGTCCTGCAATAAGCCTATGCCAATGGGTGACCCCCCATGACGCTTGTTTAAACTGTCTGGGGAAGGCTCACCAAGGCGATAGGTGCAGGATTTGCAAGGGTTTTGGACCTAGGACCAAAAAGGAGTGGGATTTCAGGTTGAAACTGCTCCTCAGCTCTTAAACCGCAGCCCACCTCAGCACGGCAGGACCTGACACCAAGGCCCTTGATGCAGCGCGTGCCGGCATTGGTGACTGAATCAGCACTGCAGAAGATCTCTGAGCGCAGAGACTCGCAGCACCACCGATCCCCCATGCCTAAGACTGTAGAAACTTCACATCACCAGTCCCACTCTCTGGTGCTGCAGAAGAAGCATGCCAAGCAGGGTAGAGGCAGATCTCCTGTGAGACCCAGCCCTGCGGCTCGGTCAATGGGGTGTATCCCAGAGAAGAACACCCAGCCCCTCGTGACCCTTGGAGTCAGCTCCCAGAACGTCAGACACACAAGGAGTAACATTGAGCCCAGGGCCGTTGGACTCCACAACCCATATGATGGAGAAGGTGGGGCTACCATCCACTCCAGACACTCTTGAGGCCACTCCAGACCTCATTGCCATGATGGCACCGCAGTCCCCGAACTCTCCACGACAAGCCCCCAGCACCGCCAAAGGTGCTACCATCCTGTGGCAAACCAACAATGATGTGCCCACCCACATTGCAAGGTCACTGATCCCCAGCACCAGAAAGGGGGCACCATCCTGATTCCCGGTGCCATTCGGAGTCCTGGCACTGGTCAAACTTGAGGCACCGGTCGAACTCATGGCACTGGTCGTCTCAGCACTGGTTCCTGCATCGTCGTAGGTCCTGCTCCAGTGCCGATGATCATCGTGACGCCGATCCCTTCAGTACTGATCAAGATCTCAGCACCGCTCCCCTTCCTCGCGGCACCGCTCACCTGGCCAACTCCCATCGGCACCTCCATGGCCCTCTATATCCTGGTCCCTTTCCTCAGAATCAGACACAGGGTCTAGATACTTACACCAGAGTCAGCACCGGTTGATGCATCAACGGCTTGATGTGGGTACAATGCCATGGCCACCCTGATGGCAAGGACCGGCACAATGGCCTTTTTGGACCCGTTGGGCATATCACCAGTCCCAGGGCTCCCAGTCAGTGGCATTCAAGTCCAGGCTGCCGACGGCCTCGGCCAGCCACCGTGTGCCCAGAGATGCTGAAGGGATTCCAGCTATAGCACCTTCACTGGCACAGACCCCCGCCCATATGGTGGAACAGATGGTCATCGACCTGGAACAGCAGGTCGAGCAGGAGGTCCGCATGGACCAAGAGACCCAGGATGACCCAGTTTCCCCAACTGTGTCCTCGTCCTCTTCCCCAGAAGAGGCGGTAGAGGGAACTTCGGTCTCACCCATAGATAATCACACACCCCCAGCACCTACTCCGCAGGGCGGCATGCAACATGGGTTTACAAACCGAGGAGGTGGTGGAACAGGAGGACCCAGTGGTGGATATTTTGGCCCCAGAAGGTCCATCCTGCATGGCACTGCCACAGATTAGGACCATTCAAAACAGCACCAAAACTGTGTGGCCTCAATCCCCCCAATGGCCAAGGGAGTAGAATGCAAATACTTCATTCTCTCCAAGGATTACGAGAGAATGCTCCTTGGTGGTGTCTGCACTTAATGAACATGAAAGACAGGGGCAGCAGGGACCCACGCAGTCCTGAGCAGATATAATTTTAACTCATGGAATTCTATGCTCAGATTTAAGGAGCTAATACCATCGGAGTCTAGGGATGAGTTTGGGTCCATTGTTGAAGAGGGCAAGACAGTGGCACGGACCTCTTTACAGGCCTCATTGGACGCTGCTGACTTGGTGACATGCACCTTGTCCTCTGGCATAGCCATGAGAAAGACCTCATGGCTTCAAGTTTCGGGCCTACCCCCTGAAGTCCAACAGACCCTGCAGGATCTGCACTTTAATGGGACAGGATTATTCATGGCGCAAACAGACTCCAGGCTAAACAAAGGATTTGAGGTCGATGATGAAGTCGCTGGGGATGCATACCACAGCTACTCAGTGTAAACACTTTAAGCCTCAACCCCCTCAATGTCCTTACCAACCTTGCTCTAGGCAAGACTTTTCTAGAAGGTGAGGTAGGAACAGCAGGCATAAGCTGTCCCAGTCCTCATCATCACAGGGCAAAGCACGCACCTCCTCGGCCTTCAAGCAGGCCTTTTGAAGGTGCACCTGGGGATGACATGCCAAACTGTATACCGGATCCTCAACCCTGCTTTCAGAATAGTTTATCCCACTTCTACCATGCATGGTCCCAAATAACATCGGACCGCTGGGTTCTTCGCGCAGTAGAAGTAGGATATTATTCTCTCCAATTCTGCTCCTCTCCTCCCTCCCCGCCTTCCCTGTCCCTCTTCAGGGATCCCTGTCATGAGCAGCTCCTTATCCAGGAGATGTAATCGCTCCTTGCTATAGGAGCAGTAGAGGAGGTTCCTCAGGAGCTAAGGGGCAAAGGGTTCTACTCCCGCTATTTCCTAATCCCTCAGGCAAAGGGGGGGTCTCAGATCCATTCTAGACCTGCACGGCCTCAACAGGTTAATGGTGAAGTTGAAGTTCCACATGGTGTCCCTGAGCATGATTATCCCTTCCCTGGAACTGGGAGACTGGTACGCCGCCCTCGACATGAAAGACACGTACTTTTACATAGCTATTCGGCCTGCGCACAGGTGATTTCTTCCAGCCACAAACACTATCAGTTCACGGTCCTCTTCTTCGGTCTGTTGACAGCCCCCCGAGTGTTCACCAAGTGTATGTCAGTTGTAGCAGCCTTCCTCCAGGAGACAGGTGCAGGTATATCCCTGCCTCAACAACTGGCTACTCAGGGAGCGCACCAGGGAGCAGGTGGAGTCTCAAGTCTGACTAGTCAGAGCTACTTTCGAGAGGCTGGGACTCCTGCTCAACGTGAACAAGTCAACCTTGTCACCGACTCAAAGAATAGAATTCGGTGCAGTGCTAGACTTGGTGCAGGCAAGGGCGTTCCTGCCAGAGACCTGATTTCAGACCATGACAGACATTATACAAAGCCTCAGGCGGTACCTGTCCACTACCGCGAGGGGATGCCTGAGTCTCCTCGGCCACATGGCAGCCTGCACTTACGTGGTCAGGCATACCAGACTGAAGCTCAGACCTCTTCAAGCATGGCTTGCATCTGTACACCGCCTGGGGCACGACAGCCTGGAATCTGAAGTCACGGTACCAGACCAAGTACTTGAGTCCCTCCAATGGTGGTCCAACCCTCGCACAGTGTGCAAGCCAGTCCTCTTCAACAGCCCCCAGCCCTCCTTGTCTCTAGTAATGGACGCGTCAGCTCTGGGTTAGGGGGCACATCTGTGAGAGCTCCAGACACAAGGATTATGGTCACAGGACGAGCTCTCCCTGCATATCAATATAAGAGAGCTCAGAGCAGTACAGCTAGCCAAACTTTCCTATCCTGGCTCCAAGGCCAGTATGTGGTGGTAATGACGGACAACACCACGGCCATGTTTTACATCAACCAGCAGGAGCCCGCTCTTTCTCTCTATATCTGGAAGCCCTTTAGCTATGGGAGTTCTGCATAGCCCACTCCATTCACCTGGAGGCGTTCTATCTCCCAGGTGTGCAGAACAAACTAGCGGACCACCTCAGCAGATTGTTTCGCAATCACAAGTGGGCCATCCATCTGGATGTAATATATTCCATCTTCCAAAAGTGGGGGTTTCCCCAGGTTGATCTGTTTGCACCAGGGCAACAGGAGGTGCCCAATATTCTGCTCCTTTCAGAAACACAGCCTGGGTTCAATCTCAGATGCATTCCTGCTTCCCTGAGGAGACTGTCTCACGTATGCCTTTCCAACATTCCCACTCGTGCACAGAGTAGTGCTGAAAATCCATAGAGACAGAGCAAAAGTAATTCTGCTGGCCCCAGCGTGGCCCCGCCAAAATTGGTACACCACGCTTTTGGAGCTGTCAGTAGACACTCCCATCGTGTTACCATTCTACTCCGATGTGGTCCTGCGTGATCAGGGTTGCCTTCACCACCTGGACCTCCAGTCCCTCCATCTAACAGCCTGGAAGCTTCATGGATAAACCCAGTGGAGCTCCTGTGCTTGAAACCAGTAAGAAAGGTCCTGCTTGGCAGCAGAAAACCATCCACCAGAGCCACTTATCTGGCCAAGTGGAAAAGATTCACTTGCTGGTGTGCCCAACATCACACTCCTACATTTCAGGCATCTATACCACTCATCTTGGAGTACCTTCTGCACCTCAACCAACAAGGCCTGGCAGTGTCATCCATCATTCCATAAGGGCACAGGCCTCATCAGCTTCGTTTCTGGCCCAGGTCCCGATACAGGAAATCTGCAGGGCAGCTACTTGGTTCTTGGTGCATACTTTCACCTCTCACTATGCCATCACACAGCACACTAGAGATGAGGCAGCTTTCAGCAGAGCGGTGCTCCAATCAGCGATTCCTTAACTCCGACCCCACCTCCAGCTCGATGTCAACAAGCACTCGAAGAAAAAACAGTTACTCACCTTCTTGTTACTGTTGTTCTTAAAGATGTTCTTCACATCCATTCCAATACCCACCCTACCCCTACCCCTCTGTCAGAGTAGCCAGCAAGAAGGAACTGAGGAGGGGCCGGATCAGCAGCAGGGCTGTCCCTACCTATTCTGGGGCCCTACGCAGCCCGCTCAAGGGTGGGGGGGGGGTTTCCAGGTCTCCATGTGTGGGGGGGGAGGGCTGGTCCCAGGCCTCCCGGGCGGGGGCGGCTTGAGGGACATGGGAAAACCACCCCCCAACACTCACTGGTGGCATGGCTGGGGCCAGTCCACTGTACTTCCCGTTGCCGGTGAGTGCAGGCCCAGCCCTACTGCACTCCTCCGGGACAGGGCTGGTGCAGAGCTGGTGCAGGAAGAGGTGGGAGGGAGCAGGGGTGGGGGCTTTGGGGAAGGGGTGAAGTAGTGGTGGGGGTGGAGCAGGGTGGGGGCTTTGGGGAAGGGGTGGAGTGGGGGTGGAGCTGAGGCAGAGCAGGGGCGGGGGCCATGGGGAAGAGGCAGAGCAGGGGCTGGAGCAGCATGCTGCTGCGCAGGGCACACATTTCCTGGTGCCCTACGCAGCTGAGTACTTTGCATATGGGTAAGGACAGCCATGGTTGGCAGGGTCATATATTGAGCACCATGAAGGCACCATTCCAGGGGGCTCCACAGAAGACGTGATGGGGCTGCTGGTGGAAAAACGTCTGGCAACTGTGCACACACCTGATTGGAATGGACATAAACAACACATCTCAAAGAAAAACAGTTACAAGAAGGTGAGTAACCCTTTCTTACAATTTGGCAATACATCATTGGGAAGGTTAAAAAAAAAGTGATGAGGACAGTGCAGCAATGTGGCAGGTCAGAAGGACAATAAATAGCACTCAGGAGAGAAGAGAGGCTGAGAAAAACCTTAAAAGATTACATATGCCCCTAATTACTGTCAAAACTTGGGCAAATATTTCAAGGCACTATGTGATACACTTAAAAACCTTTTCTTTTTTTGAAGCAAATATCTCCCCCGCCCCTGACCGTTATCTTTTTGCTGAACGTATCTGGTGGAAATATAGCCTCTGCTGCCACAAGATTATCTGAGCTGCAGGGCCCCACAACTTGCAGGACAGTGATAATTTATGTGATTGTCAGGCAGGTGCTTCTTGTATATGTTGGCTTAGTAGTGCAGAGGCAAGCTTTGTGCATGAGTTGTTGTAGGTTCAAGTCCTATCTCCTCTGTTGTAGAGGAAGTGGCAAATATTTTTTTCTGGCACCTCTCATGCACTCAAGTGATTTTTAAAAATGGGCTTGGGTTTTCAAAGGAGCCTAAGGAGTGGGGTGCCTAACTCCCTGAAGCCCCTCAGAAAATCTTTTGATACATGTTAACTTTCGATCTGTGTTGGTTCTCAGTGATAAGCATGAACTTGAGGCTGCATATACTGAAGTCAGTTGCCAATCTCCTTTCAGTGCTGAAAGATCAAGGCCTATAGGAACAATTATATTAAGATAAGGGCAAGATTCTAACTTAAACCAGCAAAAGTCAAATTCAGGCCTAAAACTAGAACTCCTTCAATTTACCACTTTGGTGGTGGTGGTGATGATAATAACAATAATAAAATTTCTAATCATTTGAACTTATAAAACACCTTCCTTTCAAAGTTCTCAAAATGATTCACCTCATGCTACTGTGAGGTGGGCATCTTTTACTGAGGGAGGGATCCTTTACTATAGAAGAAACTGAGCCTAAGCTAAATAAACATAGCACTTCCGGGTGATGAGCATCTTCATCTCCCACTGATCGCCTTGCTCAACATGTCACAGGAGTGTTCAGGTCCATTCAGAATGGATCCTATAGTAAATCTGTAGCACAGTGAAGAATAAAACTCAGGACTCTTGAATCCCAATCAACTGATCTAACTAGTAGACAACACTGCCTCCTTTGTAATAAGCATTACTTTGGATCACACAATTTTCACAAAAGCCTTAACTTTTTGCTATTGTGAATTTAGATTAAACCTGTAACATATTCATTGTAACCTTTGTCTTGCTTTCTTGCATTAGATTTATTCCATTAAGATTGGATCGGCGTTAACTGAGACATTCTCTGTACATGTTGTGACTGTATGCAATTTAATTAGAAATAGATCCAGACAAAACCCCAAGCTGTAATGTGGGGCATTTGGTTTAGAATCCAAACTTGGATTCAGATCCAAATTTTGCAGCTTCTCCTCATTTGTATACTGTCAAACTAAAACCTTTGCTCGGTTCCCTCTTCCCTGTCCTCCCTCCCAGCAAGCTTAGAAAGGTTTTAAATCTGGCTCAGACTTCCACAGCTGGAGTTATCTCCACTTCAGATACAGAGCTCAGCAGGAATCAGGGGGGCAAAAAATATGGAAGTACCAGAGACACTGACTCCACTTCTCCATTGTATAAACAAAACAAAAATGTAAAGTCAGGCAACCTTGAGTTTACTTTGTGGGTGAAGGTCACATGCTTGCACCATGACTTTTTCATGTGTTTATATCTATGATCTTGTGCAGTTGGAGCCAGAGATTTGTCTATTCCCATTGATTTAAGAGATTCCTGACCTCAAATACTGTATTATTTTTCCTCTCCAAACTTACTTTTTGCTCATGTATTCTCTTTTATCTTTCCCCTTCTTAGCCCTTCTTTATCTTTCATCTCATTTTTTGCTGTTCTCTATTTCTCTCCAACTACTTGCTTGCATTCTTTCTTCCCAGTTCTATGTGTATGCCTTCTGCCTTTTGACTCTGACACATTTTTTTTAAATCTCTGACATTATATAAAACCATAGAAGATTACCAAAATAGGTAATGGTGTTCTTGACAGGGAGAATGTCTCTTACATTAGAAGATGTCATTGTGTATGTTGAAGTTAAACAAATTTTGTTCTTACGAATTCTTTAAGTCATTCTACAGCGTATATTCACAGTGCAATGGAAAAATAGTTTATGTAGCTGCACAGCACATCTGTACTTTATTTCCCAAAGTGCTTTAATTGCATACAGTTATATACTTTAATTAAAGGCAGTGGAGGTAAACACATTAAATAAAATCCAAATGTCCTTTTGTAGGAACAATCATTTTATTATCAAAGTGAACAAGAGCTGTAAAATTGATCTTCCAGGACCAATACTCTCTTCCTTAAAAGGAAATTAGAGATTTCCTACATCCCTCTGGTGATTGAAATGCCTGAGGTTTTGCAACTGTATTTAGCCACATCATGAAGATTTGCCCATATTAGATTACCCTCTGTTGTCCAACTATTAATGGTCATGTGAAATGCTGTCAATTTTTATTTTGGAATTCCTCCATACATACATTTGGCATTACACTGCAATATACTCTACACACACACACACACACACACAGAGCCATGTTCTTACCTGCACATTTTCCCAGTAACTTATAAAGGATGACAATTTAAAAATTTACGTTATTAAATTAACTACTAATTTTTGTGGAACTTCTGGATACCAAGACATCTGAAACTGACAAGGCTACAGATACTAATTAGGAGGCTCAGCCAGAGACACTGCAGGGTTTCCTCTCTTATTGGTGCCTGGGGATTTCAGCAGGCATTTCCAGGAGCATTACCGGGTGTTATGCATTTCAATTCCGTTGGCACCACGAAGAGAAGTCCGAAGCCTTTCTTGTTGTTTTGTTTTTATTTTGAAGGATGCTTCCAATGTATATTTTTGCATTTTTAATGGACTTTGCCCCCTACACCCACACTTTTTTGGAATAATGCCTTGACAGTTTGAAATAGGAATCTCTTCTCTTGCTGTATTTGTTATCTTCTCTATCATGTGTAATCATAATACTTTGTGGTTCTCTAGGGTGGCTTCTGATATGCATTTAATGGACTTGATTCACCATTCACTGTGTCTTGTGTAGTAACTTATATCAGTGCAAAGTGTTTGTAAACTGCTACTATTGATTTGATAGCATATTAGACCCACTTTGCACTGGTGTAAATGACTATATAAGGTGAAATGATATGGTGAATTGGACACTATATATTTATCTCTATATAAAATACATGCACGCCCACAGGTAGACACCAAAGCATCTATCCTTAAGATCGTACCTGTTTTAATTAATCTTCCTAATGCTTGCTCCAAGGGGGCACCCATGATGCTGCACATACTGACAAAGTTATTTTGTTGTCTAAGGAACTGGAAAATTGGTAAGGATGTCCACTGTGTGTGCATATGTATATAGTATTCTCAGGCAATCCTACATCAACAAATACATATGTTTGTGTGCTAGAGGATGAATAATGTAACAGCAGTCCACTCTGCCCCAGCATCCTGCGGGCTCAGTTCACTATTGACCTGAACTTTATTTGGCCATTTAAACTCGTGCTAAGTGGATCGAATCCGAGAGGTTGTTGGTTAAATTTGAAGAAACTAGTGTTTGTTTCAGAAAAAGGGAAGAGAATCACAGGAAAGAAAAGCTCAACTATTAATTGTTCTCACCCATGTGAAAACTGCAAGGCTGTGATGCAGGGGCCTCTTGGCCTTAATTCTAGAAATTGTATGGTGAAATCCTGGCTCCACTGAAGTCAAATGCAAAACTCCCATTGACTTCAGTGGGACCAGAATTTTGCTCGTAGTGTCTAATCCTTACATACCAGAGTTTAATCTGTCACTCTAAGGCCATGGTATTTGCTTCCTGTGAAGAGCCAGAGGCTGATTCCCCTCCCACTTACACAGATGTAAATCAGGAGTAATTCTAGTGAAGTCAGGGGAGATGCCAGTGTAAGTGAGAGCAGAATCAGGTCCCTGTCCACATACTTCTTTTCATCCGCAAAAACCTATATCACTCTGTAACAGTGCAGCCTGCCTCTTTAAGAACCAAGAGGCCATGGGCCAGCCAAACCTGTTGAATTAGCTCTGGATAGGGTGTTGGATTTAAAAGGAGAAAAGCCCAGTAGTTAGGGGCTACCTGAGGAAGAGCGCAGTTGAGCTGAATTGTGGCTGGAGAGACTCCAGGCAGGCAGTTCTCGCTTGGGGCTGGTGTTCCCGGATAGGATGCTCTAGAGCAGTGGTTCTCAACCCACGGGACACTTGTGGCCCCATCAGCACATAGCTGTGGCCCATGTGACATCCTCAAGGCCATACAAGTAGTATATGTATTGTATGGATACGGCCTACATGATACACAGAGAGCTGCATATGCGGCCCACAATGGTAAGTAGGTTGAGAAACATTGATCTAGAGAAGCCTAATTCAGATGGCAGGCTTTAGCCCACACAGTATCAAAAGATACATCAGTATATTTGGCTTGGTTTGTAGTTTTCTGTTCCACCGAGGGGCTCCAGGGAGATGCCCTGAGACCTACCACTCTGTAGGGTGACCAGATGTCCCGATAAAATCAGGACTGTCCAGATATTTAGGCGGTTGTCCTATGTCCTGACCGATATTTCGAACTTCCCCAAGTGTCCCGATATTTTCTTCGTCCCATCTGGTCACCCTACCACTCTGAAAGGAAGAGTGTGACGCTGCGGAGTTTTGTTTGATTTGGAAAGACTTTGCTGCTGAGTGAGGGGACTTCAAAGAGGCCAGCTGGGGAAAACCAGTTTAAGGCCTGATCAACTGCAGCTGGACGTGCATTCCTTGGAAGTGGCCCAAACTTGAAATGTGATCTGGCTGTAGGGCTGGGCCAGAAGCTGCAAACTGCTGCAAAATCAGAACAGCAGACAATAAGGGGTGCTAGAGTAGACGAATGCCAGCCTCGCCACATCCTGGCATGAGGAGGTGTTTCAGTGGTGAGTTCCCCCTGTTACATATCTCCTGATACATATTTAAAACCAAGTTCTTTGTCCCTTCCAAAGGGCTCCCGCATTGCTGGTGTCTAGAAAGTGGGGCACTACAAATGACAGGGCATTTTAGGCCATGGTTTTTTCCATCTTTTTAAGGGAGCCACTTGTTCAGAAAATCTGCCTTTTCTACTTAAAGCAAAGTTCATGTTGGTAACAATATACAGAAAAAGATTGTTAAATAGGTACAAGATGCAAGTTTTAAAGAAGCTCATTAAAGCATTTATTTTGAAAACAACATCTCACAAATACTGGTGGGACTAGATAAACTCTACAAACAGTTATAAGAAAAATAATACAGTAGGTCAGATTTGAGGGTTATTAACCTTGAAAATGTTTTATTACCAAACAAACATTTTAGCAATTTTAATAGCTGGTATAATTATTGCATAGGTCAAAACTGGCACCTCAGTTAATGGGTTGACTCAAGAAAGGAGGCCTTGGAGATGTGTACAAAATATAGGTGGTTGTGGATTAAAACAGTGGAAAAATAGTTTATGTAGCTGCACAATATCAATGAGAACATCATCTGGAGAGCATTGTGCCTGCTACAACTGTGATTGGAGCTCTAATGGGACTGAATGCATGGGGTCAGATCCTCAGCTAGTGTAATGAAGTCAGTGAAGCTAGGCCAATTTCTACTAGCTATGAGGATCTGTCCAATAATACTTTGAATCTCATTTGCATTGTAGCACAATGTATTTATTTATGTTGTATTTTATTTACTAAAGAAAAACGAGGTGCATTCATAGTCCCATTCATCTGGTCAAGGAATTGAAATAATACCAACTCACTTCTGTGATCAATCACAACTAATTCTACACAGTTTGAATTTTGAAAACTGAGTACTGAATATGTGCAGTAAACTTGAGAAATAACTCCTCTTCCCCCTCCCCCACCAAAAATCATATCTGGTAAATTCCGATAAAAAATACCAAGGCCATTGCAAACCAAAAGCTACATTTGTCCAATGAATTATTTGCTGCAAAGCATTTGCTCAGCTGTGTTCACAATAAAATTCACTTTGCTTCAGGTTTCTTCCCCCAGTTTAATATATAAAGGAGCCCAGGCCAAGTTTAGAATACGGTTAGATGGTACCAACAAAAGATTTATAATTTTGTGAAGAAATCATGCAAAATTCTGAAGTTGTGACTGAGTTTTGCTTTGGACAAAATTTGCAGATTGAAAATGTATATGTAAAATGAACTAAAACAGAAAAAGGTTTACAGAACCTTCTGGAAACTGAGACCACAGTGTTTCATAAAAACTCTATTAAACAACTGAGTATTCACTAATAATGTCACTCTTACCCTGTTTCCCCGAAAATAAGACATCCTCCGAAAATAAGGCCTACTTACAGTTTTGCCTCTCGTTGTAATATAAGGCATCCCCCCGATAATAAGACCTCCCCGATAATAAGGCATCCACCGATAATAAGGCATTTTTCATTTCTGAAAAATAAGACATCCCCTGAAAATAAGACCTAGCGCATCTTTGGGAGCAAAAATTAATATAAGACACTGTCTTATTTTCGGGGAAACAGGGTATCATTCATGTAAAGCAGGTTTTCTCAACCTTTCTCTAGAAGTGCCAGTATAACTAGTAACATTTTCTAGGTGTGACCTCCCCATTCCTATAGTCCTTTGTGGTTATGTCCCATAATCTTTTTGTCGCCATTGTAACTATTAGAAATTATAACAACACACCTGTATTTCATTGTAAATCTGTTTCTGTGAGATTTCTAAAATAAAATAGTTAAAAGATTTATAGGCTAAAGTTTACAATGGAGTCATGTGCTATAGATATCATATCTAGGGTCCTATCTTCTGTCCATCAGTGTAATTTAGGTACATCCACAATTCTGTAATTTGCAACACCAATTGTATTCATTGCAGAATTTCCATGTGAAATATTACATATAGATTTGTTATAATTAACAATGAAACCATTACAATCATATCACTTACCCTCACAATTTTGTTACTGTCAACAGTTATCAAAGTACCAAAGAAATAAAAATGCCATATTTGTTTTTTAAAAAATGTTTTTTTCTGAGAAAAGAAAACAATCATTATACTCTGTATTGGGGGTAAAATCCACAAAAAGCATGCTACCTTTGCATTACTAGTAATAGCATCATGTGTGCATCTGCACTTTGTTGGATATTTGCAGTGAATGATATACCTTGTTTTCTTTTCGTTCAGGATGGTGTTTGTCTTTGTTTTCATGTGGGGAGAAAGCATTAGCTAGAGGGGACTTCTAGCTGTCCTTCTTCAAGTAAACTAAAGCAGAAAATCCTGTTTCAAAATGTATGTTAAGGAAAAAGCTATAAGCTGTTCTAGAGCCTCACTCACCATTGGTATTCATACCATAAAGATGAACTTGTCCTCCTGCATGGAGAAGCACTCAGTAAGACAAGTGCTCCTCATTAGTTGATCAAATTCATTTGTGTTTTCTATTCATGGATTCATCTTTATCAACATCAGTAGAAAACCAGACATTTATTTTGTTGCTGTTGAACCAAATAGAGATTACTTTTGGAGCTGTTCTTACAAATTGCTGAGCCCCTTCTGGGAAGTAATCTGTGCCTCAAATTCATATTGATGCTAATGGGAATTGAGGATGCTGAGTAGAGCAAGGAAAATTAATGCAAACAAAATTTTCTACAAATATTTGTCCCCATTTTTAAATGAATCCACTTCAGCCCTATTTGCCTCTTCTGTGTTCACTTTCCACAAACATTGGAATGATCGAGTCTATTGGTACAAATGTCTGAGGAAAATGAATTCCAGTATTCATGCTTGAAGTATTTACATGTTCATCCACCCAGGGAATAGAAATAATACTATATTATTCTGGTGACTTATATGGCCAATCACAATTATTTAACAAGCTGCAATGCAGAAATACATAATAGATTTATACAGTACATAAGGCACACTGTCCTGTATGGGAACCTTAGGCAAGTCCCTAATCTTCTGGGTGCCTCAGTTCCCCCATCGATAAAATGAGCAAATTGATACTTAGCTATTTAGCTAAAGAATTTGGAAATCAGCTGGTGAAAAGAGCTATTCTAGGTCTATCAGCCTGCATGTGCTAAAAGTGAGCAGCTTGTATTTATTTCCAGATTCCCCACCACCACCTTTCACCTTCCACAGTTTGGCCAGGTCTCCGACTGCCACCCTTTTGTAATCCACCTAGAGGTCATGAGCTCAAGGGGAAGAAAGAATGGTGCAGAATATAATCTTGCTTTTCAAAAGCATGTTGGTTAAAAGAATGAGAAAGCATGTGATAAGTCAAAGGTTTTTTTGTTTGTTTTAGGGTTTTTTATTTGTATTTTCATTAACTATGCAGGACAAAGAAAAGTTCCATATATCCTGCTGTGTTTAGAAATATCTTTCTGCTCTTTAATCCAGATAAGAAGAGGCAGTAAAATCACATATTTGCATTCTTTCTATGAAGTCCACATAATGAACTCCACATAAGAAACACATAATGTAGCTAGTATAATTTGGGGCTAAGTGTTCATTCACTTATCCTGATTTTACATTAGTATAACTCCATTCACTTCAGGGAAATTGCTCTTGATTTACACTGGTATAAGATCAGAATCAGACCCTTTTTTCTGTTTAGGAGAGCCAGGCCAGTTAAGGCTATTTGCACTTATATAGTTACTATATTTAACCTCTCCTTCTGAAAATGATATAGCTGTGGACTTGGCTTTTACCGTAAGATGCACAATTTGGAATTGAAATTCAGCATGTTGTATAGCAAGAATAATAAGTATCTATCGAAAGAAAAAACAGAGTAAAATCCATAGCCATAGATGTAAAACAAAAAGTGAAACTAACATGACATATGTCTGCTTACTGTATTGAACATTGCATCCCAGTCTCCCTTTTCCTCTATCTATTTAGATTGCCAGTTTTTTAAGATAGGGACTACCTTTTGTTCTGTGTTTGTACAGTACTTGGTACAATGGGGCCTTGATCCTGATTAAAGCCTCCAGGTGCTAATGGAATACCAATACAACAGGTCTGAGAACTTTTTTTACTGTTCCTTTTCTCTCTGCCATATAATACTTTGTTCAAATTTTGCATGCTTTGAAATTTCCGCCTGAACTAGTGCAACCAAATCCATTTAAAACCCCACTCCAACACCACCAGTCCCAAGAGCCCACAATCCATCTGCAAAATTGCCTTTGATCCTCCTACTTTGTAATAAGCCCAAAACATGCCTTTTCCCAGCTACTAAATATCCCAGATTTCCCTCTCACTCCAGCCTACCTCCTCCAACATCCAACACTTCCAGAGCCCCTCTAGTAAAATGACAAGCCCATAAATTCCCCCTGCTGCTCTCACATCTTACCCCTGCAAATCCACCCTTTCCTGGATAAAGACTTGTGTACTGCACATCTCAGAGCGACGCAGTTATACTGACCTAACTCCCAGTGTAGGCAGCACTATGTCAATGGGAGACGGCATTCCTACACTTAGTCCTAGTAATGGAACAAGACTCCACTGCTCTAGGTATTCTTGCAAACACAGAATAAAAAGATGGTCCCTGCCCTAAAGATCTTACAAGTACTTTACTTTTGTTCCCTATTGTTTTCCTTAAAGTAAAATAAGTCATTCTGACTGAAAATAATACAGCGGCTCTCTGTCTATGAAAATAACAGCAAGGCCCAGGATTGAAAAATGTGGCAATGAAAGGCAATGGGATCATGTCATTGCCTTCAGCTCACCTCTGCTCTCATGCCTTTCTGTGACAAAACACATGTGATCTGCAAGCCCCACATTCTCTCACAGCTATTTTATAATAGGCAGGATATACCAGTGATTAGCCAGTTAACATTTTGGAAACTTAGCCTGAAGGTAAAAATTAGGAAGAATTGCCTGAAGTTCACAGTGAAGGCTCTGTTGAGAATACAACACACAGGAGGGAAAACCTACTGAGCAATTTTAAGTGTTATTTTTCAAGTTCATTAATAAATGTAGAGAATTTAAAAAAGGGAATTATGCTTCCTGAAGTCCTGAGGGATTTTACTGCCAACTGTCTGAAAATTATCATTTTTTTAGATAAGCCAATTAAAAGGAAATAAGGCTTTTGCATCATACTGAGAGTACTAAACAGGGATTTTGAAAGGATCTGTTTCTGCTTAATAGTTTAATATGATTTTCCTTTTTTGTATTCTCACAATGGGCAATTGACAAGCAAAATCTCTTATTTAATTTCAATTAGAATCAAGTAATTTGTGGAATCGAGTCACTGACATTGTTTGGGGGCATATAGGGGAAAGGATCCCCTTTTGCTGTACAGTAACTCCTCACTTAACATTGTAATTATGTTCCTGAAAAATGTGACTTTAAGTGAAACAATGTTAAGCGAATCCAATTTCCCCATAAGAATTAATGTAAATGGGGGGTGTTAGGTTCCAGGGAAAATTTTTTTTGCCATACAGTACAGTACTATAGTTGGGAGGTGCCCCCGCCTTACCCCACACAGGCACAGCCCACTGGCACTGGAGACAATGAGGCAGGCAAGGAGGCTGAAGGTGCTGCAGGCTAAGTCTAAGCACGTTGCACAGCTGCAGCGGCAGCTTCCCCTACTCTGCAAGCACTAGGGGCGGGGGGGGCTCAACCTTCGGCCCGCCCTCGCCACCCCTTTCCCCAACCCACCACCCTTAACCCGCCTCTTCTTCCCACCCCCCAACCTTCCCCTTTACTCCGCACGCCGTGTCCCTTGCTCCTCCCCCCTGCCTCCTGCCCGCAGCAATCAGCTGGCTTGCAGCATTCAGGAGGCAGGAGGGAGGGGGAGGAGCGAGGACATAGTGCACAGGCTCCCCCTCCCTCCCCTGAAATCTCCAATAAAATATATAGCTGCAAATTAGCAGGGAGATCCAGATAAAAGAGGGCTTGTCCAGCACCAGTTGGAACTTTTTTTTTTTTTTTTGGTCTTGCTTAGCCCTTTGACTAAAGTGAAAATGTTTGTGGAAAACCAAGCTTTTTCACTAATTATTTTTGAACCAAAATACAAACATTTCTACCAAAAATGGCTTTTGAAAACCAAAGTATTAACCTCCTTAAAATATGTTAAGTGCAAACTATTCAGGTGCCTCAGCTCTAGTGTCTTCTGGAAGGTGGGAAGGGCCACTGTGAACTGTGCTAGGTGCACGGGATAGTCTCTTAGTGGTGTATCTTTAGATGCTTTTCAAACAGGGAGGGCAAAAATCCACTTCCCCCAACTTTGTAAGGCTGGCAGCAGAGGAGCTCTGTCCTATGGATGTGGGGCAGCAATGGTATTCAGATGGTGTCTAGCTAAATAGTTCCAGATTATGGAATATTTAAAACAAGAGTAAAGCTCCTTTTATAAAGATTTGTTTATTTTCCTAATCTTCCCTTCCCCCCCAGTTAAAAATAAAACTTTAGGAAATTCCATTGGGGAGTAGGGCCTTTGTTAATGGAATATTAAGCCTGCTTGGTTAAGTGCCCACAATTAAAGATCTATCACAGATAAGGTTGCTGTCTCTTTACCTTTTTGCATATGCGTTATGACACAGGGCCAGACCCTCAGTTAGTGTATATTGTCATAGCTTTGTTGACTTCATTGGCACTTTTCCATATACACAAGCTGAAATTCTAACTGATAGCTGTTAATTACATGATCACATACTATTTCTCAAATAACACAATAGACTCTATCCGGGCACTTTTTTTCTACTAACTTTGCTACATGTGTAGTATGCATTGCTTTGCATACAATGGACAAAATGAGATGAAACACATTTATGTGAAAAATACATAGTAAAGCATATTTACACAGCACATTACAGGTGAAGTATAAAGTACAGAATAATAGTGAAAATGGTCTTGTGTGTGTATATATATGTATACACAAACACACAAGACCATTTTCACTATTTTATAAATATATATAAAACCCTAAGGGCTTATCCTTATGAATCCACATGCATATGAGTAATTTTAGTACGTAAGTAGTACATCACTACAATGGCATAATGTGTGGTGAGTTATTGATATGCATAAATATGTAGTATTGGGCCATATATTAAAATTTAATTTGAAGCTGTTGTTCAGTGCTTCAGCCCCTAAACTGGATCTGGAAAATCTGCACTGTGCTTGTGTCTGCATCTAAGTCATCTTCATAATTAACTGTCTTATGCTCTAAGCTGCACCTAATAAAGGCTGTGCTGCTGAATGAAAATAAAATGAACTTATTAAAATATATATATATATATATATATATATATATACAGATACAGAAAAGACAATATATAAAAAGTCTAGGTCAATAACAATACACTGGATCAGGATGACAATGAAATCAGTTTGAATAAAAAAAAGATGTTATGCGTGTATCAAACCTGAAGAAAACATGCATTCTGATATATTGTATTATTTGAAAAATAATATGCAATAATGAAATTAAAGACTGCGGGTCAAATTATTATCTGGTGTAAAACAGCATTGCTTCAGTGAAGTCAATGGAGCTATGCTGATTGACACCAGCTGAGGATCTAGTCCTGTGGACCAAAGTTGCTCTCAGCTTGAGCTCTTTTCTACTGACTTCACTGGAGTTACTCCAGATTTTCAGTAGTGTAATGGAGAGCAGAATTTGCCCCTCTATTGCAATGTATACAGACAAGTAAGGTAGAGTTAGCATTGCATGTGCAACCTTAGCTTTGACATTTCCTGACTTTAAGTGTGCAATGTCAAGGTCAAATTCTGCCTTCAGTTACAGCAACTGATGGCAGATTTTAAATCCTTACCGTTTTATTCAGTATTCCGTCCCATTAAAGGAATAATTAATGCCATTTCCATGCCTATCATCCCTCTGATGCTAGACATCAGTACATTGGATCCTATACCTTTGTTTTATGTTACTCTCCTCTCTCATTCTAATTCTTATGTCTTTTTCATGGTTTTTTTCCCCCATCCCCTGACTCTCCCCCTCCCCCCAATACAGGGACAGTTTCACTTAGAGTAATGGAGCAGTGGAAATTAAATGAGTTTACATGTAGTCCAATGAACTCAGTATACAGCTCATCTTGTAACTATACTTAATCTAAATAACCTTTTTTATGCTCTGCTGGAATGGCATTTTCAAAAGGCTACATAGTAGTAAATGAGTGTATATGTCAGGAAGGATTTGCTAGACAAATCAAATCTTCCTGACAAGTACATCTCTTCATTACTATTTACTACACATCCGAGTTTGAAGGACAATTTTTGTGATCGGACCATTAACATTTACTGTCATTTTGGCAGTGTCTTCCAAGTTTTCTTTCGCTTTACCTCCTTTTTTGATTGTGGCAGATTTTTCTTCCCAATAGAAGTCAGCTTTACAAGGAAGGATTATATCACCAATATGTTAACGAGAGATTCCCCCCCCCCCCTTCAAACTGGCTTATTGCACAGAAGGTTCTTAAGTAAAAAATAAAGGTTAAATACCAGGTTCCTAAGCACAACATTAAAAATTGGTCAATGGATGTAATTTGATGTAGCTCCATTGACTTCAACCTGAGGCCCTGGCTCTAAAGCCTGACAACACTATGATCTGTAAATATCTTGTACCTCTTTATTTATATTTTTGCTGTTTGATTCCATGAATAAAAATGTAATCACTCTGAAAGTAAAACCAACCAAACAAGAGAATTCACCAATCTGGAGGTCTCCCTCCCTTCACTTTTCAACTGTATCATAGTAATGGTGACCATGAAATTATTCATGTACATGCTTGATATGAAACTTTCCATTAAAAGTTTTAAACATAGAGGGTGAAACCCTAGCCCCATTGAAGTTTAATGGCAAAACTCCCATTGACTTCCTTGGGGTCAGGATTTCACCCAGAGACCCTGGTCTAAGGAAAGACATGAGGACTGGTCACAGCAATTCATCTGGCTAGTCATGAAGTCTGAAGTTCCTTTATAGAGCAGAGAACCCGCACAAGGCCTGACTGAACTACTTCTTGGAGCACAGGTTCTATATGGACAAGTTCCAGTGCCTTTGGGCTAAGAAGTATCCCAGATAAAAATGATGGTGTCCAAGCAAGAGAGAGGAACATGTAAAAGAGGAGAAACCAACGCCACAGGTGAGCAAGAGGGGAGCAACGAGGCTTGTTCAGAAGCTTAGCACAGAGATATATGGAGGATAACAAACACCTGCATTGAGTTTTGCTCTTTGCTGTTCAAGGACTTGTAAATTATTCAATCTAGAAAAATACTCTGAGTCTGTATCACCAGTATCTTTTCCAGGACAAAAAACATTCCACTGCAAATACCGCAAATCTGCGACCACTCAGTGATGAAGCAACACTATCTTAGACCCTTCAAGGTAGAGGAAAGCCCGTTGTCTGTTACCAATGTGTTACCATCGTTTTGGAACATTCATATATCCTGTGTGAAATTCAATATACTTACCTATAAGCAGTGCTATGTCCCTTGAATGAGAATGAAAGGGAGGGAATGAAATGTACTTGGTAGTGTACAGTTAAATGAAGTTTGTCCAATCCTCCAAACCCTTATGCACAAGTATAGTTCTTTCTTGTCTGAGTAAGAGCATAGAGTTGTATGCATGAAGATGGGCCTGGTCAATAGGATTTGGTCCAGGATTAAGTCTTTTTTTTTTCTTTTGGTCATTTTAGGGTGGTATGATGGGTGTTCAGCCTGGAAGGGTTAATGAGTCTCAGAAGAGGCCATCCTTCCTCTGGTATGGCTTGATAGGCAATCCCTGATTCAAGATGGAGCACAGCTGAGCAAAAGCAGGAGTGGGCTGGTATGAGATTAGGAAGAGAGGAAAGAAGGGACTACTGTGTGGAAACCTGCAGTCACTCTCTCAGCTTAGAGAGGGGAAGGAGGAAACCTAGGGGGAGAGTAGAAACTGTGGGATCTTGGCCCTGAAGGATGGTGGATAAGGAAGCCTGATAAAAATGGAGTAGGAAGCAGTCCAGGGAAATAATAGCAAGGTTTATGCTGGAGCAGACCTTGGCTGCTGATTGTAGGGTCCCTGGACTGGAGCCTAAATTAGTGGCCAGGCCTGGGTTCCCCTACCTCACCACTGGGGAAGTGGAATAGCTTTGAATTGGACAACTGCAGGGAACTGTACCCATTCAGCCAGTTCAGTGAGACTTTGATACCCCAGAAGAGGAAAACTATATAGTAACCTGGCAGGAGGGCCCAGCCATGAAGAGGGAGCATCCTGACTCACACACAGGAAGCATTGTAACTCCTGGAGAATGAGAGAGGTTGCAGTGTGAACAAGAGACAGAAGGGGGGCATCTGACTGGGCGGAGCAATTCCCCAGATGTAGCCACAAGGAGGTTCTTCAGGTGTGAGTGAACCCTATGGCAGATGTGTAGAAAGAGAACTCCTGACTACAAAAAGAAAAAAAAATCGGTTGCAACACGCAAGTGCAGCCAACACAGATATGGAAGAGCAAACTAATAGCAGAGAGCCTCAGGCCTCATCAGCAGCACTGTTGGAGCTGGCTGGAAAATTTTGAAATATTAAACATTCTGTCCAAAACCAGGGAATGCAGATGTTAAATTCTGATAGTTGAAGATTTATTACTGATTAGAAGTGTGGCTGACTGGAATCTGAAATTCCTGTTCCATGGAAAAAATCTGAAAATTTCAAAAAATATCTCCTTCTGCCTCTAAATAAAATTGACAACACTCCCCAAGGTGCCAGGAGTGCCGGCTGCCTTTCTGGTGGGATACCAAGAAGCTAGGGGTTTGAAAGCCTGACAGCCTCAGCTCTAGCTGGCAATCCTTGCTGGGGAGTGGGGAGCTTAGAAACTCTGAGAACGCCAGCCCTGATGGGTGAGCTGGCTGGAAGACACAATGAACCTGGCACATTCCTGCTAAATGTTTTGATGTCAGTGAATTGGGATTTTTCAACAGAAAAACAATCTGCTAGGAAATTCCTGACTAGATCTAATTAGAAAAGCTTGGCTTTCATATTCCGAGATGAGTTTGCAGCATTGGGTTTTAAAAAGATTCTTTTTTGATTTGTAAACCTGATATGGATTCAGAGAGAGTATAAATATAGAACGCTGGGATGTCATTTTTACAGTTGCTTTTCTGACCATATTTGCTCTGTAAGCTTGGAGTCTTTCTTACACGTGTCCAGAAACATCCCAGAATGGTTAAAGTGGCTTCATTCACCATTGCATTTTATGTCAGCATAACCCCAAACTGGAATGGCACAGTGGTGGGTCATGCTTCTCAGTGTGTAGCATTTTGAGTCTTGTTGCTTTAAATGAATGTTGCTGAACTGTGTAAAGAAGTAAATATGATAACTGGATTGCACAGAGCAGATCACTCATATCCAGGGCTTGATTCTGATTTAAACACTCTAGTGTGGTATAACTTCATGGACATTAATGGAATTATGTAGGTACAACCCTGGTGTCTGAGCATGCCCAAAGCTTCTATTACATACATTTCAGTGGCGTATGTTTATTATATGGATTCAAGATCAGATGTTCAAGAGTATACAATGGCATAGCTCCATTGACATTACGGTACACCAGTTGAGGACCTGCCCCTATTTTTTTAAAATGATTTATCCCCCTTAATCTCCTCTCCTATTCTTCCTTGTATTGTTTTTTGTTTTGTTTTGTGTTAGGCCCCAGTCCTGCAAATATGCATGTGAATAATTCAGTGGTACAGGATCAGGCCCTTGAGATCGTACTTTGCTCAGAAGGTCAAGGAGGCAGAGTTCAGGTTGAATATCCAACTTTCACCCTATTGACATTTGAGCCCTTGATTTTTGATCCTTAATGTTGCACTTATGCTTGGGGTTTTGTTTTGTTTTGGGCTATTTTCCCCCATAGAATGTATTTTCTTTTGAAGTGGCTGGATTTATTGTTGAGCCTATTAAAAACAAACAAATAATGTATTGGCAAAGACCTATTCGAATGAATCATGAATATTGCATCTGTGGCTATGTCTGAAAGTTCGATATGAATCTCCTTTAATAGAACTTTAGCCACCCAGACATAGCCAGCTGAAGCCAGGTAATCATGTTTGTCTTAGACCTAGACACAAAAGATCAGACCATCTTTAATACAAATGGACTGGGAACAGTGCCACAGATTGGGTTCTCTGAGGTTTCTTATTTTTCATTCTAGGGCATCATCATTGAAGCAAAAGAAATCTAAAAATGCACCACTTGTAAATGTCTTTAAGTATCATCCTTCTAAGCTTAGCTTGGAACTACACAGGGATACATCATTTCTATTCAAAAGGCAATGAGGATGCAAGGACTGTCTGTCCTTTAGAAGGTTAAGATTTTGTTTAGACATATTTCCTCTCCCCCCTTCCTCCCCTCCCCGCGCGTTTGGGGAATAACATTGGGAGGAAAAACTGTCTATGAACAAAACATATTTGTCTGCCTAAGGATATTAACACCTCACAGTCTCCTTCAGCATTTCATGGGCTATGCATCACATATTCCCACAACTCCTGGAAATTAGAGACACCCAAGGTTCTGTGTTATTTGCTCAGTTCCAGACAGTTGCTAATTACCGTCAGGGTAGTCAGCTCCATATGCTGTACTCAGCCAAGGCCTAGAAACTTCACACATCAGTTTTAGTCATCTTAATTTCCTCACTCCCACCCTTGCTTGGTGTCAGATTTTTCACTGAATCACAGGCTGGAAGAAGAGAAAAACATGGCCTGAGTAAAGGCTGACTGGAGACACCTGGTCATGGAAAGTGAAGCATCATAATGTGCTCCCCAGCTGATGGATGTGTCTGATTGGCAAGCTAGTCCAAAAAGTAAATCTATTCCCTGTGAGAATTCCCAGATCAAAACTGGGAAGGTGGACCTGCTGCAGCCCTTTCAGCTTCTTTTCTTAATTACAAAAAGTGATTAGTTTCTCTACTGGTGAACTCAAAAGGCAGGTTTGGTATGAAACTGGTTAATCAACTGAAGGGTTTTTGTGCGTATCTTCTTGTTACAGAAAAAAAAATTGAATAACTAACCTGGCCACCTCAGTAATTAGTGTTTCACATGACATCCACGAATAACACTTTAAATATTACTGGAATGGAAATAAAACACATCTTTCAAGCAAGCATTGGCAGCATATCAATCCCAAGTGTAATCATCCAGCAAAGACATATTTACCCATGAGACAACAGGAGCACAGCCTCTGCTTTCCCATCCTTCACTGCTCCTGGTTTTCTCTCACAGTTTCTGCCTTTATTAGCTATGCTTTTTACAATTTTATTTATTTTAGAAAATGCATGATGGCAGGACATTCAGCTGCTTATGGAAAATCCAATAGCCCTCTGATTTAAATCAATATGATTTAACAGGTGCTTGTTTTGCTATTCAAATTTGAAAAATCACCACAATTATATTTCTGCCATAATAAAGCACTTTTCAGATTAACGGCCCCTGAAACTCCTTGTTCACCTGCTGTTTTTTTTCACTCACCTACGGGAATGCCTCCTCATGCTCCTCTGTAATGATCCTCTTCCACCTCTAGTAACACTCCTTTGTCTATTGTAACATGCCCATTGCACAGTCTCATGGGAAGGACCACCGCGAGAGATGAACACAAAATGTGTAGCTGATAATTTACTTGAGGATTTTATTTGATTGGGGATGTTACAAATCAGCAATAGAGTTGGGATAAATTAAGTAAAGCCCAAACAGAGTTATATGGTCAATAAATCTAGAGAAAAACAATTGTGAGCCAAACTCTGACTTTTCGTTGGTATTTTCAGTCTGGTTCTAGCTGGAAGCCAGAAATGATAAAAGGGGAAAATGTTTCTGAAGAATTTACCAAATTTTTAGAATACTAAACAAAGTTTGGATTTTAGTTCAGTTTCACTTCTTGTTTTATGTCAGCTCTTTTTGTCCATTTGGAGTTACACTTGCTTAGATGAAATGTAATAGGCAGCAGACTTAAAACAAAGAAAAAGAAGTATTTCTTCACACCATACAGTCAACCTGTGGAACTTGTTGCCAGGGGATGTTGTGAAGGTCAAAAGTATAAGAAAGTTCATAGAGGATCCATCTATCAATGGCTATTAGCCAAGATGGTCAAGGATGCAACCCCATGCGCTGGGTGTCCCTAACTTCTAACTGCCAGAAACATCTAGAACTGGCCACTATCAGAGATAGAATATTGGTCTAGATGGACCATTGGTTTGACCCAATATGGATATTCCTATGTTATATTAACTGGAATAATACAGTGGAGAATCAAGCCTCCTGTTCTCAATAGTTTTCTAGCCTAATACTGGAGACTGAAACCTCTTAAGGTTCATGCAGATCTAGTTACAAATTAAGGGATCTGCTCCTGCAACTTCCTAAGAGCAGGCCGATCTCTAAGCACATGCAAACCCCCATGATGTAAAGAGATGTGTTCAGGTAGATCCCTTTACTGTGTGGTGCCTCGTTTAAGTCAATGGGGCTAAATGTGGGTAGAAGGTAGAATCAGGGGCTCTGTATGATATCAGATGTCTGACATAAAATTGTCTAATGGATCTGTGGATTTATTTACAGATAAGATCTAATCAGCGCTTCAGTCTTCAGCCTTGAGTTCCAAGAGTAAATTGGCTGTGAGCTGAAATGCGGCACATAAGGACCAGAGATTATTCTCTTTCCTCTCTACCCCCATCCTGCCCCCCTCCCTCCCACACACACTTTACTTACACCTGCTTGACTGTTTTTAAATTTCAGGAATACAGGTAAGAAAAGATTTTGAAGGCTGTTAAAAATTATAATGAATAAATGGTTGCAATTTATAAGCATCCCATTTTGGCAATGTCAGGTCCCCAATGTGGCTGATTTCCATTGTGCCTTTTAAAATAGATAAATGATTGCAAATAATGAAGATTAAAAAGAGGCTATTATTGAAAGCCCAGTAACAACAACTTTACCAAAAGATAATCAGTGGCTTATTGTGCATACACAGCGTGGTTTGCTGATTGCATATTAACAGAAAAAAAACAATATGCTGCATAATCTTCCTGTGACATAAGGGCCTCAACCTTTCAGTTCTATGGTGAGCGGTGTCAATTATTTGTGGATTAAGTATTCACAACAGCATACACAGACACAACTGATTGCAATAGTCTTGAAGAACCATGAAATCCTGTTATATCAATCACTGATCTCAGGTTCCTTCAATAGTCACGCTTAAGATAAGGTAAGTGTAGTCTTGTGAACTTCCTTGCTTTTGTATGTTCCATTCAGATCCTTTAAAAAATATATTTTGTATGCGGTTTAGCTGAAAATGTTGGTACCAGGCAATAGTTTTGGTCCTCAAATCCTTACGAACACACCTCCCACTGAACTCAGTGAAAATTTTGGGTGCACAATCTAAGCAGGATCAAATTCTATTATTTAATGTTGGTCTTGAATTGATTAAAAGTCTGCCTAAAATGGAATGGGATGGGTCTTTGCTGGGAATTGTCATGATATGGTGTTATAGCCATGGTGGTCCCAGGATTTTAGAGACACTAGGTGGGTGAGGTAATATGTTTAGTTTAGTATTACTGCTATATAGGTTAGTTTCCCAGAACTGAAGAAGAGCTCTGCATAAGCGGAAAAGTTTGTCTCTCTCTCACAAACAGAAGTTGGTCCAATAAAAGATATTACCTCACCCACCTTCTCTCTATGATATGGTGAATCAGTCTTTTTTATACAGGAGCTATTTATTAAAAGGAAAATGCTACTAAAATACAGGTAAACAGGCTTGCAAACAACTTCCGTCCTAACTTTGTCTCCCTTGTTTACCAGGCATCAAGCCTGTCTGAAACTCTATACAACACAGAGACGTATAGTAGTTGTAAAATGTTTTTTTGCAAGAAACATCAGTGATACTGTGGAGAAAATGGCAATGCCATTTGGGGATGTATTAACAGGAGTGCTGGATGTAAGACAAGGGAGGTAATCTTTCCACTCTACTCAGCAATGGTAAAGTCACAGATGGAGTGCAGTGTCCAGTTTTGGATATCCCATTTAAAGAAATATTTGTTTACTTAGTGTTCAGGTTGCTCTAGTGCATTTCCTATCAATGCAATCACTAAAAATTGAGGAAATCACCAGTTAACACACCTCATGCACATGCCTTAACACTGACATACTATATGATGCAAGCACCCAGACTCCTTAACATCACAAACCCCTTTACATTTCCAGTATAAGCAATCACAATGCACACATGGAATTCCTCAAGCACACACCCTTAACTCTAATCTTACGCATTTTTATGTGCAAACACATCAAAAACATTGTCAATACACATGTTCTACTTATTGAATGCTGAGCCACATGTGGGATCCTCTCATTGGTCCCAGGTGTGAAGGCTGGCTCCACATTGACCCTGGCCCATTCAAAATCAGATCAAAAGAGCCCTTGAACAGTGTGACAAATCAAAGCCAGGTACACATATGGTTGGGTCAGTTCAAAGAGACTGGTTTCTCACATCAGTTGCAAACCATTCTTCAAGCCACATTGACATCTCGGAGAAATCCAGGCAAGGCAAGTGAGCCCACAATGAGGGCCTTGGGTGATGGAAAAGGTTTCTGTGTGGTGGTAAGTTTGGGTTTGCTCTAATCTTTTCAGCCATTTTGGTGGTAGCGACCTCATAATGGATGTGTGAGGGAGTGATGTTGCCTAACACAAGGAGCCACAGTACTGGAGTGGGTTGAATCATCCCAGTTATGATGTGCATGGCTGAATGTAGTCATGTGTCAGCCAACTTGACATGAAATGAATGGAGCCGGAGGGAGCACAGTATTCTGCTGCGGAGTAACAGACGGCTAAACCAGAAGATCAGAGTTGAAGCCTTTGCTCCCAAGGAAGTGCCAGCCAGTGTCCTTAGAAGGCTGTTAAACAACCTCGCCATAGTTGCAGTTTTCCTCTGGTATTTAAGATATGCGAGAGAACTATCTCGGGTTACATTGAGGTAGATCGGATAAGATTTGTGTTTCAAGCAATCTCTGTTGAAACAGATATTCAGTTCTGGGGCTGCTCTGGCATTGTAAAGATGGAACACATTCAAAACAGTCTTGGTCACGCTTGCTGTAAATGCCACCAACTACAGTATCTTAATGAAGTCAGCATTTAGAAAATCTTCAAGTTCTGGGAATGACATCCCTTGGATGCATAAGCAAATGACATCTATGTACATGAACTTGCAGGACTGGGTATATGGAAGATCATTTTTGTACAGGTTGAAAAGTATCAGCGTAAGCACAGAGCCTTTGGGTAGACTTATGGGTACTCCTAGGTTTATAAAGCCCAATTAAAACCCCATGATTTCAGTGGATATTGGATCAGACCCTACAGATGTGTGAGTAGTAGTAATATACTATTTGTACATGCAAATATATGGAGTTGGAGATAAGGGTGTGTGTTTAAGTGTCAACAAAATTATTAGACAGTGTAAGTCACACATTACTTATACAAATGGATGGACTTTTTTGTCATTAAACTTTAAAAACAAAATACTTGAAACTGTCCCTGCCTCTTGAGAATTACCAGCTCTAGCTGTGTAGAAAGTGGGAGCTGCAGGCTAGATAGCAGTGACCCCAGGGACACAGAGACGTACAGAACCATGAACTATTCTGGAACCACAGAATGAAATTACGTATTGTTACCGATATTAAGGTGGATTTAGGATCCATAGATCTGTCCTTTCTGTCTTACAGCTGCCCTCTTTGTTTCACTGAGCACCCTGTGCACCACAACTGAAGGGAATCTGAGTTCTACAACTCTGGGAAGAGAATTTTCAGGGAGCATTAGAAGGTTATAAAAGGTTTGGAGAACATATATTCATTTCACTCGCTCCATCCCCACACTCCTTTATGGTTACTGCTAGAACTCCAACATATCCCTGTAACTATCTTCAATAAGAAAAGTTATTCCATATTAATCATTTCATTTTTGCCCATTTTGACCTTCCTTTTCGCCATTCCCCCCCCCCCTCTCCCTCCCTCCCCATCTCCTTTCTCTTAACAAAGTGGCTGTTTGCTTACTCTGCCATTGATTGCAGATTTGTTTTACTTTTAGTTGTGTTAAACTTTTGAACAGCACCCCTGGCACTATATAAAAGAATCAAATGTATTTCATCTATCCATTCTAAATTCAAAATATCCTGGATACTGTCATGTCCCAGCATACTGGGGAAACAAAGAAATTAAACTGTATTGAGCTTCACAAGTGGGGAACATAAACAATTATCTTCATTGGGCATGTCTACACTGTACTAATATTCATAAAGAACCAACTAAACTCACAAAATCCTGTCCCAGCATGCACCAAGTTCATTGTAAAATCTGAGCTGGATTTTTTGGGTCATTCTCTTCTTTCAAAGTCCTGGTCGGGATTTTGGAAGGAATATTCGTTACCTAGGATATTACAGGCAATATTATCTTGAAGGACATCAAATGACTCTGCTTTGATTAATGCTGTCATTTTATTCCTGGAAGAGAGAATGTTTTGTGCACCTGGACATGGTATCCCAGCTTCAGCCCATCTCAAAAACGAACACAAATTAATGCAAAAACAAGGGTATTACTTAAGTGAAGTAAGATGAGTTAGCTTTGATCTAAACATGTGCTTCTTGAGTTTAGACAATGAAAACTACTGGTAGGTTTATGTCATGGACTGTTTAAAAATAGAGATGTGTGGGTTGTAAAATATCTGCTGTGACACTGTTCTGATTGACTAATTATCTGCAACAAATTTTGGGTCCCATTCCTGCTCGCCAAACCCTTTTAGAATTCACAAGAGGGTGATTTTTTGGCAGGCTGTCAGCAAGAAAACAGGAAAAAGAGTTGGGAAACATTAATAAAAGTTGAAAACAACAGCTTCTGAGGCATTTGAATCATCATTCAAGTACTAGAGAAAAGACTGCCAGATGAGGAAATAGGAAAACAGAGTGAGAATAGATAAGAAAAGATCAGAAAGAAAGGAAAGCTACATTTGGGAATCTGATGACAAATAAAAATTGTTCACATCTTTTTTTCTTCTTCTAAGCTTCCATGGGTAGTGTGTCTCAAGTACCCAGAGAATGAGGTCACATGTTCCATATTTGCAAACACACCTGCCGTGTTTAAACACACACATCATAACAGAGCCCCATTTTTGTTTGCTATAACTGGGAAAATCATTACGGCCCAGCAGAGAGAGGACGGAAACACTAATAGCCACTGAGAAAAAGATAAAGTCGAAGACCCTGAGGAAGGCAACAAAAGTAATAACAACAAAACTACCTCTTTTACAGATGGGGATAGGGAAGATAGGAATTTCTGATATTTTATTTGTCACTAATAATTTATCCCCATATGTCTCTGCATCATCCCTTCCATCACACCACATAAAAGAGAAATATGTGCTCACATGCATGTAAAACACGCTTTGCATATAATTGTGAAGTCATTTGCATTTCACAGGTTCTGAAAAGGGAATGATTTTTCATTTATTCAAAAGATTGCATGATTTTTTTAATTTAAAATGTATTTTCTTTTCCTGTCCGCCATCCCACCCCCCTTTTTTTTTTCCATTTTGCCACTAAAAAAATGGAGGGATGATAAACCTAAAACCAGTTTCATCAAATAAAATGAAAATGTAAAATACATTCACAAAAATTTTGAAAAAAAGATGAGTTTTTAACTGAGAAGTCTTTCATTCAGAAAAATTTGGCCAGCTTTATACATGAGCATCTGAAAAATCTCACAATATGACAGTATTTCAGGAAAAAAGGACTACTAACATAGTCCCTTGGTGTCCTAATCATGGGTCACATTCTGATACTTTAGGTCAGGCTATATACTAACAATGGGACTATTCACAGAGGTATTATTCAGTGTCAGTATGCAGATCAGAATTTGCTTCTGTCCATATGTCACCTTTGTTAATGTTCAAAGATACTCATTGCACCACAGAATAGTATATAATATTATAGTAATATTACTATATATTTATGACTATACTGTATTTATGTTCCTTCTAAGGCTCCTTTACACTGCTATAGATACAAAGGGCCTGAAAATACATGAGAAGAAGACCCTATATATCTGATTTGGGTGCTTTGTAACTACTTGCATCCCTATATGGCCATCATGGCCAAACTAAATTGCAGATGCCAGATTTTGAAATCCTTACTCTATAGCTCTGTGTAGCTTAGGGTTTAGTCACAATACCAGAAGAATGGCTTTCCTACACTGGCAATTGAGGCTAGATTATGTGCTCATGCTAGTAGTCTCTAGGTATGAATATGTGGTGGCTTCAGTGATGGGTCCTTGTTTCTGTTTAGAGCCGATGGAAAATCAGAATTTCAATCCTATAGGACATTCCAATATTTCAACAAATTATTTTCACTCTGAATTGTGATGACAGGTTGACATATCTAAACTTTATAATGAATAATAAAAGATTCTGAAAACTTTCGATTTGGAAATCTTGAATCATTTTTGTTTTGAGTTCATTCAGAATTAGACTATGTCTGTGTGAGCTCCTGTGGTGTTCTGCAGGAGCTCAGTCAGTGGGGAGACTGGGGAAGATATATCATGGAAGATATAAGCCAAGTAGGGAGCCCAGCCCATAGGGGTGGGGGCATTAGGCACACTAACTACAACTTCCATGAGACACTGTGGCAGCTCTGGGGATTCAAACTAATGCAAACACAACCGGAAACAAAATGTTTTGATTTTGTTTCCTGATAGAAAATTGAAAAATTTAAACAAATCAACATATTTCTATGGATTTTTTTGTGGAAACTCCATGTTCCATCAAAATCATAGACAGAAAATTCCTAATCAACTCTAATTTTGGTATTTGCTTCACTCCTTCAACAGAGTTTGAGTTTGTTGATCATCAGGGCATTGTTGTATAGCTGCTTATCTCTTCTCTGACTTCTGCTTCAGGGGGTAAGAGCAGGGAATATTTATGTAACGTTTAAATTTCTAAATCTGTGTTTCAGTCTTATTTTTATTTATTTATTTATTAATGGAGATATCCTATCTCCTAGAACTGGAAGGGAACTTGAAAGGTCATCGAGTCCAGCCCCCTGCCTTCACTAGCAGGACTATATTGATGACCTAATATAGTGTGTGTTTTTAAGGTTTATATTAGAGCTGTGGATTATTTGCAGTTAACTCATGTGATTAACTCAAAAAAATTATTTGAGATTTTAAAAAGTAATCATGATTAATTGCAGTTTTAATCACACTGTTAAACAGTAGAATACCAATTGACATTTATTAAATATGTTGGATGTTTTTCTATATTTTCATATATATTCTATTCTGGGTTGTAATTGAAATCAAAGCATATTATTTTTGATTATAAATAACTGCACTGTAAAAATGATGAACAAAAGAAATAGTATTTTTCAATTCACCTCATACAAGTACTGTAGTGAGATCTCTTGGTCGTGAAAGTGCAACTTACAACTGTAGAATTTTTTGTTACATAACTGCACTCAGAAACAAAAACACTTTTGTACCTGGCATTGCAAGGTGTTTATGTGCCAGATATGCTAAACATTCGTATGCCCCTTTATGCTTTGGTCACCATTAGAAAGGACATGCTTCCATGCTGTTGATGCTCATTAAAAAAATAATGTGTTAATTAAATTTGTGACTGAACTCCTTGGGTGAGAATTGTATGTCCCCTCCTCTGTTTTACCCGCATTCTGCCATATATTACGGTCTTATGTTTTGTCATAATATCTGTGTAAAAGAAAATTGTCTGTATATCTAATTTATTTAAGTAATTTAAAATTACCTTCTCCTTTCCTATGCTCCCTCTCTCCCCCACCCCCCAGATAATCATGGTATACAAAATACAACAACATCAGGACTTGCTAGATCAAAATTAACCTTTTCCAACAGTTTATTCATAAAATTCCATAAAGACAGTTCTGGCAATAGCTGGGGGAAAGCTTGGAATAAAATATGAACCAATCCAATTATTTGCCTCAAACTTAATTAGAATCATCTTTAAGGCTTGAAAAACTTTTAAACATTTTTATTTTAATTCCATGTACATTTCCATTCCCAGTTCAGCTGGGACTGGAAACAGAGATATCAAAATAGCACATGAAATGTGTCTCTCAGTATTTCTGACCTAGTTGAAACCAAGAGGTCGGATCTTGTAAGAAAGCCTGGCAAACCAGAGGGGTTGGATGTGTTCAGATAATCTTTGGATAAGCACTTTGTGAGACCTGATTCATCACTGATTTACTCCAGTCTTATGCTGATGTAACTCCATTGAATGTAATCCATTATAATACTAGTGGTGTTAAAATGGCATTGTACAGCTACTCATGCAGTAGTGTATCAGGAACTTGGCTTTTGATCTTAACCCTTAAAATTTCATCCATCTAAATTTCATCCATTCATAGTTCTAAAATCTGTGTCTCCATTCAGATTGCTGAGGGGTTTTTTTTTTTCTAAAATACTAGTCACTTCTGTCTTTGACTGCTATAATCAAACAACAGAGTTTCACTTGAACCAGGTGAAAGTAGACTGTTACATTCTAATGAGATCAAAGAGTAGGTAAGTAGCCAAATTAACTAGAATTAATAGGTAGCATCAAACTAAGTTTTACAGAATACAAAGGGGAAATATTAAAAATTACTTTGAAAGGCAGGAAATGAGTGAATCAATGTAATGGTAGATGCTTACAAAGAATACAGTTTATAATCATGCCAAGAAAGTTTAAATAGCCCCTGGGTAGCTGTGAATTCTTAAGAAAATTTAGTATAGACTTCATTGACTTAGGTGGGATTAGTCCAGATTTACTGACAGTGGAATTTGTCCGAGTGACCTTAGTTTATTCAAAATACTTTAAAAGAATATTTGCAAGAATTTTTTTCGAATAATTTTAAAAACTGTGCTTATTTCTTTTTCGGCCAACAATCCTTTGAAACCTTGACATCGGTTTACATTACACAACACTTTTGTTGTTTAAAGAAATGTATATAATTTTGTAAACATCTAATTTCCCACCTTTGTAGACTTTGTAAACAAAGATTAAGATTTAAAAAGGTCACATTTCGGTGTTATAAACATTGATGGTGTTTCTTTAAATGTAAACACAGTCAAGAAGTAACTGTGAATATTAAGTACTAAGTGTAAGAAGAATGTATAGTGTACTTCTCAGTATACATATATGAAATCTGCTAGTAGTGTAAAAAGGGCCAAAACATCAGCTGGTATCAATTGGCATAGCTTCTATATGGTTTTACCTAATGACATCAGCTGAGCATCTGGCTCTAAAAAAATGCAATACTTTTTCTCAAATTAGTAAACCTTCAGATTTACTTTTGTATGCAAAAATCTAAGATTTATTGAAATATATATTATTATTTCTGTATTACATGGCACCCAATATGTGCTAGACACATTCATATTTCTTTGGGAGAATCCACCTACACTGCTGGTTCAATGAAAGTGTTCAGGGTTAAAAAAAGAGATGAAAATGTGTTTCATTTTGGAGGAAAGATGATGTCATATGTGGCAGTGCCCTTTCCCCAGTATCCAAAATCCCAGCCCTGGATATGTTTACCAGCTGGTACCTGTGGCTGTGTGCATGCTAGACTGTTTTTTTTTTCCCCTCTGAACAATCCCCCACTATAGTTACTTACTATCCAGTTAGCTCCACTTAGGGAAGCAATAATGGAAGTACTAGTGTGCATAGGCTCTGGATGGCCACTGGTGTTCTAAGTACCTCGTTAATCAACCTACTTGGATCAGGTCTACATGATATGGTGAAAAACACAAGTTGCCCTCAGAACCTTGTTATCATTAGCACTTACACCATTGCTATCAGCAGTGGACCTCCATGGGTAACAGCAATGGTAGGAATGTTTCCAAGAAGAAAGGCTAATGCAGACAACCACAATAGCAGGCTTGCTGTTCAGGCATCCTCTTGGCATAGCACAGAACTGGGACAGACCCTTGTGAATCATAGGCAATATTTCTATGAAAGGAACCAAAAGGAAGTTTTTCCCCAGGACAAGACAGAAGCTAAGCTAATTTTGTCTCCACTTGCAGCATATTATACATCACTTGCCACAGATATTTGATCCTATTTTACACTTCAACCATAAATATAGAATCATCGTTCTGGGGACTCACAGAAATTTCACAGATTTAAACAGTTTCCATAAAGACATAATGGGCCAGATCCTCAGCTGGTGTAAGCTTTATTGATTTCAACGCATTTATGACAACTTACACTGTCTTTGCTTTGGCCAGAAAACTTACTGAGTGGCTATTTAGAAAATGTTTGTACAGAAACATTAGTTTTCCTTATTTCTTTTATATAAAGCCTACCTAGCAAGGTGGTGATTATAAATGCTTAGATAAAGGTGGATACATTAGATAGAAAGCATTTCATGGAAACAGTAAAGAAATCTATATAAAACAGCACTTCATTAAGGTCAAGGATACTACACAGCTGGAAGAAGACTCAAGAATTGCATTCACTGGATCTAATGGGACTTTTTTACCCATTACCAGTTCTACTGAGCAACATATTTCCTCCAATAAATGTGGAACACAATTGCCTTCTTTGGGGGTAGCCCTTCCAACAGGACTCTGATAAAGAATTCAACTGATGGAGGCAAGCTGGGGTATAAAATATGTGTTTTATTAACTTATATTGTGTTTCAAATAGGGTCAATGGAAGACTTTTTTTTTCTACTAACAACTATTATTTGATTGCATTCATTTTGACATCATTCTGTCCCCAGGATTCTTCCCCTCAGGCCATAAACCTATGCTTTGAATGTTACTCCTGGGGGAATTCTGCATCACTGCACGTGCACAGAATTCATGTCCCCCACAGATGTCTGCTTCCCCGCAGAAAAAATGACTTCTGACGGGGAAGCATAGGGAAGCCACAAGAGCAGTCACAAGCCCCTCCCCTGGCAGCGCAGACAGGTTGGTTTGGGCATCTGGAGCAGCCTGTAGAGATGTAAATCACCACCAGGAGGGGCTGGGCAGTCATCCATGTGAGAGAGAGAGACACACACACTATCCCTCTCACTCACTATTGGGATTTGGGATGTTTCTGAGGAGGTAGGCATGGGGTAGGCTCTGTCCCCTCAGGCAGAGTAGAAAGTAGCAGCCTGTCTGCTTATTAAATTATTCCCATTGTCTTTTTGAATCCCCCCAAGAGTATAAACGGGTGTAAAACTTTAAAGGCTCCTTCCATTGCCAGAGTGGTATAAAGGACAGTATGACCTTATAAATGCTTATGGTGCTTTAGTGATTAGGACCACTCTAAATTTTTGGACTGAAAAAATGTGCTCCATGCTACTGACCTTTCTGGTGATTGTCAGTGCACAATATAAATTGTGAGTTTGATTCCCCAGCCCTCACTTGCTCTTCAGTTGCCTATGATGTAACACTGAGCATATGGCTGCATATATTTGTTGACTAAAAACTAGAAATAAAGGGTCAAACCTACCTACATTACTATTAGGCAAGAGAGTTTCCTCCAATACTCCTCACTCCCATGCTTCATCCATTGTATTGTAGTTTAAATACATTACCTAAATAAGTGAAACCAGCATGATTACTTTGTACTATTCTGACAAATAAAATATGCGGAATTTTGCAGAATTTTAAAATATTGTATGCAGAATTTTTAATTTTTTGACACAGAATTCCCCCAGGGGTAGAATATGGAGAGTGATTACTAAGAGCTCTATATAAAACTAATGTAAAATTTGTCAGCACTGAAATAAAAATGTATTCTAACACAAATAATGTGTTTTTTGATATAGGTTGTGTTAACAACATGTGTTAATAAGTAAAGTGAAGTTAGATAGCTCATAATTTTCTTTAATAGCATCCAAAGTGAGAGAGATAAATGGAGAACAATTGTGATAACCACTTTAGATCAAAGGACTGAGTTTGTGAGCTTCTACGAGATACTAACTAGACCTAGTCAAAAATGGAGGAGAAGGGGGAATCAAAAATGTAAAATGTTTTCATATTGAAGTTTGAAAATAACTGATTTTTCATTTCTTTTTAATATTAGAAAAGTTTTTAGCAACATTTTTGCATGCAAAACTTTTTTTCAGCTTTCCTCTCTTTCCTCACCCCCTTTTTTCACACTTTGCCTCTGAAAAAGAGGGGGTGGGGATGGGAAGGAAAAGAAGGCATAGAAAAGGGTGAAGAGATTTAAAAAAAAGACAAACATTTTGGTTTTCATTTTTGGGGGGTGATGGGGATTTATTTAAAAAATATCTTTCACATTTTTTTCACTTTGCTATGAAAACTGAAAGTCTATTTTTTGTTTGAAAAATTGTGACTAGCTATACTTCATAAATTTGAGCTTTATGATAGTCCATAGGGGAATTAGTGAGTAACCTGTTAAACATAGCTTATAGTAGATGTTTTTCTTCAACCTACCAACTGTTGATACCTCTGACTCCAGTAATAGTGGGATCATTGGTGTAGACTAGTTGCCAATGATTTAACCACTGTGTAGATTAGTGCTACTTCGAGCAGATTAAAATGCCAGTGACCACTTGTGCTTTATTTATGCTAGGGCTCCTGCTCCTCATGCCACCAGTGGATCTGCACCAATGTTATCAACAATGGGAAATATTAAGCAAAAATATTTAGTGTTAATAAGGCCTTGTCACTCCTTTAATCAGAGGTCTTGAGGAATCTTAATAGAACCTCACAGCCATTTTTCTTCTCCACTGAGATTTTTGTTTCTGTGCTTATACTGCCAGCTAGAGCAATCTAGTGCCAACAAAGAGGTTTCCCAGTTAGTAAATCAGGGAACTTATATCAAAAGCATAGTATTAATTATAAGAAATCACTGAAAACAGTTCTGCCACTCTCTATCCAGCTGCGTAAGTCATTGTAACCCACTGAATCACATACTTGGAAACTGGCCTTTCCCCAGGTATTTCCCAAGTAGTTTATGGATCTTCATAAAAGGTATATGTGACACAGTCCTGTATTCTTCGTAAACAACTCTCACCAGAGATCTGACAAACTCACTACACCAAACACATGTCATACAGTAATTCGTTAGGTATCTACAGAAAGCTTGTAACTTGTCAAGATTCATACCCTGATATGTATGGGTAACATTTAAGGAGCAATGATTTATATTGCAAATATGCTTAATGGACTTGGAGTAAAATTAGACACCTAGGGTATAATATGTCTCAGTGATAGACCCTTCAGGCAAGGTAGACAGACCCTACTCCATTTAGCCAGTGGTGTGATGCAAAGCTAAATTGTTTAGCTTTGCTCCATCACAAGAATTTCCATGGAAAACCATCAGAGACAGTCAAAACCCCTTGGAGAATTAGAAAAACAGAAACGTTACCACAAGACAGGTTTTACCCTCTCCATGAATAGAAACAAAAGTCTGTCTGCATAACACAAAGGAAGGAGAGGTCCTCAGAATCCTTTCACTGAGGAGACATCAGGAGGAATGGGGGTGTTCTCATGAACAATCTGATCCTGGTTCTAGTAAAGCCAGCCAACTCTACAACAGACTCAATTTGGAAGAGGGGGAACCTACTTTATTAGATAGGAAAAATCACTATTAAGTGTAGACCCAGGTTCACATTTTATGATTTTGTTTTGAATTGTGATAATTTGTTTCCATCACTCTCCCTTGTTTCTAGTTAAGTCTTTATTCTTTCTTAAGAACATAATAAGAACATTATAACATAAGAACGGCCGTACTGGTCAGACCAAAGGTCCATCTAGCCTAGTATCCTGTCTACCGACAGTGGCCAATGTCAGGTGCCCCAGAAGGAGTGAACCTAACAGGTAATGATCAAGTGATCTCTCTCCTGCCATCCATCTCCACCCTCTGACAAACAGAGTCTAGGGACACCATTCCTTACCCATCCTGGCTAATAGCCATTAATGGACTTAACCTCCATAAATTTATCCAGTTCTCTTTTAAACGCTGTTATAGTCCTAGCCTTCACAACCTCCTCAGGTAAGGAGTTCCACAAGTTGACTGTGCACTGTGTGAAGAAGAACTTCCTTTTGTTTGTCTTAAACCTGCTGCCTATTAATTTCATTTGGTGACCCATAGTTCTTGTGTTATGAGAAGGAGTAAATAACATTTCCGTATTTACTTTCTCCACACAAGTCATGATTTTATAGACCTTTATCGTATCCCCCCTTAGTCTCCTCTTTTCCAAGCTGAAAAATCCTAGCCTCTTTAATCTCTCCTCATATGGGACCTGTTCCAAACCTCTAATCATTTTTGTTGCCCTTCTCTGAACCTTTTCTAATGCCAGTATATCTTTTTTGAGATGAGGAGACCACACCTGTATGCAGTATTCAAGATGTGGGCGTACCATTGATTTATATAAGGACAATAATATATTCTCTGTCTTATTCTCTATCCCCTTTTTAATGATTCCTAACATCCTGTTTGCTTTTTTGACCACCTCTGCACACTGCGTGGACATCTTCAGAGAACTATCCACGATGACTCCTAGATATTTCTCCTGATTTGTTGTAGCTAAATTAGCCCCCATCATATTGTATGTATAATTGGGGTTATTTTTTCCAATGTGCATTACTTTACATTTATCCTCATTAAATTTCATTTGCCATTTTGTTGACCAATGACTTAGTTTTGTGAGATCTTTTTGAAGTTCTTCACAGTCTGCTTTGGTCTTAACTATCTTGAGCAGTTTAGTATCATCTGCAAACTTTGCCACCTCAGTTCTTACCCCTTTTTTCAGATCATTTATGAATAAGTTGAATAGGATTGGTCCTAGGACTGACCCTTGGGGAACACCACTAGTTACCCCTCTCCATTCTGAGAATTTACCATTAATTCCTACCCTTTGTTCCCTGTCTTTTAACCAGTTCTCAATCCATGAAAGGACCTTCCCTTTTATCCCATGACAACTTAATTTCCGTAAGAGCCTTTGGTGAGGGACCTTGTCAAAAGTTTTCTAGAAATCTAAGTACACTATGTCCACTGGATCCCCCTTATCCACATGTTTGTTGACCCCTTCAAAGAACTCTAATAGATTAGTAAGACACAATTTCCCTTTACAGAAACCATTTTGACTTTTGCCCAACAATTTATGTTCTTCTATGTGTCTGACAATTTTATTCTTTACTATTGTTTAGACTAATTTGCCCAGTACCGATGTTAGACTTACCGGTCTGTAATTGCCAGGATCACCTCTAGAGTCCTTTTTAAATATTGGCGTTACATTAGCTATCTTCCAGTTTTTCGGTACAGAAGCCGATTTAAAAGACAGGTTACAAACCCTAGTTAATAGTTCCGCAATTTCACATTTGAATTCTTTCAGAACTCTTGGGTGAACGCCATCTGGTCCCGGTGACTTGTTAATGTTAAGTTTATGAATTAATTCCAAGGGGAGAGGCAACTCTAGATTTATTCCTCTTCTAGTGACACTTCAATCTGTGACAGTTCCTCAGATTTGTCACCTACAAAAGCCGGCTCAGGTTTGGGAATCTCCCTAACATCCTCAGCCGTGAAGACTGAAGCAAAGAATTTGTTTAGTTTCTCCACAATGATTTTATCGTCTTTAAGCGCTCCTTTTGTATCTCGATCATCGAGGGGCCCCACTGGATGTTTAGCAGGCTTCCTGCTTCTGATGTACTTAAAAAACATTTTGTTATTACCTTTTGTGTTTTTGGCTAACTGTTCTTCAAACTCCTCTTTGGCTTTTCTTATTACATTTTTACACTTAATTTGGCGGTGTTTATGCTCCTTTCTATTTACCTCACTAGGATCTGACTTTCACTTTTTAAAGGAAGTCTTTTTATCTCTCACTGCTTCTTTTACATGGTTGTTAAGCCACGGTGGCTCTTTTTTAATTCTTTTACTGTGTTTATTAATTTGAGGTATACATTTAAGTTGGGCCTCTATTATGGTGTCTTTAAGAAGCGCTCATGCAGCTTGCAGGGATTTCACTGTAGTCACTGTACCTTTTAATTTCTGTTTCACTAACCCCCTCATTTTTCCATAGTTCCCCTTTTTGAAATTAAATGCCACAGTGTTGGGCTGTTGAGATGTTCTTCCTACCACAGGGATGTTAAATGTTATTATATTAAGGTCACTATTTCCAAGAGGTCCTGTTATAGTTACCTCTTGGACCAGCTCCTGCTCTCCACTCAGGACTAAATCTAGAGTTGCCTCTCCCCTTGTGGGTTCCCATACCAGCTGCTCCAAGAAGCAGTCATTTAAAGTATCGAGAAATTTTATTTCTGCATTTCGTCCTGAGGTGACATGTTCCCAGTCAATATGGGGATAATTGAAATCCCCCACTATTATTGAGTTCTTAATTTTGATAGCCTCTCTAATTTCCCTTAGCATTTCATCATCACTATCATTGTTCTGGTCAGGTGGTTGATAATAGATCCCTAATGTTATATTCTTATTAGAGCATGAAATTACTATCCATAGAGATTCTATGGAACAAGTGGATTCACTTAAGATTTTTACTTCATTTGATTCTACATTTTCTTTCACATATAGTTCCACTTCCCCCCACCCCCCACCCCTGCATGACCTGTTCTGTCCTTCCGATATATTTTGTACCCTGGAATGATTGTGTCCCATTGATTGTCCTCAGTCTACCAGGTTTCTGTGATACCTATTATATCAATATCCTCCTTTATCACGAGGCACTCTAGTTCATCCATCTTATTATTTAGACTTCTAGCATTTGTGTACAAGTACTTTAAAAACTTGTGACTGTTTATTTGTCTGTCCTTTTCTGATGTGTCCGATTTTTTATGTGAATGTTTCTCATCTGATCTGGCCCTTACATTTTCCTCTTCCATCCTCTGCTCCTGACAAGAACCTAGAGAATCTCTATCAATAGACTCTCCTCTAAGAGAAGTGTCTGTCCGATCCACATGTTCCTCTGCAGCAGTCGGCTTTCCTGCATCTCCTAGTTTTAAAACTGCTCTGCAACCTTTTTAATGTTAAGTGCCAGCAGTCTGGTTCCACTTTGGTTTAGGTGGAGCCCATCCTTCCTGTATAGGCTCCCCCTATCCCAAAAGTTTCCCCAATTCCTAATGAATCTAAACCCCTCCTCTCTACAGCATCGTCTTATCCATGCATTGAGACTCTGAAGCTCTGCCTGCCTACCTGGCTCTGCACGTGGAACTGGGAGCATTTCTGAGAATGCCACCATAGAGGTCCTGGACTTCAGTCTTCCCTAGCAGCCTAAATTTGGCTTCCAGGACGTCTCTCCTACCTTTCCCTATGTCATTGGTACCTACATGTACCACGACCACCGGCTCCTCCCCAGCACTACACATAAGTCTATCCAGATGCCTCGAGAGATCCACAACCTTTGCACCAGGCAGGCAAGTCACCATACGGTTCTCCCGGTCATCACAAACCAGCAATCTATGTTTCTAATGATCGAATCTCCCATTACTAACACCTGCCTTTTCCTAGTGACTGGAGTTCCCTCCCCTGGAAAGGTAACCTCAGTGCTAGAGGATACCCTAACACCATCTGGAAGGAGGGTCCCAACTATGGGAAGGTTTCCCTCTGCTCCCATTGATTGCTCTGCTTCCCTGGGCCTTTCATCCTCCTCAACAGTGCAGGGGCTGTCTGACCAGAGCGGGACAGTTCTACAGTGACCCGGAAAGCCTCATCAACATACCTCTCTGCCTCCCTTAGCTTCTCCAGTTCCGCCACCCTGGCCTCCAAAGCCTGTACACGGTCTCTGAGGGCCAGGAGCTCCTTGTACCGAATGCACACATACACCACCCACCCACAGGGTAGGTAATCATACATGCTGCTCTCAGCGCAATAAACTGGATAGCTCTGCTGCTGGGCTTTTGCCTGCATGATCTCCTAGTTAATGAAAGGGTTTTGTTTAATTCAAGAAGTTTTGAATGTAGTTTAGTTTATAGTTAAAAAAAAACAGCAAGGGGCTGGAATTGGAGCATACCCCCTCCCCCCTCAGTCCCCTGTGTGAGCACGCCCATGACCTCAGCCCACACCCACAGCCTTCTGCCCACCCTGACCACTGCACCCACCTCACATACCCCGAACTCCCTGCCCTGACTCCTGCACCCCCCCACACACAGCCCCCTGCACCCGCTCACACACACCAGCCCCCTCTCCTGACCCCTGCAACCCCACATCTCCCCAGCCCTGACTCCTGCATCCCCCCTCATGCCCCCCAGCCCCTGCCCTGACTCCTGCACCCTCCCCCATATTCCCACCCCCATCCTGAGAACCAAACAAGAGCTGCCCCAGGTAAGCGCTCCACACCCCAACCTCCTACGCCAACCCTGAGCCCCCTCCCTCACCCTAGCTCCTCGCCAGACCCTGCACCCGAACATTTTTTTACAATATTTGGAAAGATCATTAAGTGGTCCGTCGAGACCCTCTGTGATTTTCAAGTGGTCTGTGGAAAAATAAGTTAGACTACAAGAACAATCAAAGTACCTCACTTTATTTTAATTTATTGCTATTACTTATAGGAGGAGGATGAAGAAAAAAAAGAATGAAAAATGAGGGCAGGGGGAGATAAGAGAAAATGTTCTTTTTCTTGGCTGGGTCCCAAGGAGGAGCCCCAATAATGAAGCTGAGCACAGGGCTGGGGAGGGGGCCCACTAACTCTAAATCCACCACTGGCTGTCACATCATCTGGGCTGGGGATACTGTCAGGGCCGGTGTAACCACTAGGCGAACTAAGCAACCGCCTAGGGCACCAAGATTTGGGGGTGCCAAAAAGCGGTGCCCCAACATTTTTTTTACACTACAGTGGAGTCACATCTTACACGGAGGTTAGGTTCTAGTCACCGTGTAAGAGGAAAATTGCGTATAGTGAAAATTACCATTAAGTATAGTACACTCAGTATACACAGTATACACTAGAACAGGGGTCCTCAACCTACGGCACGCATGCCAAAGGTGGCACGCGAGCTGATTTTTTTTTAATGGCAAGCTGCGGGTTCCGGCTGCCGATGAGCCTGCTGCTGGCCTGGGGTTCTGTTCACTCAGCCGGCAGCAGGCTGTGCAGGGCCGGCAGTGGTTCAAGCCACCAGCCCCGCTCAGCCTGCTGGGGCCCCAGCCAGCTCCGCTCAGCCTCCTGCCGGCCTGGGTGAAGGACCTGGGGTTCCATTGACCCAGGGTTCCATCCACCGGCCTGGGATTCCGTTCACCCAGGCTGGCAGTGGGCTGAGGTCCTAGCCGCTGGCCCCACTCAGCCCGCTGCCTGTCTGGGGTCCTGGCCTCCGGCCCCTTGCCAACCAGGGTCTTGGCCACCGGCCGCGCTCAGCCTTCTGCCGGTCTGGGTGAACGGCAGGCTGCTGAGCGGAGTCGCCGGCTGGGACCCCAGCTGGCAGCTGAGTGAATGGAACCCCAGGCCGGCAGCAGGCTCAGCAGTGGCCGGGACCCGCAGCCTGCCATTAAAAAAAAAAAATCAAGTCACTTGCCACCTTTGCATGTGTGCCGTAGGTTGAGGACCCCTGTTCTAGTGTATACAGCGTATACTGTGTGTACTGTAGTTTATGGTAATTTTCACTATACGCGATTTTCCTCTTACGCGCTGACCTTAGAACCTAACCCCCGCGTAAGATGTGACTCCACTATATTCATTTTTGAAAATTTATAATAAGTGATGCTCCGGGGGCAAGGGGGAGTGCAAGGTGGAAGTTTCACCTAGGGTGCAAAATATCCTTGCATCGGCCCTGGATTCTGTGTCAGCTGATCCCCACAGTCTCCAATCTACCTGGGCAGTACAGCAGACATGGCCCTGTCCACTAGCTCCTCTCCACTCCCTAGCCCCCACATCACTTGCCCCTCCCCCTTAAGGCTTAACACTCTTACTTTTAAAAATGATTGCTTGCCCTTCTCCCTCCCTCAGCTTTTCTGGCAGCCCTGTTGCCAGGTATCCAGTTTTAGACTGGAAACTCCAGTAGAAAACGGGACCTGAGAGTCCGGTTAGCAGTGCTGACTGGAAATTAAATGTCCGGATATAGGAGTAACCACATTCGCCTCCACTCCTCCCACTCCCAACACCCACCCCAGAGGGCTGGAAGAGAACCTGTCTTGCTGCTGTGGGAGGAGGGGCAGCTCAGTGCAGAGAGAATGGCAGGAGGGTTGGACTAGATGACCTCTTTGAGCAGGGGGTTGGACTAGATGACCTCTTGACTTTGAGCAGGGGGTTGGACTAGATGACCTCTTCCAACCCTGATATTCTATGATTCTATGAGAGACAAAGAGAATGGGCTAGAACCAGGTAGGTACCCGCTCTATGTGGGCAGGGGCAGGAGGGATCCTGTTTACCCCCTCCCCAGCCCTGCTGCATTTGCAGTTTACCCCTGACCCCTCCCTTGCTCCAGAGACCAACCCTAGCTCCTGCCCCACTGTGCTTTTACCCCCGACCCCTTTTACAATCATTCCCCAGGGGGGCCCACCAATATGTTTGGCACCGAGCCCACAAAAAATTAATCCGGCCCTGATCAAGGTGACTCACAGTCTTGGGTGCCCTGGAAGCCATGACAGTGTGTTACGCTGGATGAACTGTACATTTGCTGGGGCAAGGTGGAGAGCTCTTGGAAAGAGGCAGGTAGCTGTGCTGTGGGGGCAGTCAATATGGAGCCAGATTGGATCTATGGCTCCTGGGTGCCAGCCACTGCTGCTACTACTGGGGAAGGGCATGTCCTTAAGACAGAAACCCCCAAAATCTGCACTGGGAGACCAATGGCTGGACCAGGCCAAATCTACATTGGCTCATTAGCTCCCAGTCTGGCTGCTGCTGCTGCTACTCTCAAATAGTGAGGGGTCTGGGATGTACCCCTAGACATTCAGCACCCTGGGATGCCTCCTGTATGGCCTATCCTTAATGCCAATCCTGGCAGTCAACACAAAACTCCAATGGGAGCAGCAAACTCCCACTGCTCTTGTTACAGTGTTCTTGGCATCTCAGCTAGTGGATAATACCAACCATAAAAAGATTATATAATTTTGCCAAACAATTACTTTGTGTTAATAAATAGTGTAGTTTATCAGTTTCCAGAAGAGGAAGCTAATTTGCATAATGCCCTGGTGTTTTATGGACATGTTAGCTTAACTGCTTTAAAAGCACATTTATCAAGTCATTCCTCTGAGTCCTGCTATGGGTTCACAGAGGCAATGAAGAGTCAAGCTGGGGTAGAGGGTTACCATAACTTAGAACCACATTACTGTGAACTGGCTCATCTGTTCATATCAGCATTTATATGGAAACTTAAAGCTGTCACGCATGGAGAACATAAATACATTTCAACCAAGACTTATGAACTACTATTCTTAATAAGACTAAACTAAAGGACAGATTTATTCAGAGTTTCTTCCTCGCACTTCTGGGCATGTAATTTTCTACTCTCAGCCTTGTTTATTGGCTCCACTGTGCCAAGTTCTGGGAGCACAACTGACATTTATGCTCCCAACACTGCTACTTTTAATGTGATATCTTACATACCAAATGCTGCCATTCTGCAGCATAGTCTCTCAAAAATGAAACACAAGGAGCAGAGAGTGATAAATTTAAAATGTGTCCAGTTGGGAGAGGTGTCCGTGTGCCACAGGAATCAGCGTTTGGATCTTTAACAATTTAATTAGTGGCCTGGAGGAAGGAGTGGTTATATATTAATGACATATTTCAATATAATGTGTGGCTAATGTAAAGAGGCAATGAATCTCATGGTCTGAGCATAGAACTGGAAGCCAGAAACTTCTGAGTTCTCTTCCCAGCTTTGACAATGAGTTGCTGAGTGACCTTCAACAAATCGCTTATGCCCAATTAAAGGCTCTCCTTTAATTTGGATGCCTGCATTTTTGGGTTTAGTGTCCACGTAAGCCACCTTGCACTGGTTTTCAGAGGCACTGAGCATCCACGGTTCCTTCAATGTAATTGAGATCAGACCAGGTTCACTCTCTTGACTCCAAAAAGTGTACACAGAAATAACTTGTCTTGAGCATAGTATCAATCCATATCAATGCTGCCAACATTCATCACCTCTTCTCCCTGCTCCACCACAGGGAGTCAGGAAATATGAGGCAGCTGCTTAAAACAGGTCACCTCTACCCACCACACATGCTGCTGGTGCCAAGTCATTGGGCAAGTTGGAAAGAACATGTTTAACTGTGTTTCATTTGGATTATTAATGTAGCTGTACTAAGATATTAATAACATTATCTCCGTGGTGGTCCCATACCACTGAGCCACAAAGGTCAACTACACTAGGTTTTAGAAAAAATAGCAACAGAAAAAGAAATCCAATCTCTTTTAAAGTGACAGGTCTGAGCATTTCTACATTTTAATATGTTTTTGCCATTGTTGCATGATAAAGTATTTATTTTCCTGATCATATTTTTTTCCTTATCATATTTGCTATTAACATGTCAGTTTTTTGAATGTCTTCTCTAAAAAGGACTCTGGTTGAAATTTTTCAAACTGTCTAAGGGATTCAGACACCCAGTTCATGTTCATTTTAATGGGAATCAAGCATCAAACCCTTTAGGTAACTTTGAAAAGCTGGGCCTATGAGTATACAATTTCATACCATTATAATAGCATCAAATATGAGTGCCAGCAATGGAGTAGCAGGTTCTACAAACTCAGATAGAAATGTAGGATTCTTCTCCTGATCCACCCTGTTGTTCAGGCTTCTAGCACTGCTCAAGCTGCTGAGTTAGTCCTGCTGACGCTTGCTGGCAAGTGTGGCTTGTTCACACTACTGGGATGTGAAAATGGTTGGTGATACCCTCTGTTCAGCGGCAACAAGGAGTAGATTCCAAGAGAGAAAGATTCCAGCTGAAACCCTAGGAACAACCCAGTAGCAGAAGACAATGACCTTCTTGTAATTTATGAAGTAGCAGGAAGCCCAAAAAGAATGGCAGCAGGGCCAGGTTGTAGTCCAGAGCAACATATGCAATAGTTCAAGAACCAGCTGTTGCAGAGACTCATTAACCTCAGTGCACAGTCCAAACTGCCAATATGTCCCAGTCTTTCCCTAGCCAAGATGGGGCCAGAAGGTGGAAGATGACCCAGAAGTTTACCTGGTCACTTGAGTGAGTAGCTCTACTGCAGCCCATTGGGAAAAAGAGTTCTGGGCTATTGACCTGGTCCTTTTCTAGCCAGGAGAGATGAAAATGATTTATTGGACAAAGCTGGTCAGGATTTTTTTTTCTTTGACAAGTCTTTTTTGTCAGCAAATGCTGATTTCTTGAAATTGAAATTTGCATTGGAAAGGTTTCTTGAGACCAGGATGAGAGAAAGAAAAGAGAGCAACCCCAGAACAGCCAGTAGCCCAGTTGTTAGGGCACTCACCTCTCTGTGCCTCTGTATAAATAATTCAATATTCACTAAGAGGTCAGCTCCAACAGGAGACAGAGAGAGAGAAAAACTGACTATAGTCTGGTGGTTAGGGCACTTGTGTGGCATGTATAAGAACTAGGGTTGAGTTCCTAATCTTAATTAGGCAGCACAGGGACTGGAATTTGGGTGTCCTACATCCTAAGTGAGTTCCCTCATCCCCATTCTGAGGTATCACTCTATCTTGTTTTTTCATGAACAATGTTGAAAGGTCTTATTTTCATTCAGAAGCAGGACAAAAACAAATTTCAGAGCCTCAAAACTTTTCATAAAATGGAATTCTTGTTTTCCAGACAGCCCTGTTACTGGATGTTAGGTGAATAAGCAGCTACACATTATGATACCATGAAGCCTGCTGCTTTGAATTGGTTGGGAGTCTTGCATGACTCCCAACCAATACCAGCAAAGGTTTCAAAGTGTATCTTTCTTCTGAGGTGGGGCCATATACCATTGCTCAGCACTTGATGGACTTGGTGATTTGTTGACTGAAACCAGAGGCACACAAACAAGGAATGAATTACACTAATCAAACATGTGCAGTATTTAGAAAATCTGTGTGAAGAATGCAGACCTGGGTATTCCAGGACTAGTTTACTATACTAATGGAGACTGTGGAACAAATGGGAATTGAATATGGCTACAACTTGAAAGTGAGCAATAGTCCATGAGATACACAAAAGAACAATATCTTAAAGAAAAGTGAATGGACTTAGAGTCAAATGGCCTTAACCAAAACATAACCCCTCCTGCTCCCTTCTCCAATGTTATGAAGTGGGAAATCTTTAGCCCAACAAGCTTTCCTTGGCATCTGAGCTGTCATCTGGGATATTTTCCTTCCTGATGTCTGCAAGACATCACAAATTGACTTCTGGCTAATTGGTTTCCATGTTAATATCGTGTTGGAAGAATTGAGCATGCTCTAACATTCTAAGGAGCTTGGCTGGCACATACAGCAGTTAGATTGGGCATAGTCTGAGACTGGGTAAAGTATGTGACTCCATCTAAAAATGCAATGTTTGGCTTTCATAGCCTATAAAGCCTGAATATGGTTTACAAACCCCTTTTCAAAGGCATTTAACCCACTTGAAACAGAAAATATCCTGTGTGGCTACAGATACCTGGAGATTTTAGTCTGGGTAGAACTTAGTGGTATGTTCAGGCAGTTTACAGTAAGTTTACTATAAAAAGGCATTGACTTCTGGAAGGGGTGGGTGAGAGTTTTCAAAGAACAAAAGAGGAGAAGACCAAAAAACCCTAAAAATAGACACTTCAACCTTACATGTTACAATATTTGCACAGAGATTTAGACACATATTTCCCATTAAGGTCAATGGGAGTTACAGTATATTGTTAAATCCCGATGAAATTTTCTGAAAATACAGGGCTGTAATCTCCCAATAGTGGACCCAAAATAGGAAAGACCCTCAAACTGTGTATGAGAAAAATAAGAATGCAGGGATCTTAAAATACTAGGGAATTAACTTCTTTATGATATATAACATTTCCTCTTACCTCCGGTTTCATGATTCTGCATTTATGATTTGGATAAATGACAGCAGAAAATATAGGATTATCACACACCGCCTGTGTGAGAAGATTAGTTTATGCCTAAAATGAAGACCATCTCTTGTTAGGACAGATATTTCAAATGCTTGAGGCAGGGGCCTGGCTATATGTAGATATAGGCTTGGCATGATGGGCATCAGAAGAGAGTGTGTGGCTGTTGCAAGAGGAGAGCAACAAACATGCAATAAGAAGTGGGGAAATTACACTAGATATACCACAAAAGAGGCAGAGGCAGACTTCTGTGCATGAACAGATGCTGAAATGGAAATGAGCTTTTCAGCGAAGGCAGATAATGCCCAAATTGTGGTACTGTAGATGCAAGGGCAGAAGTCCAAATGAAATCAAAATCTCCGCCTCATGATCCACCCGTTGTGCACCCGAAGCACCCATTAAGGGGCAGTGCCCATCAGACATTGTTTATGGGTCATCATGATGGGGTTCAAATCCAACTAAAAGAGCTTCATTATTATTTCTGACTCCAACTTCTGCACTATCAGCCACTGCACTCAGGGGGTGGGAGGGTCGTGCTGCTTCAGTTCAGAATGCTAACAGCTGAAAACAATTAAAATGCAAACTGAATTCACTCAATAGTATTCTCGAGGAATAGCCCAGTTCATAGTTGTAATGTTGTATGTCAGCACAAGAGAATAACATAGCATTTGAATGAGGTAAAGGGTAAAACACTAGCCCCATGAAAATCAATGACAAATCTGCCACGGGCTTCCATTAAAATTCAGGAACTGCTGATACCCAGTGTTGTGCTTAGAACACTAGAGTTTTCTTGTGTATCTTGTGGTAAGACTGTTTTCTATAACTTTTTTCCCCCATCTGTGATTGGCATCTTTCTCCACTTCAGGAAGGAAGCTTTGTGGGTGTGGGGGACGTGTGTGGTCATATTGCAGTAATTAAGTTAAAAGATGAATAGCAGATGTCCAAGTTTTTGCCTCCCCTGGCCACATTCTGTCTATGTTTTAGATAAATTTAGATTTGAAAGCCTAGAGATTGGATTGGTGACCTGTTACTTCTAGAATCTATCATTTAAAAAAAAAAGAAAGAAAAATTGAATCCTCATGTAAATCCCTGTAGCTCTCTTGAAGTCATTGGAGTTCGGGCATTTACACCAGCTGAGGACCTGACCTGAAGTCTCTGGCCTTAGCATTACATGATAACTGTATACATTAATGCTGAGGGCCAGATCCTCAAAAGATTTTAGGTGCCTTACAATGAAAGATAGAGCCACCTAAATATCTTTGAAGATCTGGGCCTGGCTGTATTGGAGACTTTTATTTCCTGCTTGGGGATTCCTGATGTCTGCAGGTCAGTTAGGATAGTTCTCTCTCCTCTTAGCTGACAAGCAGAGGCAATTGGGAGAAGTAGGGGAGGCACAAGTATTGCATGTCATTCTTGTGAGCAGACGTTTGTGGGGAGGAGTTGTGGGAAGTGAATGGAATGAGAGGGAAATAAGGAGGAGCAACAAGGAAGCCATTTCTGTCAGCAGATGTCGGGGGTATACGGGGCGAGTGAGGCCATTAAGGAGGAGTGGTTCAACCATATGAGATGGGAATTTTCCCAGTGATTAATAATGGTAAACTTTGGCTGCCATTTTTGTTGCAAAGTGGGAACAACCCAGAAGTCTGTGCCTCGCATTTGGGATACCAAAACTGCCTGGGACTCTAGTTCCAATGTGAAAAATCACAACTGTCTCCTTCATCCTTCTGAGGCAAATTCCTTGTTTGCTGTGTGTGAATTTTCAGATAGCACCTTAAAAACTGAGGTTCTATCTGCCCTGCCTAACTATAGATCCAATGACAACTGTCACATGATTAGGCATTTGTGCTGGAGTCCTTGTACAACATTTTCTCTCTACTGTAGTGTTATGCACCACTTGGTTTCTATCCTCCCCCTCAGAGTGCCTGCAGTTCACTGCACTTTGTAGCCTCGTGTATATAGTTCGTAAAGCACTTCACAAGGGAAGCTATTCACAGTGATTTTACTCCAGCCTAATTCCATTGACTTCCATGGATTTACTCCTTTCTTACCTTGTTGAAGTGGATCAGAATCTGACCCCAAATCATCCCACTGAGATCAGCATTATTTATTCTCATTTTACAGAAGGATAATCAAACACAAGGAGGTTAAAGTCTAAATTGACAAAAGGACTCAGGCACCTAACTGATATTTTAGGCACCTACATCCAACGTTTAGGCACCACTGCAATCCTCAAAAGATCCACTCACTTTCTGCCTAACTCAGTAAGTGCCCAAAGTACCTGGGCACCTAAGTGTCCACTGTTAAAGTCCCTGAGGCACCTAAACGTTGTTGACTGCTTGTGCTCAGAGCCGGCTCAGCATCTGTCTCATGCCCTAAGCCCTGTCAGACTTCACAAACTGACACTCACCCAGAATGTGAAAGAATTGGGATCAGTTTTCCCACCCTGCCTGGCGTGGGAATTAGACCCAGGTCTCCTATATCCCAGGTGAGTGCTCTAACCTCTGGTCTAAAATTGATAAGTGAGTCACCATTCCTCCATTTTTCTTTCGGGGTGGGTGGAGGGGACCACTACTGTTTTAGGCACCTGACTCCAGGAGGAAGTTCCTGGCTGTGAATCACAAATGAAGACAGGTCTGGAAGCAGGGCCGGCTCCAGGCACCAGCCGACCAAGCATGTGCTTGGGGTGGCACCTTGCGGGACGGCGCTCGGGTTGGGTTTTTTTTTTTTTTTGTTTTGTTAGGGGGGGGGGGCCGGGGGGGGGGGGGGTTGTTATGGCGGGGTGGCGCCCTTTTTTCTTTTTTTGCTTGGGGCGGCAAAAAAGTTAGAGTTGGCTCTGTCTGGAAGGAGGCACCAAAATTAGGCACCTTGGTCCTGTTAAGGGATGGGAGTTAGGCCACTATATGGTCATCAGCCTAAAATTAAGTGTTGTAATGCTGCGTTCACGTCCTCTTTGTGAATCTGGTCTTAAGTCACTTGCCTGAGGTTACAAAGTGATTCAGTACACAGCAGAGAGTAGAATGTAGTAGTCCAGAATATTTTGATTCCTAAACACTGGACATATTGGACCTGATCCTGCTTTCAGATGGGTATAAATCAGGAATAACTCCACTGAAGTCAATGGATGTATACAGGTGTGAAACCAGTGCAAGTGGGAAGAGAATCAGGTCTACTACGCTGCTTGGGAATGTTAGAAAACAGGGAAGACTCTCTCTTAGAAAGGAAAATACTTTGGGGTGGGAGACTGTCCCTCTACAGAAGGACAAAGCTTCATGCATTGTCTGCTCACCTCATAACAGAGGTTCACTCCGTGGTGACTACAGCTGCAAAACAGGGGTGTAGTAATTTGCCTCATGATTTTTTATCTTTATTGTCTGTATTTTATAATGTTTTAATTGTTATATTTTTAATTGTTTGTGCATCACTCTGGGCATCTTGGTGGGCATTGCTTTATAAATAAAAGTATTATTACAATCATAGCAGTGAAACTACAAGATGACAAAGAAAGCAGTTCCTAATATCAGAGTACTCATGAGGACTACATTGCTTAAAAGTCAACACATTTCCTGATGGACAGTAGGAGGCAAAATTAAAAAGATCTTTCCCCCCAGTTCCCTGCTATTTCTCATGACTCTGTGATTGTCAAAACTGAATATACACCTTCTTTTTTTTTTTTTAAGTCTGGTGTATCACTCACAGAACTAGCTTTGTCTGCCCCGACATCGGTGGCATTGTTTCAGACTGTTATATGGATTCACAGAACTAAGAAATACCCATTGTGCATGGTAGGGTGTGGGAACAGGGTGGAGGGAGGAGTGTGGTCTCAATTTTATAATGATCATTGTCTATACACGTATAACATCTGGTTTGCTGTGCAGCTTAAAGAATAGACATTCTGTGAACTGGTTTTGCAGTGAGAAATTTTTCACAATGGACGTTGAGCAGAGCTGATAAATAACTCATTCAATGTTTTTTTTCTTGTTTTTTGAGTCTTGGTCTCAGAGTGTAACTTCCTCAAATTTGTTGTTCAAAGCTATACACTACACTTTCTGGAAAATATTTTTAATTCTGTTTTGATCATGAACGTTTTCCCATAAGCATTTATCATTTGCAATTTGAGCTGTTGTGATAGGTCAGAAAAGGCACGTGGCAGTGCCCTTTATCTAATTGGAAGTGAAATGTTGCACGTGTGAATGTAAAATGTTGTTCCTGTGAATATACACATACATACCTGATATCTTCACTCTGCAGTTGATCCAATGTCCAATGAAGTTAATGTTGACTTCAATGAATATTCATGGTGGCAAAACACAGTTGCTTGATTGTTTGCTGAAAGCAAGTATAAGAAGCGATATGGCCAAAGCGTATTCATTAAAAAATTCCAACACAAATCATTGACATTTTTTGTACTGAGCTATAAGGATGAGTTTAGCAAATATATATGAATTTACACACCATAGATATGTCTGGTTATGATCTCACTTACCCCGTTATACATCTGTATAACTCCATCTTTTCACAGCAAAAAACAACTATTGTTGGGGAAAACTGGTCTTCACAGAGGGGAGAAACCTATGAATCCAGCCAAGCAGAATGTGAGCTCTTTTCTCTGTTACAGAAAAGTGATACAATTCATTGGGTTTCACTTAACTTAGCAAACTTTTCAAATAAGTCTACCACAATATTGATGAGCACAGGATGTGGTAGCTGCTTTTATGTGCTTATAAAGCTTTTATTTTCTCTAAGGTCATGCAACAATCTCCAACAAGTAAAGAATTTACCTTACATTTCAATCCCAAAAATGATTTAACGGTCTGGGCAGCACTGTGAAAAGAGAATGACTTTGGTAGATTTGGATTCGGTAAATTCTGATGATAATTTTTGTTGTTAGCGTGACCAGAAAATAGAAAAAAACTCCACCTTTGAAGATGAACAAACTTGAGCTTAACAATTAAAGTACCCTCTCACTCCTAGAACCCAGGAGAGGTCCTTCCAGGTAAAAGTTAAGGAACAAAAGAGAAACAAAGGGGAAATTTGAACCATTCCTGCTTGTGCTATGTCTGTTCCTTCGCTAAACTGAAAGATTCAAGCCACACTGCTCTACAGCAGCCACCAATGATCAATTGTAAATGGGGTCACTCTCCCAATCTCTGCCTGTAACTGAAGCTCTGCCAGTTCATGACAAAATTAGATGTCAAAATGGTGCTTAGCATCCCCTGATTGAGGGAGTAACTCCCATGGGCAGCATGTGAAGCCCCCTTTCGGGAAGGCTAGCCCCCCGCCCTGCCTCTTCCTCCTGAGGACCCACCCCACTCCATGCCTTCTGCCCCCCCCCATCACCCACTGGGACCAGTGGACCTCCCCAAGACCCCCACCATGGCCAGATGAGCTCCGGCTGGCCCGCCCACCCTCGCCACCCTGAGCCCCGGCCACCTGGAGGAGCTCTGAGCCCAGCCCCCAGGGCTCCGGCAGGGAGCTTAGCCTCCCCAAGCCTCCATTAAGTGCCACCCATGGTCACCCTCCACTGAACTACACTCCCTAAGCAAAGGGTAGGGATCCCAAATCCCAGTGAAAGGAGACAGAGGGTGGGGACAGGTATTCCTACAGGATGGAGTGGGCTCTGATTAAGAGTCCTAGACACCATTTGATCCACGTCCTCCCCAACGCCACTGTTTAAAGACGGCTGATTAGACTCAATTAAGAGTCTTTGTTTTAAGTGATCAGTAGAGCTGAAATGGCTGATAATCAGGTCTAGCTGCTGAGCTTTAGACCTGCTGTGGGACAATATTGCAGTAAAAGAAAGTGCATAGCCTGGACTAGCAGTGAGGTTCCCCACCACACACTGAAATCACTGAGGGCTGGGTTAAGTGGTAGAACCTGAGGATGTGGCATTGCAGAGAGTGGCAGGTGAAAGCAGCGACGCAGAGCAGCGCCTGGGCAAATAACAGTGCTAGCAAAAATGGTGGCCACAGCAGCCAGTGGGGCTGGTAGGGTGAACGACTGCAATTGTGAGTCAGTGGCAGAGGTGTCAGCAGCAGCTGAGGCATTGCTTGATGTCCCTACAGACCCCGAGAGTAGGAGATGAACCCACATCTACAGACCTCTGAACTATGGCTCTCTGCAGACCAAGGACAGTCAACTGTGAGTGGGGTGCAGTGGAGGGATCAGGGAGTGGTGTGTTAAAGAGACATTCATTCAGTGGCCACCAAGGCAAAGGACACTGTTGCCCAACACACTGTGAGCTCGGATTGGCTTACAATTGCATGGTTTTGAATGTGGTTTTGGTTTTTTTCCTAAACTAATCCTTGGTTCCCTTTCCCTTTTAATAGAAGTTCCCGTTTGCTATACACAGACTCAGTGCTTGTGAAAGGGGGAGTATTGCCTCTTAGAGGCACCTAGGGATGGTGTTAAATTTTCCTAGATAATTGGGTGGGGGCTCGAACCAGTTCTGTGTTGTAGTGTTAAGAGGAACTCCTAGATATTGAACCTGGCCCTAGTTGCTGCTGACTCCCACCTGGCAGAAGGTTTACAAAATGCATCTTTTCAGTTAACAAAGGTGGGCTAGCAAGGCCACTAAGGAGGAGATAGGAATTTTTCCAGTGATGCATAGTGTAGCAGCCTCGGAAACTCATGGCAGTCATTTTTGTAGCAAAATGTTGGTGGGGAGGAGGGAATATGCTTTAGATTTGAGATACCAGAACTTCCCACAACCTCCCTCCCTCCACTTGTCTGCTCACAAGAATGACATGCAATCCTTTTTTCTCCCAATTGCCTCTGCTCACCAGCTGAGCGGGGAGAGAAGTATCCTCACTGACCTGGAGACATCAGGAATCCCCCAAAGGAAACAAGTCTTCAATATGCCCAGTTTTCCCCTTGCAGTGCTCCGAAAGCTGTTGAATGTGAAGTGCCTAGATAGAGCAGAAACATAATATTGATATATCCCAAAATCATACCCAGGCAGTTTTATGAACACACAATGAAAAATTACATTTAAATCTGATCTTGAAAATTAGCTGCTTTAAAAATAAAAATTCCTCTCATAAAAAAGCACGCTGTTTTTATTGCATTTAGTCCGAAGGACCATTTAGTCCAAGGGAGCCTTCCTTCCTTTTATCTCTCTCTCTCTCACAAACACACGCACACTTTTTAAAAAACAACTCCCCTGTTTTGACCTTCATTTGCTCTTCACAGCTGAAATAAATGGTTAATCTCTCAAGGGAGCATGCATGCTATTTGTTATTGATTTTATAGCTCAATAACAGAGCAGTGCTGTGAACAGGTTGGTATCAGATTAGGAAACAACCACTTAGAAGGAGACACCAGCTGTGCACTTGTGATAAATTACATTTTTTCCTATGAATTTTATACCTAGTTATAGCTAGTTTACAGGATTTGGCACCATATGGGCTGCCTGCTGGTGAGGTAAAATTCACAAAAAATCCTTCCGTGGTTAAAGAAGCAACCCCTTTTTGGAGGCGTTTTTTGGAATAGTGTATCATAATCAGAGCTTTGGGAATCATGAAAGGTTTGGCACCCATCACTGTTTTCTGGATTTACCACAGACGTGAGGTTGTATAAAACAGGATCCACAAATGGCAAATGTGATAACATTAATACACAGAGAACTTGGAACCAATGTGTCCTAAAAACAGGGATTTTGCAAAATATATATAAATAAATGGTTTGATTGGTTTTGGAGCTGTGTAAAGGAAAAATCTCTGCAGTTGCATACAGGGAAAGAGAAACTCAAATGAAATATTGAATTGCTTTCCACAAATCACTCATGCAGTACAGTGGTTGCCATTAAAACCTTTACAATTGTCATTTGTAAGTAATAAAAATGATCACAGTATTTGCAGAATACAGAAATAATGTTAATTAGGCAAACAGTAAAATTGTAAATATTTTAATGGCAATCACTGCGTCTGAGCAGAGTAGGCAGCTCGCAAAAGTAGTTTGCGAAGTACAGTACATTCAGAGCTTTCCACTTGATTCCAGTTCTTTCAAAGTATGCATATACTAGAGCAATCCATACTTTGGGAGATTATATAGATAGATAGATATAGATATAAGGATATCTATATATATAGATATATGTAAGATATGGGCCAAAATTAGTCTTCATTTAGACTACAATTCAGCCATATTGTAAGCATGTGAGGGGGTAACTCTCTATGACAGATGGACTACTCACATACTTCAAGTTAGGCACATGCTTAAATTCTTTGCTCAAGTGGCACTGTAGGTATACCCAGTTTAATAATTCAATGGGGCTTATTTTTCTAACTTATACTGATGTAAATTAAGAGTAACTCCCTGGAAATAAGTAGAGCAGTGCTAGTGTAAAACCAGTGTGGGATCAGAATCAGACCCATAGACTTCAGTGGTGAAATATCAGAGGGTGTAATGTTAGCCCCATTGAAGTCAATGGTAAAGTGACTATTGACTTCAGTAGGTCCAGGATTTCACCCTTAACTCTTACATCAGCTTAAACAAGAGCACAATTTAGTTATCTCAATCTGTTGGATAATGTGTCCAATACTAATTTTGCTAATCAGGCAAAACTGCCATTGATTTAAAGGCAGTTTTATAGATTTCAGAACCACTTCATGGGCCATAAACATGTAGCTTTGGGGCTGAATATTAGATGTTCACAAGCATAAGGAAAAACAAATTTGCCCTACTAGAGCCACCATTCAAGAGCCCAAAGTTATCACTAAAGATGGATGAATAATTAAAAAATAATTGAATAGTTTATTCAAAAATGTGAAATTTATCAAATAAATTATTTGAGTAACACGGCCATGTGAGTTATTCACACATCTCAGCAAATAACAAATCTGTTTAATAATGAATATGAAAAATATAATTATATTAATCAAATTAATCATTGTTGGTTTCTTGTATTCTATCTGTACTGTATTCAACAGAATTATAGGTTAGCCTGTATCTACTACAAATCTTATTCTAAAGTAGAATGTATAAGATATTCCTTTATAATAGAGCAGATGTAGGCAACCTTCGGCACGTAGCCCATCAGGGTAATCCACTCGTGGGCCATGAGACATTTTGTTTACATTGACCGTCTGCAGGCACCGCCCTCCCGCAGCTCCCAGTGGCCACGGTTTGCCGTTCCCAGAAAATGGGCTGGTCTACACTGGGGGGGGGGGGGTCAATCCAAGATACGCAACTTCAGCTACGCGAATAGCGTAGCTGAAGTCGAAGTATCTTGGATCGAATTACCTGGGGTCCAGATGGCGAGGGATTGACGGCCGCAGCTCCCCCGTCGACTGCACTACCGCCGCTCACTCTGGTGGAGTTCCGGAGACGAGGGTTAGCACATTCGGGGATCGATATATCGCGTCTTACCGAGACTCGATATATCGATCCTGGATAAATCAATTGCTACCCACCGATACAGCGGGTAGTGAAGACGTACCTAATGAGAGCTGCAGGAAGTGGTGTGAGCGGCAGGGACATGCTGGCCGCCGCTTCCTGCAGCTCCCATTGGCCGGGAACGGCAAACCGCGGCCACTGGGAGCTGCAGGGGGCTGTGACTGCAGACGGTCAATGTAAACAAAACGTCTCACGGCTTGCAATCTGCTTATCCTGATGGGCCGTGTGCCGAAGGTTGCCAACCACTGTAATAGAGTATGAGAATCATATCTCAGATATCGTTGTGTGCTAACTCATGAGAAATGCGTAGTACTCAATCACCACAGCATTCAATTATTACTTTTAACACAAACCTAGTTGGAATGTCATGGTTATTTTTACCATTCTGTCTTTTCAAAGCATGGAATTCTACTGAGAAGTCAGACAGGTCATAGCTCTGATGAGCAAAGTATGGTCATAGACGGTGATTGGGCTTCTGGAAAACACTCCAGTAGCATGTTGTGTAAATCGTGTTGGTGGATTCTCACGAAAGCACCTGTTTCAAATATCACTGTGTTCTGGGAGCATATGAAATGATCTATGATGGCCACCACAATGTTTATAAGCTCTACACAGTCTGAAAATGTGAGGTAATAGTACAAATGTACTTCTGGTATTTGTCATAATCATCAAAATAGTGCAGTACAAAAAGTTTTTCTTTTATCTCTTCTGTCCCTTCTTCATAATAGTGACCCTGAAAAATCACAAGGGAATTTCATTGTGCATACGGTATGTTGAGTTGCAGGTGAATAACAGATGTAGACTGGGAATGGAGACAATTTCAGAGTGACTCGACTCTGTATACAGAATATTTTAATCCCTTCTATTGTTTTACATGTAATAATTCCTTAGAAAGGTAAATTATTTATTTTATTGTAGATTATAGCACTTATTGTACATGTGCACCTTTGTTCTGCCTATGCATATACTATAAGGTCACATATTGACCTATTGGGGATTTTTTATTAAAGTAAACATAAATCAAGGAAATACACACAGACAATAAAATACATCTATTACACTATGAAAGTGAGAGATGCAAAGATAAGTAAACTATATACCTATCTCTTCCTATTTTGCATTGCTGCTAGTTTGGAAGCATGGTAACCCTACGTGATTCCTCAAATTGGAGAATCAGGAAATTCTAAGATACCTTCACTTCTATGCAGTGATCACATTTTGCTTTAGCTTGAAATCTCAGGTTGCTTGCAGATGCAGATTTTTTTTGTGAAGATTCTGAAAGACCTTGCCTATGATGAACCATTCCACCATATTAAGAGATATTATACCCAAAACAATGTTACAAACATTAAGGTTGCAAAGACAAGCCTTTGAAAGTTAGGAAATGCCAGAATTAAGATTGCCTGTGCGACATTAATTTAGCCCCGTTGTGCATTGTGATAGAGTCTTCATTTACGAGATCACATACCATTCCCCCACTTCCGCCCAGGGCCAGCTCCAGGCACCAGCTTAGCAAGCAGGTGCTTGGGGCGGCCACTCCGTAGAGGAGCGGCAGGTCCAGTTATTCAGCGGCAATTCGGTGGACGGTCCCTCACTCCCACTCGGAGCAAAGGATCTCTTGCCAAAGTGCCGCCGCAGATCGCGGCTTTTTTTTTTTTTTTGGCTGCTTGGGGCATCCAAAACCCTGGAGCCGGCCCTGCCTCTGCCCCCAGACTATCCATGTCCCATTCCTCTTTCTTTTCCCTTCCCACCCGAGACTCTTCATCCCAGTCCAAATCTTTCTCACCCATTCAGGTTCTTCATCCCAGTCTCTTTGCCCAGCTCTCCCCTTGAGCTTTCCATATGAGTCCTAGTCCTCCCCATCATATATATATACATATATATATATAATCACTCCTCTCTAGGTATATGTTTGATCACTTTTCTTGCAGGTCAGGTATGTGTTATAATTGATAACTGATTTTAAAATCAGATATCCGTTTTTGTTTCGACATTACTCTACACAGCGACATTACTCTGTAAGAAATCTAAGGTATTTGAGATGGCATGTACTTTCAGAAGTGCAGCTTTTGTTTTTCAATTTTATTGTGTTTCAACAATTGTCAGCAGATTTCTGTAAATTGGGCGTGGGGGGAGGTTTTAATCAAAGGCACAGTTATTTTTGCAACAGCCACCAGTGCTCTTTGGCTGATTTTCTGGTACTAGCCTGCCAGTTCCTCCCATTGTTCTGGTCTGAGACCTTGAAGGCCACATCATTTAGAACCCTTTTCTACTAATTACTGAGCACCTGCAAAGTGCTGAGTGCCCTGAAGTGCTAACGCTGCCAGTGGGCATGGAGGTGCTTAGCTACTCATAGGATTGAGGTGCTGTCAATGTTGCCAATGGGGATTTCAGAGTGTTTATTCCGGGAAATTCTCACACTGTCTCAGTTCTTGAAGGTGACATGGGGGGAAGGGAGGGAGGGGAACATGACAACTAGACATGACAAATCTCAGAGAAGTTTTGAATGTAAAAACCCTCCCATGAAATGCAGATATTATTGGAATAACCTGAACAAATTGTGAAATTGCAGGACAAGTGCAGGACATTGTTATCACAGAGTTCTGAGCTCTCATTAAAAGCTCAGAACGCCGCCTGTTTTCTCCAGATTGCATCGTGAGAATCCTTGCAATGACTTGAAGCCAAACAAGAAAAAAGAGCATTATTATTGTTGCAATCTGAGAAATAGGTTTGATCTGAGTATATTCATGAGTCAAGCCTTCCGGGTTTACAAATTTAGCTTTGACACTAACTCCTTCTGTTGCTGTACAAAAATCTTTCTCTTAATTTTCTAACTCATTCCATTCATTGGTAAAATTGGGATCATAACGTGCACTAATTGCTCAGTATTGTGAGGTAGGGTTTAATATTTGAAAGCAATACTATATATCAGTATTCCACAGGTTGACTGTGCATTGTGTGAACAAATACTTCTCTTTGTTTTAAACTTGCTGCTTATTAATTTCATTAATAGTTCTTAATGAGAACTTCTTGTGTTATGAGAAGTAAATAACATTTTCTTATTCACTTTCTTCATACCAGTCATGATTTTATAGACCTTTATCATATCCCCCCTTAGTCATCTCTTTTCCAAGCTGAAAAGTCCAAATCTTATTAATCTCTCCTCATACGGAAGCTGTTTCATACCCCTAATCATTTTTGTTGTCCTTTTCTGAACCATTTCCAATTCCAATATTTCTTTTTTTGACATCTGCATGCAGTATTGAAGATGTAGGCATACCATGGATTTATATAGAGGCAATATGATATTTTCTGTCTTATTATTTATCCTTTCGTTAATGATTCCCAATATTCTGTTAGTTTTTTTAACTGCCACTGCACATTGAGAGGATATTTTCAGAGAACTATCCACAATGACTCCAAGATCTCTCTCTCTTGAGTGGTAACAGCTAATTTAATTTATGTATAATTGGGATTATGTTTTCCAGTGTGCATTACTTTGCATTTATCAACATTGAATTTCATCTGCCATTTTGTTGTCCAGTCACCCAATTTTGTGTGATTCCTCTGTAGCTCTTTGCAGTCTGCTTTGGACTTAACTATCTTGAGTAGTTTTGTATCATCTGCAATTTTGCCACCTCACTGTTTACCCTTTTTCCAGATCATTTACCCTTTGTTTCCTATCTTTTAACCAGTTACTGATCCATGAGAGAATCTTCCCTCTTATCCCATGACAGCTTACTTTGCTTAAGAGCCTTTGGTGAGGGACCTTGTCAAAGGCTTTCTGAAAATCTAAGTACACTATATATTGGATCCCCCCTGGTCCAAATGCTTGTTGACCCCTCAAAGAATCCTAGTAGATTGGTGAGGCATGATTTCCCTTTACAAAAAACATGTTGACTCTTCCCCAGTAAATTATGTTCATCTATGTGTCTGACAATTCTGTTCTTTACTATGGTTTCAACCGATTTGCCCGGTACTGAAGTCAGGCTTACTGGCCTTTAATTGCCGGAAACACTTCTGGCGCCCTTTTTAAAAATTGGCATCACATTAACGATCCTCCAGTCATTTGGTACAGACACTGATTTAAATGATAAGTTACAAACCACAGTTAGTAGGTCTGCAATTTCACATTTGAGTTCCTTGAGAACTCTTGGATTAATACCTTCTGATCATGTTGACTTATTACTATTTAATTTATCAATTTGTTCCAAAACCTCCTCTAATAACAACTCAATCTGGGACAGTTCTTCAGATTTATCACCTAAAAAGAATGGCTCATGTTGCTGAATGTCCCTCACATCCTCAACTGTGAAGACCAATGCAAAGAATTCATTTAGTTTCTCTGCAATGGCATTATCGTCCTTTTGTGCTCCTTCAGTATCTCGATCGTCTAGTGGCCCCACTGATAGTTTAGCAGGCTTTCTGCTTCTGATGTACTTAAAAAAAATTGCTATCACTTTTTGAGTCTTTGTCTAGCTGTTCTTCAGATTATTTTTTGGCCTTCCTAATTATATTTTTACACTTTACTTGCCAGAGTTTATGCTCCTTTCTATTTATCTCACTAGGATTTAACTTCCACTTTTTAAAGGAAGCCTTTTTGCCTCTCAGTTCTTCTTTTACTTTATTGTTTAGCCACGGTGGCACTTTTTTGGTTCTCTTACTATGTTTTTTTTTAATTTGGGGTATACATTTAAGTTGAGCCTCTCTTATGGTGGCTTTAAAAAGTTTCCATGCAGCTTGCAGGGATTTCACTTTTGCACTGTCTCTTTTAATTTCTGTTTAACTAACTTCATGTTTGTGTAGTTCCCTTTTCTGAAATTAAATGCTACTATGTTTGGCTGCTGTGGTGTTTTTCCACCATAGGGATGTTAAATTTAATTGTATTATGTTCACTATTGCCAAGCAGTCCAGCTATATTCACCTCTTGGACCAGACCCTGTGCTCCACTTAGGAACAAATCAAGAACTGCCTCTCCTCTTGTGGGTGTCAGGACTAGCTGCTCCAAGAAGCAGTCATTTAAGGTGTCAAGAAACTTTATCTCTGGATCCAGTCCTGAGGTGACCTGTACCCAGTCAACATGGTCATAGTTGAAATCCCACATTATTATTGAGTATTTTATTTTTATAGCCTCTCTGATAGTTTTGCAGAGCTCTATCTATGCTTCTCTCGGATCTTCCAAAGGCGGATTGGGCTGGGGCAGTAATTGGAAGGCAGTAGACTGGCCAAGAAAGCATAGGGGCAGCCAGAAGTGGCAATGCTGATTTATAGGTAGCTCTCTTTCTATTGAATCAGTACTTTGCCACATGCTCCAGCATGGGGATAATGCACATTGTACTGTTGAAGGTGGAAAAAGTGGTGGGGGGGAGGAATTTAATGTAAAACTAAGGTCCTGACGACCTGTGGTCATTAGACATCCTAGGTCCTTATAATCAAATTGTAATGAATCAGTGGAGGTTCCTCACAATAGTTAAGGCTCCATTTTAGTCACGAGTATTTTTAGTAAAAGTCATAGACAGGTCACGGGCAGTAAACAAAAATTCATGGCCCGTGACCTGTCCATGACTTTTACTAAAAATACCTGTGACTAAAACTTGGGTGGGGGGCCACGAGTGCTCTGTGGGGGATCAGTGCTGGAGGAGGTGGCCCGGAACCCTGCTGGTGCTGGGGGCGGGCTGTGACACAGGGCTTGGGCTCCCTGCTGGTGCTGGGGGAGGGGGACTGGGGCATGGCGTGCAGCTCGGGACCCCCACTGGTGCTGCAGGGGAGGGGTTGGTGGGGCTGGCAGCGGCTCCCTACCTGGCTCCACATCCCTGAAGCTCCTAGGTGGGAGAGGGGCACAAGTGCTGGCTGCCTCAGCTCCATTGACCAGGAACTGCAGCCAATGGGAGTTGCAGGAGTGGGGCCTGTGAGCGCGGGCACCAGGTGGAGCAGAATCCCCACCTGGTCCTTCCGCCACCTAGGACCTGCTGGGCTATGCCAGTGGGAGCTTCCCCCCCTGAGAGCTCCCCTACACCACCAACCCCCTGCCCCTAGCCCTGAGCCTCCTCCCACACACCCAGACTGCTGCTGCAGGCCCGGGGCTTCCCAGCACAAGCCACTGCGGAAGTCACGGAGGTCACGGAATGTCACGGAATCCATGACTTTTGTGACCTCCATGACAGACTCGCAGCCTTAACAATAATCAAAGAACTTACAACACTGGGCTTCACTGTTCACCAAAGCTCCTCCTAAAAGCAGTGAGGTGAAATGTAGGAAAAATCACCATGGTGAACTTTCAGCTCTGGCAATTAATTTATATTTTGAAGTCTATTTCCACAGCAAAAAGGCTGGAAATTTACCTTCATTTAAGGTAGAAGCTGAGATTAGCACTGACAATTAAGGGATTTCATATATGGGAGCAGCAAATGTTGGCTCTGTCCACAGCAGGAGCAGTGGAAACTCTCTAAAAGTGTGTGTGGGGGGGGGTATTGGTGTCACTAGGCATAGCTACCAGGTAACTCAGGGGAGTGGAAGTCCATAAGTGCCGATGAAATTCCCCTGCTTTGTTTCTAGGTGATCCACAGTAATTCCATCTTGTGAACTTTGACCTACCTCCATGCTGACTGCTTACATGCTGTAGCAGAAATGTAATGGTCAGCTTTTCTAGCAGACAGCTGCAGTTTCGTTCACACTAGCAAACCTTTTAGTGATAATGCGGGGGAAAAGGGAGTGGGAAAGATTGCGTGCGCATGAACCTACAACTTCGAAGCTAAGCATACGGATGGGAATCTTTCTAACTGTAACTGCTCGGGCAGGGAGGGGTAGTGGGGGAGAAACAGACAAAGCCTGCACAGAAACAGCTTGGAATATAAAAGGGAAAAACTTGCTTGTAGGTGCTGCGCTTGATTTGAGACATGCTGGTCTCCTAGTGCCTATTCAGAGCTCTTGAATAAACTTGGATTGCTTCTCCACCTCGGTGTGTTCATTAGTGCGAAGCACACCGGGCAATGAACCCCGCTGTTGCCCCCCTCGGGCCCTTTGGGCCAGCAACAGGGGGGCAGAGACAACCAAATCGTGTTCTCCTCCTCCCCCCCCCGCTCTCATGCCACCTTCCCCTCAAGGACCTGCTCCTGCGCCACCTCTCCCACACAATACCCCACCCCCTGCTCGCTCCTCTCCACCCTCCATTCGTTCGCCCTCAAGGCCAGTAAGAAGTGGGGGTCATGGCCCCTTGGTCCCCCAACCTGTTCCAGTGCCCCTGTTCCACAGTATGCGGAGCTGGGCCTTCTAGCCTTATTTCTTCTCTTAACATATTGTCAGCTATTCTTTTGCACTTCACTCTTAAGAGAAACCAAAATAAAATGGGCTTGACGCTTCACTGAGTACCACTTTGTGCAGTCATTTTCATCTGGGCAGAATGGGTATAAAACGCTACCATAACTCTGTTTTCAGTCACAGAGGTACAGCTAGTAGCCTTTTACGGTCACTTACCGCTCTAACTTCTTGTCCAAACCACACAACCAGAAATGAAAAATGTAAAGGATAGAAAACTTTAAGTCAATTTTGTTTCAGCTCTAGGTTTATTTTGTCATTTACTATGCTATATAGCACCACTGAGACATTTTCCTGAATATATTGATTTCCTCCAAAACATTTTATACATATGAAAAAGACAAGATAGGTAGCAATAGAACAATTCGGCCATACAAAAATTGGGTGTCTACCAGAACAGTTATTTTAGAAACAAAGTTTACAATCTAAATAGTCAAGTTCAGTTGGTAGAATGTTAGCACTTCCAGCTACTGCTTTTTAACACCTTTCTGTCCCCCTATTCCAGCTCTAGTCCCCTCTCAACTGCAAAAATAAATAAATAAAAGGCATTCTTTTACATGGACAGAGAAGATAGACCTTGATCCTGCAAGTCCTACCCTGAATATAGCAAGCTGTACACGGATGTTGTACTGTGGAATACCTTGCCACAATATTTCATTGCATCCAAGAGAGAACCAGGATTCAGAAAAGATTGGATATTCATGTGGATAATAAGACTATCTGGAGCTATATTAGTAAATACATTTTAATTAAAACTTTGTTTTATAGGAATATAAAGACTTATATTTTAAGTCACAATCCAGTTAAAAATGGCGAATAGATGGAAACATTTTCTGGGGTTGTTGCATAACAGTCTGCTGCTGGGCTTCTTTTGCCTGCTTTGGAAACAGCTGGTGTTGCCCACTGTCAGAGACAGGATACTGGACAAGATGGGCAGCCAGAATTGAGCCAATTGGGCAATTAGTATGTTTCCAACATTACTCATTACTGGATATTTTTGGCTTGACTTGACATGGATATTTTATGCATGTATTCAATAAAAACCTAGACATTTCTTTCTGGATCTAACCATTTGATCAAAATGTGTTGAAACAACAGGAATACTGAGCCTTCAGTAATATGGGTCAGATTCAGCCAGCCTTACTCAGGTTGAATAGTACCTTATTCTACTATTCTACAGGTAGCCCCACTGTAATCAATTGGACTACTATGAAGGATCAGGGCCTTACTTCACAGAACTTACATGTCCCTTTAACTTTGTTCATGTCAGTTGTTCCATTGAACTCAGCAGGATTACTTACATGTATAAAAGTAGGATCTGGGTCTTAGGTATGACTTAATGTGAGTAAAGGTGGTAGAATCTAGCTCTGTGATAGCAATCCCCGACTAAATACAAACCATTTCTCCTATAAAATGGTGTTCTAATGGAGTTTGTATCTCTCTCTGTATGTTATTGAATATATATGGGGAGGGGAGGATTCAGTGGAAGCATTCTGCAGTCATTCTTGCATTATGCTTTTGTAAAGCAGAAAAAAGTTCCCTCTAAACAATAACAAAAGTGAAATAATCAAGGCAGTCACAGTGGGGGCATCTGGTGATTGGGGGCATCTGGTGATTAACTCCAGAGTATCTCTGAGGTATTCATTTGGCATGGGACTGGTTCCTGGCTAAACTGAGGGGAAAGTAGTTTAAGTTCTTTTTTGTTTTGTAAAGTGAGCTTGTCACAATAAAGGAACAAGAGGTTTCAATTTAAAGGAATAAAATAACCCTTTGGAGAATCCATTTTTGTTTTTTTCACCTCTTCTGAAAAAAGCCCTCAGAATAATATAGAAAATCATCAATAATTATATAATAATGCACTACTTTGCTATTACTAGGTGCCTTTCATCCAAAGATCTTAAATAGCTTTTAAAATCTTAAACTCACCACAATCCTGGGAGTCAGGCACATATTATGGCTGGAGGAGAGTGAAAAATTCTGAGATATTTAACCCCCTCCCCAAATTAAGCTTTTCACATTTTAATATTAATTTTCAAAAAAATCCCAAAAGAATGACATTTGGTGGGTTTCTGCTCAAGTGAAGAATCCTTTTTCACTCCTAACTGTTCTGACCAGGAGAGCTGGTTGGAAAATGTGGACTCATTGAAGTGCAGTGTTTCACTGGATCTGTTGCAGGTTTGACAATACTTTTATCAAAATGCAGGTAGGTTTCCAAGGGTGTTCCTGCAGCAGAGAGCTTGCCAGCCTCAAGAGCCCCCAGCTACAGCTAGATCTCACTGCTAGGCTCCCCACTCGAGCTGGAGTTCTCAGGGCTTCCAGGCTCCCTGCTGAAGAGCTGGGACTGGAGCTCAGTGGCTTAGGGGGCTTCCTAAGTTCACAGCCTTTTAAACTTAACAGGTACACCACAACTTGGAAAGAACCGAAATAACCGGTCAGGACAGAAATAACAAATGTGATACCTAACCACAAAAGGGCCATGGTAACAAACTGACGTATATGATAATAAATTGAGATCATTGATATACTAACCTATAGGAAAAAAAGCACCCCAACATTAGTAAGGGGAGGGAATACAAATAAGGAAAAGGGGGAAAATCCCCTACTGAATATGCATCCAACACAACGGCGTTAGCATCACATATTGTAAATGTGGCATCCCAGCTTAGGGGCAGTGGGAGAGAGAGATCTAGTCCTTGGGAGATGCCAGAATGATGGCCACCGGTGATGATAGGGAAGGTGGTGGTGATGAGGAAGATGATGGCTAACATTTCAGGATAAATGTTTTACAGGAGATGGTGTGAGTATATGGACGTGCAGATGTACATTCTCTAGTATCTCTATCTACCTACTGCGTTGGGATGTTTGTGACTGTGCTAAACGTATTAATAAACTATATTTGTAAATATAAAAGAGTTACTATAGTGTGAGTGTTGTAACTATGCACATCGGGGTTCCCAAATATATAATAATTTAAATAATACTGGGTCTCATCTTGGGACAAGAAGCTGTCAAACCTCAAAGTGATAATTGGGGATTCTTAAGTAATCAATATAATTAATACATAATCTAAGATCAGGCAACAGCCCCCACCCTTGTGAGGGAGGGAGTGGAGGAGAGGTGGGACATGAGGAGCAGTGAGCAGGGGGCCTTGCGGTGGGGGTAGAGCGAAGGAGGAAAGCGGCGAACAGTGGTGAGGGGAGTCAGGAGAGGAGGGGGTCAGGGCCTGAGGAGGAGCAGGGGCTGAGGTGGAGCAGTGGTGAAGTGCAGGCAGGGCCGCGGGCAGAAGAGGCAGCCAGAAAGCTAGCCTCCTTCAGGGGAAGCTTCACCCACTGCCCAGGCTAAAGCATCTTTCAATGTCTCGCTTTTCCATAGAACAGACAATGCTGATTCAACTGAAAAGGGGAATATTTCATAAAATCCAATATACTTGAAAGCTCTGCTGTGGAAAGCTTGCTAGTCATATGGTACTCTGCTTCCATGTGAGAGTAACAGGTGGGAGGGAGTATTGAAATGGAGAGCAAAAGCAGCCAGTGTGGTTAACTGCTATCAAAAGGACAAAACACTCATCATATTGAATGCAGCTAAAAAATTAAAAAAACACCTACCTACTAATATTTTTCAGATTGGGAGAAACTGTTGTAGTTGCCACTGTGCAGTGGCAAATGGGAAGAAAAGTGGTCTTTGTGAATGCAAATGGAGAAGAGGTGTCAGCAAAATGATATCCTCACCAGTATGCGGCCCATACTGTAAGGAAGTTTGGCAATACTGGATCTGACAAGCAAGTGGAGCTGGGTAGAAATGGTCAGTTATAGGGAGAGCAGCCAGGTGCTCACTATGGGGAATATTCTTCCCAGGAGCTTGGAGTAGGCAGGTCTGGACACGTCAAAGGCATAATGGAAAATGAGCCTAGCCTAGCCATGTTCTATCAGATGCCGTTAATGAAGATAAGTTCTTGCTTCCAGATCCATCCACCTCAAAACTGTCAGCCATCTCTGGCTCCTGAGAAAAGAGCACACATTGGCATTTCATAAATATTTCATGGAGGGAAAAAATGTATTTCTGGGTCACGAACTGTTTTCATACTAAAGCCCTAACTGTGCAGTGAGCTCTGCACAGATGCTGTACCAGGCTCCCCCTCTGCAGACTCACAGCTTGTTGCCAGAGTAGGCTGGACATGGTGGTGCCATTTCTGTGAAAATGTGCTTGGTGGTTTCAAATAATTCTGCTTATTTTACCAATTTTAAAGAGGCATAGAACAGTCCTTAGATTACACGGCTCTACAGCCAAAATGATTTTGAAATAAATGTAGTCAAACTTTACTAATTCTGGGTCACTGAGAACGAAAATGATGCTTAAAAGTGTTGATTGGCTCTAGTTTTCAAGATATACGACCCTTGACTTGGGAATGGCAGAGGATAAGTTAGTTATAAAGGGAAGGGATCTCAATTTAAACCAGAAATGACTAAAATACATCTTTGACTGGATCTATGAATAAATCTATGACTGGGTTTGGACAGTACTCGCTTTTTAGGCAAAACAATGAATGATGCAATCTGAAGCTGGTATTGCGTCATACATGATATGAATTGCATCGTGTTATTCCTAGAAGTCATGGATGATGCAATCATAACGAAGCTTACATCATTCTGCTGAACAAATTGCCCTATATCAGCTCTAGAAATCACACAGTCGTGCTCTCTTATTTGTCAGTGTTTGATTTTGCAAAGGGACACATTTCTGTTTAGCCAAAGTGAGCAGAGATGCCTCGTACTTGTGTGAACAGTGCAGATAACTTCTGCTATGTTTGTGGTGAAGTGACTTTTGCATCCCAAAAGCGCAGTATAACCACTATGGTTAAGAAAGCCTATCACCTTTACTTTGGCTGCAAAATTGGAGATCAGGACGAGAGGTGGGCCCCACACATATGCTGCAACACTTGTGCAACAAATCTTCATCAGTGGTTAAACAAGAAAAGGAAATCTATGCCTTTTGCAGTGCAACAGATCATACCAGCAATTGTTACTTCTGCATGGTGCCTCCAGTTGGAAAAGGTGTGTCAAAGAAGAAAAAGTGGACTGTGCATTATCCAAACATTCCATCAGCTATACGCCCAGTACCCCACGGAGAAGGACTGCCGGTTCCTGATGCACCAGAATCATTCTCACTTGAGTCAGACGAGGAAGAGGATGAAACTTCTGGTCCTGAACCATCAATGTCACAGGACCCACATTTTCTCCCATCCTCCTCCTCTGAACCACACCTTATAACACAAGGTGAACTGAATGACCTTGTCAGGGATTTGGAACTACCCAAGAATAAGGCAGAGCTGTTGGGCTCCAGACTACAGCAGTGGAATCTCCTGGCAGGTGATGTTAGGGTTTCCATGTTCCATGACCATCAAAAGGATCTTGTCCCATTCTTCTTCATGGAAGGTGATCTTGTAGCCTGCAACAACATCAATAGTGTGATGGCAGCCCTCAACATCGTTCACGATCCAGATGAGTGGAGACTGTTCATTGATTCATCGAAGAGGAGTCTTAAAGCTGTTTTACTGCATAATGGCAATATTTTGCCATCAATTCCAGTTGGTCATGCAGTCCATATGAAGGAAACCTATGACAACACGAAACAACTTTTGAGGTGCATAAACTATGACCATCAGTGGCAGCTTTGTGGCGATTTGAAGGTTGTTGCTCTCTTGCTTGGTCTGCAGACTGAATACACAAAGTACTGCTGTTTTCTCTGCGAATGGGATAGTCGTGCAAGAGGTTCCCACTACATCAAGAAAGATTGGCCACTCCGACAGTCATTGGAGCCTGGGAGGACAAGTATTCAGCATCCACCACTTGTTGAATCAAGGAAGATTTTGTTACCACCCTTACACATCAAGCTGGGTCTGATGAAGAACTTTGTCAAGGCCATTGACAAAACGCAAGCAGCTTTCAAGTACCTCCGTGGAAAATTTCCAAGGTTAAGTGAAGCTAAGATAAAGGAAGGTGTCTTTGTTGGTCCTCAGATTCGTGAACTTCTTTGAGATGATGCATTTGACCATGCACTGCGTGGCAAGGAAAAACATGGAAAGCCTTCCAGTTAGTGGCAATAAATTTTCTCAGAAACAACAAGGCAGGCAACTACAGGTTGTTGGTGGAAAACCTCCTCAAGGCATACAAAAGCCTTGGTTGCAACATTTCACTAAAGATACAATTTTGGCACTCTCATCTAGATTTTTTTCCACCGAACTGCGGAGCAGTGAGCGACGAGAACGGCGAGCGATTTCACCAAGACATTGCAACAATGGAGAAACGCTATCAGGGCAAATGGAGCCCATCAATGCTTGCAGACTATTGCTGGATAGTGACAAGAGATGCTCCATTTAATGAATACAAGAGACAAGCCAAGAAACGCTGAGTAGACACTGAATAGGACTAAACTATGTACATAATAGTTTTTTGCCTTTTGTTTCATAATAAATTTTATTTATATAACCCTTTTGCTGATTTTTAAAGTGTTACATAAACAGGACAGGTGAAATATTATCATGTAAAGCAACCATAAACACATGAAGAGACCTAGGTTTACAATTTATGATTAAAACTCTACTATCTACACAATATACATAGACATAAAATGTAAAAACTTAAATATCTTAGAAACAGTAGCCAATCAGTTGTTTTAATTGTCATATTTGAATTCAGCACATCAAAATACATAATAAATAGCACATTTTATCTCTGAAGCAGACGACTTCTCAAAAATTGTAGACCAGTGTTATAAGGGCCACACCTTTAGCTGCTGTAAATCAACATGGCTCCAGTGGCTTCAATGGAGATATGTGGATTTATACCAGCTGAGGATCTGACCTTCAGTGATGCTGTGTGGACAGCCATTCAGAAACAACAATATACGCAATTTCCCAAGGCCATGCCAGATCCAATCCTGAAGACCTCAGTCATGGGAAAACTAAAATCAATTGGGAATTCTTCCTGAATGAGGGCTTCTGGTTAAGGTCCACAGTGAGTCACACTGAACTGAATAGTCCAATCAGTACCAGATTATGAACGTTTTAAAGGGAAAAAAAATCTGCCATGGTTAAAGTATTAAAAAGTGGAGGAATGTGCAGAAATCTGTTGGCACTAGAGGCAGGGCCGGCTCCAGGCACCAGGGAAGGAAGCAGGTGCTTGGTGGGGGGCAATGGAAAGGGGCGGCACGTCTGGGTCTTTGATGGCAATTCAGCTGCGGGTCCTTCAGTCCGAAGGAGCGAAGGACCCACTGCCGAATTGCTGCCAAAGAATAAAGCAGCGCGGTAGAGCTGCCGCTGAAGTGCCGCCGATCGCGGTTTTAGCTTTTCGTTTTTTTTTTTTTTTCGCTTTGCCGCTTGGGTCAGCAAAAAAGCTGGAGCCGGCCCTGACTAGAGGAAACAAGTTGGGCCCTATTGGACAGAAATTAAGACTACAAACACTACAGCATTTAGGATATTGAATATATAAAACAGAGCCTGGGTGGATTTTGCGTAGTCAATTCCCTGGAACCAGAAAATAATTATTGAACTACAGTGGGTTGTTTTCTCACTTAAACATCCTATACTATGTGTAGGAAGCTTAATCACATTGTTTAACTTTGTTTCTTGAGGCACAAAGTTTTCATTGACATGCAAATCGAGAGAGACTGTGGAGGAATCATCCTGAAGGTGGTAATTAGAAGTTTAACTGCTTGTTTTTAATGTATGAGGCTTATAAGATATGTTTTTTCCCTATAGAGAACTGTTTCCTAAGGGCTACCATATGACCAAGAGTTATGCAGCAGATGCTCTAAAATAGGATACAGCAACCTTTTTAGCCTGAAGAGACCCATGATAGTTGTGTCAGCTAAGCCCTATTGGATTTCTGTATGTAAGCAGTTGGATACAGGAAATTGTTGTCTGCTAAGTGGTCCACTAGGCTTTTATTTAGGTGTGACTGTACTCAGCCGGGCTGTACTCTTTGAAACTGGAACAATATATAATTCCTGGTTCAGATAGGACAGCACAAGGGTGATATGATCCTTTTACAATTTGAAGGAAACAATGAGAATGCAATGTATAGATTGGAACGGAACTTTTCCCCATCTGTATAAACAAAAGAAAATGTAAGGCAAATGTGATATGCAAATCATGCATACAAAGGTTTAAGAACCATATGGTTCTTTTTACCTCCCCCCCTTACCCCCCTCCACACAATTTAGAGCAACTCAATTTTCAGCCTTAAAAATAATAAAATTACACCCAATGAAACCAAATTTCTCATTTTAACTTTGAAGCTTAATTTGGGTGATGGGGGATGATTTGAAAAACTTAGAACAAATTCAGGGGTATCAATACTAAAACAGCGGACAAGCCTAATCTACTAAAATAGGGAAATCACCAGTTCCAGGAATTAAAAGGATATAACTCATAAGATGAATATGGGTATGAAGATGCAGCTAAACCATTGTCATGTTACTCTTGGTGTGATTAACATCTGTACTAAGCCTCTGGGTGTGCTTTAAGAGATTTCCAAAAACCTGAGCAGACTTGGGCTCAGATGGCTGCTCATGCAGTTAGTGAAATACATGGTACCTTCTCTCCAGCCAGTCTATTTCCTAATTTCTTCCTAAACACTATACAGGAATAGTACTATAACTGGTACAGAACTTCAGCATAAGGGGGTCCCAATCTCATTGACTTCAATGGGAGTTTTACCTGAGTAGGACAATCGATATCAGCATATATTATGTTATGGTCAATTCCACAATTCAGATGCATGATTTTAATTTTTATAAGGACCAAACCCTGAGATCTTTATTCAGTCCATGCTCAGGGGAAGGGGAGGGGGGAATAACCTCCCTCTGGAGTTTGCCTCAGATTTTAATAAGAGCAGACTGTGCGTTAAGACACAGACTACAGACTAAGGGGTAGTGCAGCTATCTGCTGCCCAAAGAGCACACTAGCAAAGAAATCATGACTTTCTTCTTCTAGGGGGGGAAGTAATCTGCTACAGCCTTTTTCCCAGGGACATACTGCTTCCCTGCTGGGCAAGTGTCGTGCGGTAGGCTGGCAGAGCCTTGCGTCCCCACCCACACTAACGCCTTCCTGCTCAAAGATGAGGGAGAGAAATACTAGCAAATAGCTCCTGGTTACTCCTCATGTCTGGACCAAAGGGACAATGGGGTAGGAAATTTTACTACCATTTATATCTCTGTATGGCCATTTTAGGCCCAATGAACCATTGGCTCAGGGGAACTTTGATGGCCATTTTAGAGCCAGCCATGATCTTTCCCTAAATTAGGGTCTCAGGATTTCTCCAGAAGAATATTATTTTTAACGTATTTTTTCTGTGTGTGGGGGGGGGGATTCTTTTTCTTCAACTAAAAGATATCTCCTTGTAATGCCAGATCTATATTTTTTAAACATATATATATATATATATATATATCAGCCACATGGATCGTTGCTGTTTCCTTCTTAGAAACAGCAAGATCAATGAGATCTCAGATTAAATTTGAATTAAAAAGATGAGTGGATCAGTAATTCACGTTGCAAAGCCAACTTCACATCTAGAGCAGTGTCAAAAGAAAAGCTGAGTTTGTCTATCACAGGATCTTGAAAGTGAATGAAGAAGCACCGAATAGACTATTCCTCAATACACTATGCACTTTTGGCTGCAGCTTCCTGGCGAGTAATGCTGTGGCCTGAAGAGGGGAATATCATCACAGACTCAGTTATGCCATTTCGGCTTGGCCCCCAGGTGTGGGGTCGAGCAACACAGCTCCAAGGGGAGTACTCAGAGGCCAGGTCCCAGACATGCAGAGGGAATGTGCCTGCTGCTATTTCTCTTTGTGACATCCATCTTATTCCCCTCCCCTGCCAGTGCCTGGATGACCTGTGCTACTCTCTACCTCATAGGGAAACAGGGCCTCCGACCCACAGTCCTCTTCCCTGAGGGACTGGAATTTCATGGGCCATACATGAGGTAGGCAGGAGGAGGCTCCTTACACCTTCCCCACCAATCACCTTCTATCACTGCATTCCCATGACATGGCCTTGAGTGAGATTGTTTGTAATTGAGATAGGATTGCCAGGCATCCGGTTTTCGACCAGAATTCCCAGTCGAAAAGGTACCCTGGTGGCTCTGGTTGGCAATGCCAACAAGGATGTTGAAAGGCTGGTCGGTAGTACAGTAGGGGCCTGGGGCTAAGACAGGCTCCCTGCCTGCCCTGGCTCTGTGTGGCTCCCAGAAGCGGTCGCTCACTCCTTGCAGTCCCTAGACGACCAATGGAGGCTGTGGGGTCAGCACCTGCGGGTGTGAGGGCAGCACGTGGAGCCTCCTTGGCCGCTCATGTGTCTAGGGGCTGCAGAGACCTGGCAGCCTTCCTGGGAGCTGTGGTAAGCGTCATCAGGACCCTGTATCCCCTCCTGCACCCCAACCCACTGCCCCAGCCACCTCCTGTACCCCAAACCCCTCATCCTCACCCCCACCTCAGAGCCCACACCCCCAGCCAGAGCCTGCACCCCCTCCCACACTCTAAACCTCTCAGCCCCGGTCCCACCCCAAATCCTGCACCCCAGCCAGAGTTCTCACCCCCCACATACCCCCAAGCCCCATCCCCAGCCTGGACACCTCTCCCACACCCTGAACCCCTCATTTCTGGCCCCACCTGGAGCCTGCACCCCCAGCCCAGAACCCAGACCCCTCCCGCACCCCACCCCCTGCCCCACCCCAGAGCCCACACCCCTAGCTGGAGACCTCACCCACTTCTGCACCCCAACCTCCTGCCCAGCCCAGTGAAAGTGAGTGAGGGTGGGATGCAGTGAGCAGGGGTGGGGCCTTGGAGAAGAGTCAGGGCAGGGGTGTTCAGTTTTGTGTGATTAGAAAGTTGGCAACCCTAAATTGAGAGCTAAACTGCAGTCATTTGCACTTAGGTGCAGATTATACCACTCTGACATTGAGTAACATCTTACTGCATGGGTAGTATCATTAATGCTAGCTGCTTCCAATAAGCTAGACTGTGCCCTTCCATGCATAGCCATACAGTGCATAAATTGCCTTACACCTGTATGTGGCCTAGCTGCAGCTTGTGCCAGATGTGGAAGGGTAGCGAGGTTCTGCATGTTGTCTGCTTTCCCCCACCCAGCTCCAGGTGGGTTGGGAATAGGTGGAGCCTTGATTCCACACCCCGCTCTCTCTCCTCAACATGCCAGCCCACAAACTTGAGCTAACACAGAGCAGGAAGTAATTTGCTGCTTATATGGACCAGCAGCCAATTCTGCTCCCTTGAAGCAAGAGGAAAGCAGAGGTGAATTGTGCCTCTCTGAAGCATGACTTTCTACCTGTACTGCTTCTGGGATAACACATCAGTGCATTGGCCTTCACACAAGGCTTGTGGAAAAGCCACAATCTAGTCTGTACTCACAAGCTAGTTTTCAACTAACACTATCTTACTGGGGTTTTTTTTCTACAAGTACACAGGAGCCCTCTTACAACTCCTTTGCACCGTACAAGTTCCACCTTCTCCATCCCTTTTCACCAGAAAATATTCACAGATTCTGGCAGGGGCGGCTTTATGTTTTTTGCCGCCCCAATCATGGCAGTCAGGTGGCCTTCGGCAGCGTTTCTGCGGGTGATCTGCTGATCCCACAGCTTCGGCATACCTGCCACCGAATTGACGCCGAAACCACGGGACCGGCGGACCTCCCGAAGACACTCTGCCGAAGGCCTCCTGACTGCTGCCCTCACAGCAACCGGCAGGCCACCCCCTGCAGCTTCCCGCCCCACGCATGCGCTTGCTGCGTTGGTGTCTGGAGCTGCCCCTGGATGCTGGAACTTTTTCCACAGCCCCTGCTTACGTCACAAAGTACACAGGAGTCCTCCCTAACCCTCTTCACATCTTAAAAAGGTACGGGAGATTTTCTTACAGCATTAGGTGTCCATAGTATTTTGCAACATCTTTCATAATGCTTTAAAATATCCCAAATGTGGGGAGGCACCTAGAAATCCAATCCTACAATCCGCGTTCATCAATATGTTATTTTCAAAGATATAACATGGCCAAATCAGCACCAGTTTTTCTCTTACAATCAAAGGCACTTCTCCTTAGTAACGTCTGTTTCCCTGCTGTATTTCAACTCTCAATTCCCAGCTATTTTGGCAGGAAAGATTTTTTTTTAAGTGTGTTTTTATATATATAGATAGATAGATAGTATAGGGGAAGAAGTGTTTTATCCCCACACTCCTCAGACTCAAAAATGGTTAAACAGTTTTCACTCAAAGCTTAAGAAAACAAAGTAACAACAACTTCTGGGTAAAAGCCAAGTATAGAAAATTTCAAGCAAAATGGTTAAAGTTTTGAGCTACTTAAAAGATAAGGTAAGAGCAGCAACTGCCAATCTTGCTATAATATAGAGATGGGATTGAATGAAAATTCCCATATCTGAACACTCCTGAATCTAGGAGCTGGTAGTTTAGAATTCTAATCTGATGTGGGATCAGAATTTCTTGGCTAACATCTTTTTTTAATTGTCAGTAATAATAGCACCATTCAGAACTCCACAAATTTTGTGGGGTTGGGTTCAAAATTCAGAGGCTCAGACCCATTTATGCTATGTATCATGTGGAAAATACAGAGTGCAGCATATAAAAATGACAACATGTATAATATAGAGTTTTGATTCTCAAAATCTGGCAACTGGTAGTCTGTGGAACGTTCACTGGTGATCCAAACAGAGCTGGTTGTTCTGTTTTGCTTGTTTCTAATTGATAAATTGCATAACGGAGGCTAAAAATACATGAAATAATTTCCTTATATTGCTTTTCCAGGTAAGCAATTAATGAAATTGCCATAGTAATGTTGTTATCAGATCACAAATGGGAGGAGACATGGTTTATACAGCTGAAAATGAAGAGATGAGAAGAGTCTATGAGACATTCTCTTTATTAAGTTGTGGTCCACGCTATGGAAAAATTTGAGGATCCAGAATATAGAGAAGCTTGTTCACTAAGGGTCTTGATTATTGGTTGGACTTCTGCCCAGCATTCCTTTAATAAGCCCCAAAATTTTCACCTTAATTTTTCATGCCCAGAATTTCAAGCATAAATCTCTGCCACGTACTCAGATGTTCCCCTAATTAGTGACTCCCAAATCTGTTGTCTAAGTGACAGCATTTTTTTCTACAAATTAACTGAGAGCAGAAAGTCTGATGCCCTGATTCTGTTCTCCCCAGGTTTTTACAATGATTTACACCACCCTAACACTGTAGCAGATTTGGGGCCACAATATCCAATAAGGAAAGATAAAGAACAAGGTGCAGGAGACAATGGACTTAGGACTTCTCAAGATCATGTTTGATTCTCTAACCAAGTGGACATTTATTTATTCAAACAGTCCCTGTTCTTTATTAAAATACATTGCCAGGTTCTAGAGGCACAAAGAGAATTGCCGATGGAGTGACACAGTGATGTTTGACAGATGACATCTGTAAAGAGTTGAACTCTTCCTTCGCCTTTATCAATCACCAGTACACAAATTGGAAAAGTGGAAATAGCAAGATTGGGTCAGATGAGTGCATATTTAAACATTTCAAAGGTTGGAGGGTCAGGAGCAGCGATCTGCCTCTTGTGTTCCATTAATTCAGAGACAGCTGTCATTTATCTTTTGATGGAAGTTAGAGGTTGAAATGCTTGACACAACATATTAAACCTAATATGGGAAGATAAGAACAATGTGGGCTCAGTTCCGAAAAAGTGAGTAACTATGCAAAGAGGTTTTATAATTCCCCTATTGATGTTTAACACAGAACTTTGGCCACATTTCAGCAAATACAAATTGGCCAGTTATAGCTTCTTTAAAAAAAAAAAAAAAAAAGGCAAGGTTTTGTATAGGGAATTAACCATGCATTTTCTGTTTGAGTGAATGGGTGTTGTATGGTTAAAGCCTCTAGGACTTTTTAAATGTTGAAGAGCAGTGAGCAGTATAAAAGTGAGATTTTGAAATGCATGTAGGTAGGCAAAAGGTCAAATAAAAGGCTAGGGAAGCATTTCATTTTGCCCATGGAAGACTGGATTGTGTGGACACCAGTGAGACCTGCCTGATTCTTCCTCTCATTCAATACCAAATTCCATTAAAAAAAAGTAATGCGTATTCAATAACTTCTTAGAAGCCTGTCAGATAAAAGTGTCTTCTCTAAAGTTCTACATCTTTAAAAAGAAAATGAATAACTGAAAATCAGACTTAAAGGATAAAAGTTTTCAAAATATGAATGGGAAACAAAGGAGAAAATGTGTCAACAAAGCATACTTTTGTTTTATATGTATTTGTTGAGGGAAAGATTTTCAAAATGTTCTAAGGGATTTAGGAGCCAATGGGACTTGAGATGGGTGAAGCCTTGTTATGTGTTGAATTAACCCCCATTCAGACTGATAGGTGTGAACTCACCTTTCAGTTAACATAAATATAAGCATAAACCCTCACATAAGACAAAAAGTGTGCATGAAACCACCCAGGAGTTTTTAACTGAGTATTGTTTTGGGTAGGTGTATGTGTGGGAGGTGAAGAGCGAACACACAGGAACTGAAAACATACAAGAACAGAGAGAGATACACAGGCAAAAAACATGAAAGCCAAGCAGCAGCTTGTGAACACAGTGTGACCCGGGAAAAAAATAGAGAGAAAGCTTTTGGGACTTTTGGCTAAAGAGGCCTGGGACTGTAAACTAAGGGCTGGTCCACACTAACCCCCCACTTCGAACTAAGATACGCAACTTCAGCTACGTGAATAATGTACCTGAAGTTGAAGTATCTTATTTCGAACTACAAGGTACTTACCGCAGGTCCACACGCAGCAGGCAGGCTCCCCCGTCGACTCCGTGTACTTCTCTCGCGGAGCAGGAGTACGGGTGTCGACGGCGAGCACTTCCGGGATCGATTTATCGCGTCTAGACAAGACGCAATAAATCGATCCCAGAAGATCAATTGCTTGCTGCCGAACTCGGAGGTAAGTATAGATGTACCCTAAGAAACTGTTCCTTTTCTTCTTGGTTCCTTCTGCATTTGGAGAGCCAGGATTTTGTATCAAAGAAAATACCAGACTGTATCAATTCCTACTTCCAACTGGACCATCCACAGGGCCCTGAAAAGAAGCAAGAGTGTGTATTTAGTTAGGGGGAAGATTTTCAAAGGTGCCTAAGGGGTTTAGGAACCAATAGGACATCTGCTTCTAAATCCCTAAACCTCCCCTTTAATTGTGTGAATTTAGGGTCAAATTTTCAAAAGCACTCAGTACTGCTGGAGGCGCCACCTTTCTGAAAATCTGACCATTAGTGACAGGGTGTTGGCTTGATAGGGCATTTCAGTTTCTGCAGCTATTATATATAGACACACACACACAACAATTACAACACAAAGAGTGGCAGTTCAAGCCTCCCCCAACTATGTGTAGTGCAATCTGAGAGCACTATCTCGGGGGATGAGAGAGTGGTTCAACTTCCATAAAAACAACAAGGAGTCCGGTGGCACCTTAAAGACTAACAGATTTGTTGGGGCATAAGCTTTCATGGGTAAAAAAAAAAACCATGAAAGCTTATATCCAAATAAATCTGTTAGTCTTTAAGGTGCCACTGGACTCCTCCTTGTTTTTTTTGGATACAGACTGACATAGCTAACCCCGATACTCAACTTCCATATTCATTCTGGAGCAGCGTCAATTAGGACCCATCTCTAAAAATAAATGTGTCCTTTTATCCAAACACCAAGGAGAGACAAGAATCGGTTAGGGGGTTCTAATATGAATTAATGGGATGAAACAGAGAAAAGGGGACATTAACAGTGTGGTCTAGATGTTAGACTGCAGAATAGTCTTGCAGGGGTGGTGGAAGACCTATCATGAGAGTCTTATAAAGTTCCCAATCCTGCATTGTGAGTTGTGCAGACAGACAGACTGAGTTCAGTTTAAGCAACCATCACTGGCATCAAGAGGGCAACAGGATGACCAGAAACACTGACATTTTCAAAAGGTCAGTCATGCAATTGCTCATAAAAAAAATTTACACAGACAGGTACAACAACGACTTGCTAAAGTGCATGTGCAAATGACTAGAGTTAAATGCATAAGACCTGTTTCCTCTCTCTGTTACATCATTTTTCCCCAGTGAAGCAAACTGAGCTACACTAGCATAAAACTGGTGTGACAGAGTGGTGACTCAAGACCATATGCAAATAACCAATTTACAGTATTGTGGTAAATGTACATTAAATTGTGCATACCAGTGTGCATACATTTTTACATGCGCATTTGTGAATGTGACTTTTTGAATAAAGCTCTATAAGTCTTTTCCATTTTTAGTTCTATGTTCTATTATTCTATGACAAAATGGAAAAGAACCTATTTTCTGCAAAGCCAGAATATAGACAGATGAAAAGCATGGTGGGTTTAGTGTATGAGGCCTCCACTCCTCCAAATGGCTGCTAAATTGGAATAGTCCTGTTGAGAAAAGAAAGAGGACATCAGTCTTCATTGCTTTCAACGCAATGCTTTTCATAAGCACCTTTCTTATGGTTAGTAAATAAAATAAGAAAATCGTTTTAACTAGGTTCTGTTTTTATTACTAGCCCCACAGACTGAATGAAGAAGAGCTGACATTTGCCCCCATCAGAGTAAGAGAAACTGGCGGTATGCATGCCTGTGTTACAAAAGTGAACATAAATATCTCTCTGAAACCACTACACTTCTAAACCATAAAAAAGACAGAGAGCAAGAGCCTTTTCATGCCAATACAAAATCTAAGGGTTTTTATCACTTTATGTATAAACCTTTGTCTGAAAAGAAAGATATATATCCCTTCTATTTGCGGAAGGGTGTCAGCTGTTCATATGTAAGATTTTTTCCAGTGTATGCAGCGTAGATTATTAGAGACAAGAAAAAAAAGTCATGATATTGAAAAAGCTGAAACCAGTGTTTTGGGCACACATGATAATACAAAGCTCCAGGTCTTTTGGATAAAAGGCTGTCATGATCATTTAATGTCAGATTTCAGCTCAGCTGACTCACATTCTTCACATGATGTTAGAATTGTGACAGCTAGCTCTTCAAAACTTATTTTGAAAAGAGTAGGGAATAATCTTAGACATGGTGTAAGCAGTTACAACTCCACTGGTTTCACTGGAGTTTTACTCACTCACACCAGGTCTGGATTTGGCCCATTGCTTTGTAAGTTACATCAGATTACCTTCAAGATAATGAAACAAATTTTATTTTTCTATTCTATTTGAATCACACTGCTGAAAGGAACAAATGTTAACACTAAATAAAAATCTGCACATAAAGGGTCAATTTATAATCATACTTTCTCTTCAGCTGCACTGAAGTAATATTTTACACATTTTTATATATATAAAACGTCTGCATGATACCAAAGCATTTCACAAACTATGTATACAAAGCTGCCACTGAAATGATGTTGGCATTTAAAGAATGTAATGTCTTCAACAGGAAGAGCTCCCCCAGTTCAGGGGTTTGTGAGAGAGAATAGATTATCACCAGAGGAGGCATTTAGACCATATTTAGGTTTAATTCAGGATGATTTAAAAAAATATTGAGTATAGAGATGGCTCAAGCTATTCCCAACAAATAACTAATTCTCTAGTATCCAATGAATAAAACTTAGCTGTGTCCATTGTTGCCAGCTCTTTTAGTTTTATCATGAGTATCACAATATTTTCTGTGCAGCTCCTGGCACCAAATAATTATGTGAGAATCTCAACTTTTATTTAAAAAAGAAGGGAAAAAAATGTTTCTAGGTTTTATGGTTGCAGAGAGAAGCTTGAAAATGAGACCAAAGGCTCAAAGCTCAAAAAGGAAATAAAAGAATACAAAATGTATTTTTAATCTTATGGTCTTTTAAGCCAACTTCATGATTTTTTTTGAGGATTGGCTTATGATTTCTGAGTGGCAATACTCTGTGCCTTTAGAGCAATGTTGCAGTGCTACACCAACCCTGATGCTTCCAGGGGGGATATGTGGATTGGACAGTCCTTCCCTACTTTGAAAGACCAATCAGATCCATAAGTCGGTCAGGGGGAGGGTGTGTGGGCAGAGGAGAGGGGGCAGGGCTCCACCTCCTCCCTGCCTGCTTTGAGTTATCTTGAACTGGAGAGGTTGCATGAAGCAGTTCCTGTACCACAATATCTGTAATTTGCATGCTGCTGCTCAGAGACACAAGAGGGCAGGGGGTGGGGGGAGTGCTCCATGCACCCTATCACATCTTGCATACCAGGGAAGCAGCAAGGCATAATCTGGCTTTATATAATTAGTCAATGAGACTAATTAATACTAGAGTGATCACTGTTATTAGTGGGAGTAACTATAATTACATACAGCAACAATCATAGCTTTCATCAACTGCACCATGGTGATAACTGCCAGCAGACTGCCTTCCTCCATGTTAGCTTGGCTGGTGGGTTCAAATTATCAAGGGTCTCTTTGGTATCATGGAGATGTGTAAAAAAGAACCAATTATGTGTAGGAGGTAAGCAGTTTTCCCTCTCCATTTCTTTTCTCAAGAGGATGCTGATGTTTTGCAAGGTGTAACACCATTTGGGGAGTTCCAGTTGGTGGAGAGAAGCAATCACTGCTATTGGGGGAGGGAATAGAATTTTCCCTCCCAAGAACAGCACAGGTTCAAAGCACCAGGGAACAATCCAGGTTGGGGTAACTTGCAGGGATGTGGGGGGTGTCCTCCAGAGCAATGATAGGGGAAGTACTAGTTGTGGAGGGGAAAGGAACAATGCATTGTACAAGCAGGATCCTAGCACTGAGAGCTAAGTTCATGAAGATCCTTGGAACATGGACGTAAGCACCATTATTTATTTTCCTAGTTTAAGCATGTAGAATGGGTTGCCCATTGTGATACCTTCGCACAGGTTGCAGTTCAGAATTCACTTTCAATGCAGTGGATCTGCACATTGGGCATGCTACTTTCTGAAAAATGCATCTACAAAGTTATCCCAATGCAGAGAGCTGCCTAATTGACTTATTGCATTCTAATAGTGTAAATATGTAAACATTACTCACTGGACGGCTTATTGATCCTCGCTACCAAACATGACATCATTATTAATAAAAATGTAATGGGGTCTTATAAAATGCAAAATAATAAGATATTAACCTAAGTAACGCCAACAAATTGCAAAGCTTATCATAAAACTGAAAAGCACTAATCAAACACTGTGCTCTTTGTTCATACCAGGAACAGTCAGGAATCATGCATAATGTAACAGTGCAACTGCTAACAACAGCCTCATGAAGATAATTTAAGCCAGAGCTGGGCAAGCTCCAGAAAATTTGCCTAGAGAGCAAACTTCTTTCTTGTCTCTCTCCCTTTAAATGAAACAGTTCTCTGGCTTTGTCTGTCTCATCAGCCTAGGTGAGTCTTATTAAAAGGCAATGGATCATTTTAAAAGTTAAGAAAAATATAAACAGCTCATGAATAATACAAATAAAAACAACTAGCTTTGTCTAGAGACCTAGAGAAAAAAAAAACATCAGGATCTGTTGCCAATTGTTTCTCCTATAATGGAAAGGATTGTATTGAGGAAAAGAGTTTAGGGAAAGTCCAATGGAAATCCCAAAGGGGGGTAGATAGTAAACAGTTCAGGGCAGGAATCATCATATTCTATGTCTTGTAAACTATCACATACATTTACAATTTACACAAATCATATACACCTCTACCTCGATATAACGTGACCCAATATAACGTGAATTCGGATATAACATGGTAAAGCAGTGCTCGGGGGGGGGGCGGGGGGCTATGCACTCCGGTGGATCAAAGCAAGTTCAATATAACATGGTTTCACCTATAACGCGGTAAGATTTTTTGGCTCCCGAGGACAGCGTTATATCGAGGTAGAGGTGTATGTTAATATAATGTCATCACATTAATAACTAGACTAATCATAATAATTAGTAAAGGAACCACAAACAAGAGCTGTTTGTATGCTATGGCTCAAAAAGAAGCTGGGAGGGGGAACGAGGGAAGCTACTGAGATGGGAGGACAGGGAGGGCCGGCTGGCTCCAAGCTGAGAAGAGATTTCCCTGAAGTTCCTACTGCGATTCCTATGGCAGTTCCTCTGTAGCTGGTGCCCTGTGCGCCTCTCCCACCACCACAGCGGCTGATGTCCTGTATGACAACACTCTGTGCCTCCCATCCAGAAGCCAGTACCCTGCCCTGTCCCCCATCCCACCCAGGTGGGTGGTGCATGGTCCTGCCCCTCCCCTTGGTTTCTCCACTGCGACCCACAATGTCTGGAAGGAGGGACCAGGCTGGGCAGGGGAATCCTACCTGCTCCCTAGTGGCTGGCCCAGTCTCATGCCACACAGTGACCACTCCAGCCCCTCCTCCAGGTCTCGCTCTCACCTCTGCAAGATCTTGTAGATCCATGAAGCAGAAAATAGTTGTGGGGAGAGAAACTTAAAACCCAGAAGGAAAAAGAAAAAAAAACCCTCATTTTAATCTCCTAATTTTTAAACCAAGCTCATGATTTTTTGAAGGGGGCTGACTCATGATTTTTGAATGATTGCGACTGGCAATACCATATATGTTTTATGGTAGTGCCTCAAGGCCCCAAATAAGATCAAGACCCTCTTGTTCTAGGCCCTGAGATACACCTAGTAAGAGAGTCGCAGTCACCAAAGAGTTCACAATTCACAAACAGAAAAAGGGTAGAGAAGGAAACAGAGGCAGAGAGATGTAAAGTGACTTGTGCAAGGTCCCGCAACAGGTCAGCGACAGAGTCAGGAATAAATCCCAGTCTACATCTCAGAACATAAGACCAGCCATACTGTGTCAGACCAATCGTCCATCTAGCCCAGTATCTTATCTTCTGTTCTTTATTATAGTCTCAACCAATATACCTGTACTGAAGTTAGGCTTGCCAGCCTGTAATTGCTGGGATTCCGGAACCTTTTTAAAAAAAAATCGGCGTCACATTAGCTATCTTCCAGTCATCTGGTACAGAAGCTGATTTAAGCGACCGGTTACATTCCACAGTTAGTAGTTCTGCAATTTCATATTTGAGTTCCTTCAGAACTCTGGGTGAATACCATCTGGTCCTGGTGACTTATTACTGTTTAATTTATCAATTTGTTTCAAAACCTTCTCCTCCTGATACCCTTTTAATTTAGCTCTGACCTGCTAGGAAAAATTAATAATCGCTGCTTGAGCCCAGACAAGCACTCTCAGTTTATACCTTTGAACATGAATCAATGTGAAATTCTCTGTCTTTGGCTTCTTCCCCACCGGTAATTCAGATAAAAGATACTCTTCCTGACTGGAATTTGACAGGCACAGGTGGTACCACCAGCTGCAGGTTTGTTCAGTGTTCTTGGCTCAGCAACTGCTCTTGTTCTTTCCAAAGTTCTTTTTAGTGATGGTGAAGAAGCAAAAAGGGAGAAGGAAAACATAACAAACCCTTGGTGTTCTTGTTCAGCTGTTTAGTAATCACAGTGGGTGTCCTGAGTTGCTATTCAGCATTTATTCACAAAATACCATAATAGGTTATTCTTGCAAATCTTGACCATGCTCCACTGATGTCAATGGGAGTTTGTCACTGATTTCAATGATAGCAAAATTGGGCCCGGCGGGGTGTGTATGGGGGGGGAGGTACATTTTAGGAAGAGATAGGTAAAATAGTTTGGATGTAATAAGAACTGACCAAAAGCTGAATTAAAAAAAAATCAAATTTGAAGTGGGATATTTTTAAATTTCAAAAATATTCATTAAATGCATGTTTTATTTTATATTTTCATGTTTCTCTTTCCCTGATTGAACTAGAGGCAGGAGTGCCAAGATACTCTGAGAAATACTGTTTTCCTGGTATTTCCACCCATGTCTGGGGTCTGAAAGCACTTGGAATACAAGGCACTATCAGTGAAATCCTGACTCATTGAATCAAAGGCAAAATTCCCATTGACTTCAGTGAGGCCAGAATTTCACCCATAACAGTTCATATCGCACAGGACTGAAGGGCTCCAGGTATGATGTTCTCCCCAGGAGTGGCTTGTGGACTCGATCTTGCCATTAGGGTTGGAAGGCTACAGTCCTAATTTGGAATCATGTGTGCAAACCTGACTGACTTACAAAATCATGTGTTGTGAACTTGACTGACCTACATAAAATAGCTCTGAGACTGGCCTGCTAAAATGGCTTTGAAATTCTGCTTGTCCATAACTATATTCTGAAAGAATCTACTAAATTCCCCTTAAATTCAGCATGCTTTGATGAAGAGACAAAGATTTCTCTTTACTGTACCCCAGAATTATGATATATAATAGATAAACAGCAGGGGAGCATCCCCTATTTCCTCTTTACAGTATCACCCATGCCTATATGCAAAACACTTAATAAAATAGATCATGGCTCCAGACTCTCATACATGTCATTTTATGGCTGTAAATTTTACATATCAAACAGACATAATATCAAGCCAATTAGTACTCTATTAGTGAAGATCCTGGCATATAAATATATAAAGATCTGGATAGGGCCTTAGACATTCATAACTGGATTTTAAAAAAAAGACAATGATACTTGAAAAAACACCCCAGAGGCAGAATTTAATCTTACATACTAATGTATTTTCAGCCCCTGGATTAAGAAAACCTTTAGGTAAATGTATGTCACATGCTACAAATGCACAAAGTATTTGTAAATTACATAGTTAAGGCTACCCATTGATGATGGGGCGTTTGTGCAGTGGTGATTAAAAACAATGAATAAACTTTTAGAATTCATAAGGAAGGAGATAGAAAAACTTCTACTGAAAATGTTACCATTAATTTAAATAACTGAATTGTATGCCATCACCTGAAATACAAGTTTCATTTCTGGTCATCCAAACTTCAGAGATAAAGTAGAAGTACAAGGAGTTCAGAAATAGATGACAGAAATGATTAGAGAGAAACAAGATAAGTGTGAAGTGATATTTTTTATTGGACCAACCTGAGTTGGTGGAAGGTACAAGCTTTCAAGCTGCACAGAGCTCTTCTTCAGATCAATGATTAGAAATGATTAGATGCAAGGAAAGACTCTCTGTATGAGAGGAGACCAAAAAGGGGGGATACCAAGAGAGGTGTACAAAACAATGGGAGCTCTTGCTTATCCTCTTTCTATAAGCACAAGGACATATTCAAAGATAGCAAAAGGCAATAAATATAAAACCGATACAAGGAAACATCACGCCACATAACTGAGCTGTGGAACTCATTGCTACAAGATGTCATTGAGGCGCAGAGAGTAATAGGATTTAGAAAAGGATTATTTTTTTCCATGAATAACAAGAATATTGACAGTTTCAGAATGTAAGACAAAACATTGTTTTAGAAGGGATATGAGCTCTCATACATCCGGGCATAAGTCAATGACTAACTGTCTGGGATTAGAATGAAACTTCCCTTATGGGAGGTATTTTTTGCTTCAACTGTTTTTCTGCAACTTTCTCTGAGTCAGATGGTACCAGCTTCTGTCAGAGATAGGATACCAGACTAGATGGACTACTGGTCTGATCCAGTATTGCAATTCCTGTGTTCCTAAATGTTGACAAAACATTTGACAGAAATGTGTGCTATAAAACCTATAATGAACAATTTAAGTTTTGGATTCTAATTTCATCCTTACTACTGTATATGAATTATATATGAGGGCAGGTGTACTTTTTTCCCCTTAAATTCAGGGAATATGTGATGAATACTATGTCTATAGGCAAAGAGTGAAGTTTTTTGTGGGGGAGAGGCTAACCTGTTTTTTTCTTTTCTCCTTCAACCTTGTTTCTTTATATATCAAGTCTTCTGAAACATGTTCACCATAGCTGCGATGCACTTACACTACTTACAATATTTTGTTCAAAAAGTTTGATAGGAAATAAGCATCTCTATCATTTATGGGTAATGGCCAAACCATTTCAGGAGACAAATCTATCTACTAAGTTCTAATACTGTACTCATTACCATGGTATCTGAATGCTTTACAATGAAAAACAAGTTAAAAGTGGGGGAAAAAATCTTGTGCTTCTTGTTCTTCTTACTTTATGATGTGTTTGGAGGTTTTTTTTGGTCTTAATTGCTTTATGTATACATGTATATATAATATCCCCATATTTATAAATATGCATATAGCTGTGATTCCATTCCACAATCCTAACAAGTGCATGTCTTTGAGGATGTAGAGATGGCATTCATTAAAAATGAGATTTTCAAGATAAGACAATGAAAAACTGCAGACTTTCAAACCCCCTAACAAGGGAAGAAAACATATATGTATATATTACTTTATGTCATAGCGGGTTGTATATCTTCGTATTTCATTGCAGAAAAGGAACAACGTTTGTGCCTTTAAAGCCTAACTTGCAATAAGCACAGTTCCACTTTGGTATTTGATCAAACTCAACTGGTCTTTAGTGTTAGATCCAAACAGTTTTCCCATTGATTTCAATGGGAGCTTCAATAATAACTTTTAAACACAGGGTAAATCCCACAGACTCTATACACTCTCTTATTTCTCATTTGTCCATATTTGTTTTTTTGTTTTGTTTTAATGAAGGCATTTATGCTTTTCATTGAAACATGAAAAATGCCTTTTCACTTGGCCTAGTTACTCTTCTTTCAGCTGGGTCTCTAATAGCTGGACCCAAATCTGCCATCACTGGGCACACAGGATTTCCATTGGCTTTACCTGTACAAATGAAACAATGACAAGGCTTTGTAGTGATTCCTGTTTGATAACAGCAGACTAGAGGAATAGTGAATTATCCAAGCAAAAAACTTGGAGAAGAAAGCAAACTGTTTTCAGTTCATTTACTGAGTAAATTGTTATTAAAATAACATGCAAATACTGTGTAACCCTTCTGCCAGGTGGAGCCAGCAGCAACCATGGCTGGGTTAAATATCTAGGGGTTCATTTCCATTGTTACAACACAGAACCAGCTCAAGTCTCCACCCAGTAACCTGGGAAATTTACACACCACGCCTGGGTGCCTCGGAGATACTTCAATACTTCCCCACTCGCAAGCACAGAGTCTGAGTGTAGAAAAGAAACTTTTAATAAAAGGAGGGCAGTAACTTGGCATTAATTTGGGAAAACACCACAAACAGGGTTCATAAACATAAACCATGATTAGAAGACCTACCATCAAGTAGGTTGGACAGTATCCTTTTCCCCTCAGGTTCTTAAACCCAGCAACCCAAAAGCCCCCTTCACGTGCCCAACCCTTCTCTGCACCCACTCACAGTTGGTCAGTACAAACCCAGAGTTCAGAGATGCATCTGCAGAGTTCACCTCCCACCCCAGGTGGAGGGGTGGAGAAAAGAGGCACCTTATTTGCTCCATGGCTCAGGCACTTGCTCGCCACCCCCTCTGGCAGCCACCCTGCTGGCCACTCACTGGTCGCTCCCACTGGCCACCTGCTCACCGCTCTTGTCATGTCTCTACACCAGCTGCCTTGCTGCCCGCTTGTTATGCCTCTCTACTAGTCACCCTGTTGGCCACTCATCACGCTTCTCTGCCACCGCCCTGCTGGCTGCTTGTTGCACTTCTCTGCCTCACCAGCCACTCATTCACCAGCTGACTGTCAGTCACCATCTGCTGCCACCTGCCTCTCTACTGCAATCTCTACACATTGGTAATTTCCAGCTCTAGGCAGGCAGGCAGAAACACAGTCCTACCACAACTGGTTTCAGTTCTGATTGAGAAATTTAATATAACAAAATAGGCTCCTAATGAAGCCTATTTAGCTCTATACTTCAAACAGTGGAGAAGAACACATTGAACTAGTCTCAGAGAGGCTCCTTGTTGAGGATGTGGAGACTCATAGTTGGGAGACCTGCTTCCCCTCCCCTCCCAGGGTTCTGATGTTCGAGTCCTTGGCTCACCAAGGCTCTTTCAACTAAGGGTGACCCTCTCCTTTGGGACAGGTTAAGCACAGTCCTGTTTTTCTGTATTCCCACAATAATTACAACATTAGTAACCATATTTCACTACCCCTGCCTTTAGTGATTTGTACCCAACACCAGCCAAGTTGATCACTTTGACACAGTAGTAACTTATTTACTGATGCCTTAAAAACTCTGCACCCCAATCTGGGTCTATGCTGGCTATGTGATATGTATGTATCTCTTCATCCTTGTAACCAATACCTGTAATCCCTCATAACTCAAGCCTGACCCCAGATGTATAGTACCTTCCCTCTTAACTTGTGTATATTTAATTTTAAACATTAACTTTAATACAAATTTTAACTCTGTTCTGCTAAATATGTCAGCAGAGTAGGAGCAAACTGTATTTACATAAACACACCCAAGTCTCTCCCCCACCCAGCTAGCTGTCAGGGAAGCATTCATGCAGACCCTGCTTACATCTGCATACTTTTATTAAATTAATCACAGTCCTTTAATTTTAATTTATTTTGCTAATCAATCATAAAATGGAGGAAATTTGGCAAAAATGTTGCCAGGCAAACTCTGCAATAACTTGGGTTGGGACATGTGTTTTCTTTCTGTTTGTAACATTGTAAAACTTTGTTTCCAAAACAGAGAAATAAAAATAACACTAACTGCATAGCAGCATTTTACACAGCAAATCAGAGTGCTAATTACCGAGAAAAATCCTTCATCCCTTTTGCAAAACAACTTTGCAATATAACAGCCAGTCACTAGCACTGGAACTGTGATTTGCACACTGCGATGTGCTGTAACTCTATAGGATTTTCATTCTCCTTTGCTAGACATGGAATTTCATTCACCTGCAAGTTAAGCAAGGGCTGTGGGAGACTCTTCATGCAGCATAATCTGTGTAAGGGAGGGGGAGAAAGAGGAGCAGGATCTGCACTTCCTGTGTTCTGCAAGCATTTCCTGTATCCCAAGGCTATTAGAGACAGCCTTTGAAACCAGTGTGAGCTAAGAACCACACAGTGAAGCAGGCGATTATGGTCCTTACACCTCTTGGACCACATAAGAAATGAGTGAGCAAGCAGTACTGTACACTAGAACCTCAGAGTTAGGAACACTAGAGTTAGGAACTGACCAGTCAACTCATTTGGAACCGCATATATGCAGTCAGGCAGCAGCAGAGATAAACAAACAAAAAAAGCAAATACAGCATACTATTGTGTTAAAGGTCAACGACTTCAAAAATAAAGGGAAAATTAAAAAAAGATTTGACAAGATAAGGAAACTGTTTCTGTGTGACTTCCATTTCAATTAAGATGGTTAAAAGCAGCATTTTTTCTTCTGCATAGTAAAGTTTCAAAGCTGTATTAAGTCAATGCTGTAAACTTTTGAAAGAACAACCATAAAGTTTTGTTCAGAATTATAAACATGTCATAGTTATGAACAACCTCCATTCCTGAGGTGTTTGCAACTCTGAGGTTCTACTGTACTTTGTTCACTACTATTTGAAGAGTCCTTTAAAGACTGACCCCCTAAGACCCAATCAAAACTTTTAGGAGTTGCCTGTTGAATCACAAATACAATCTCATCCTCCCTGAATCTGCCCCTAGCCCTTTACCCTGCCCCAAGTCGAACTCTGTGCACTCCTTTCCCTGCCCCACCCCTCAGCAATCCATTCCACAAAGGTTTTATCTAGACCAGAATTTAGGCACACACTGTGTGGTAACAGCTATGTTCCTCAATTTGTGAGCTAAGGACCAGGGAGTGCTTGGTATCTGTGAGTGCCCAGTATGCTCAGCCAAGAATCTCCTTTAGGTTTCCTATACCTGAATCCTGTCTTTTCTTCATCAAGAGGGACAACACTCTACTGTCCCTCTTCCCTCCAGCCCTCTTTCATCCTAGTAAGAATATATTAGCACTCCCCTTTTAGGCAGTATTGTGTGTTAGTACAGTACTAGGGTTTGAGGTGCCGCTGAACCCACTTACACAGCCAATTCCCCTCTTCAGTAAACACACACACACACCACTCAGTCTTCTGCTCCCAGCCTTTTCAGATTTCTCCACCCCAACTTCCTGCACTCACCCTCTGTCCATAGCCATTTATTACAACCCCCACATTGACCTTCATTACTGATGAAGACAAATAATTTCACTGCAATTACTGTTTCCAGTGCATTATCCAAAGTATTAAAGGGTCATTATAAAGTAATTTGATTGTTTGTTTTTATTCCCTTGTTTTACCATCCTAAGAGAAACTGTAAATTAGATTTCATTTTTTTCTTTCAGCAAGTGTATATTTCAATGTTTCTGGAAGCCATTTCCTTATGTCTCCTAGGTGGCTGAGCTCTTGCAATCTAATAGTAGTCTAGCTCTGCAGCATCTGTTATGCTTTCTACAATATCACACACACAATTTACAGTTTTAGGGCTAGATTGTAAATGCACAATCTGCCCTGTGTGTGAGGCAGTGCATAACTGCATTGCTCCAGAAGTAGCACAGGGAAGAAATGATGCCTTAAAAAGGCATGACTCTTACCCTGCTTGCCCCTTTCTCCAAGGGTAATGCGCTACTGGCCCTTACTGGTAGTGGATTCCAATTGCCTGCCTGTACCCCCTGCCCCCATGCCAACACAGTGACCGTGGGCAGATGCAAGGTTCCGCCCATTCACTGCCCCTTTCCACCTACCTTTTCAGGCAGGGAAGTAGAAGGCAGGCAGCATGCACTTACTCCTACGTGCCTGGATCCAAGGTCTGGCGAAGCCATGCAGGGGTGTATCTCTTACTCTCCTACACAGCTGTGCAGGCCAGGCCACCATCTGGCCCTTAGTTATAAGCAAGTGAACCATTACATCAGGGGCCGTAATGACAAGAAGATGCCACAGGCAACCCTGGCTGTGATCAAACTAACCTTCCTGTACCTTAATGCACAAGAAAGACTGGGAGACAAGTCAGTGTATCCTCAATTACATATATTCATTTTCTAGCTCCACCGCCCTCACCCCAACCTGCTTGAAAAGAGGTGAGTGCATGCATGCAGCAGCCACAGTGGCTACAATGCCCATGTACCATTTCCTTGGGCCGTAAGTTGGGGAGAGGAATTGGCCATGTAAGTGGGTTCTGTGGCACTTCAAACCCACAATGCCTGTATCATCCTTCCACTAGGAACATGTTAGCATTCCCCTTTAGGTAGAACTGTGTGTTATTCCCTTTCTCCATATCATACATCGTCTTATGAAACACCTGAAAGCATTTCTTTGCTCCTGAAAGCATTACAATGCATGCTTATTTTGAGACAACTGCACCATCCGATGTTTTGACATTAAAAATCTTTGGCAAATCCGTTACTCAGTGCACAAAGACTGAATCAGCCCTTCGCAAAAATTTATTGTTTTAGGTCCTTCATAGCAGACATCCATTCACTTTGCAGAGCAGCTTCTTTTAATAATTCCACTCAGGCTTTCAGCATTGCTGCTGCCACTGCTGCTCCTGCACTATAAGTACAATCAATAGCTGGATGGACAAAAATTAAATCATTTAATGGATTTCTGGTTGAGTTGATTTAGGTCACAGGGTTGCCCACCACTTCTGGCAGCCAACATGATTTCATATTCCTGTATTGTCATAACAATGCACATTTCCACTTGGTTGCTATCCTGTGGCATGTCTGAGCAGAGAATACAGCTTAGCTGGGGCATGTGAGGTTATGAGAGGAACCTATGAGAGCTACGGTCACAGGCATAGAGGTTTCACATCAGCTTTGTTGTTTATTACAGTAATGGCTATCGGAAAGGTTTGCCTAAAAAGCATGTTGCTTTCTTTCCCTGGAGAATATTACTGTTGAAAACTATACCTGTTCTGCAAGTGTATACACTCAACCTTTTCCAATATGAGTCTTATAATACAGTATATTCCTTTGCATGGTATACACAGTTGCTGACATTGAAAAGTTGCATTTACCAATAATTACCACACCATGTTACCGGAGCTACTTCAATTATTTTCTCTTCTACTTTTAGGGACATATGTAAAGGGTCCCTGGGTGGCATAACAGCTCTAAGCTTCATAAGATCCGTGGAGAGCACACTCCTCTGGGGACAAAGGGGTGCCTAAAGATTGGCAATCCCTGGTGGCAAAATGGTCTATAAATTGCTCTAATTTATGCTAGGGGCTAGGCTAACTCCTACCCAGAGGCAGGGTCAGCAGAATACAAAGCCACATTTGTTCCTCCACCCTCTGGTCCTGCACTGAGTACACTTTGGGCAAACCAGAGAATCTATATATAGCACAGTGCTCTATTCACCCTCACTCACCTAGTCTTCCTCCAAATTTTTCTGGAGGCAGAAACCCAATACAGGGATGGTCTGCCTGGAGCTGGGTTTCAGCACCTTAAGGAGCCCAAACCCTTCACTATGGCATGAGGCCCTCAGCTGGATGGGACACCTGAGAAAGCAGATGGGGCTGGAGAGGACAGTAGCTTGCCAGAGCACCCAGGAGTACCACTGTTATGACCCTCAGCCAGGAGTTCCACAGAATCCCAACTACACATTATAGCCCTCCCCTGACAGAAAGCTCTGGAAGTCTGTGTTGGAAGCACCTGGTACAGCTCGCTCTGTTGGCACAACAAGGTGTAATTTGAACACACAACCTGTCATCAGTGAGGGTAGCGAATCTAGCCCAGAATGTGCTAAACATTCTGGTCGATTGCAGCAATATGTAATCATAAACCCACATATTACACTATACCTAATCATAGATTTTTTTTACAGAATGTTTTAGCTACTCGATCGCATGCAATGGCTTGGCAAAAATAGACATTTTAATTTGTTTTTAATTGGCATGTTATACTTCTGAATCAGGAATAAAAGGAATTAATAAATGTTACAAAAATGGGATAGGATAACAGCTAAACTCGAATAAAAGCATTATAATCTATGGAGTAAGTAAGTATTTATAAATTAATTTATAAATATATTTGAAATGCTAATCATTTACCCACCAGGCTATAACAGCTTGTTGTGCACCACTCTAATTTGTCATGTAAACACATATTTCGACACAGAATAAAACCATGAGAAAAGAAAACAGTAAGTGTGTGTAAACAGCAGTAGCCTTAGCTAACCATCATTCACGTCATTTGTTATTTTTGTTGCTTTTTAAGTCAACTCTGTTCTCTCATTGGGGAAGCACAAAACAGTTTTGCAACTGGCCAATTCAATTTCCTTTGAAACTCTTATAATTTAAAAAGGGCTCATTAAAAATATCAGGCTAGATTGTGGCATATTTGCACCAGCTCAGACTCTAGTCCATATATGTGCACTATGACTGCTTTGCAACAGTGCAACAGTGCTAGATCTTAGGTACATATATGGCCCCCATTACCCTATCCTCCAAGTGCCTCACAATCTTTAATTGTGTTTATCCTCAAAAAAAGTGAGGGAGGTAGGAAAGTGCTAGGATGCCCATTTTACATATGGGGAACTCAGGCACCGAGGTCTTGATCCTCAAAGGTATTTAGGTAATTAACGCCCATTGATTTAAGCACCTAAACACCTGTGAGGATCTGGGCCAAAGTCCCACAGGAAGTTTGTGGCAGAACAAGTACTTGAGGTCTCCTAAATCCTGGCCTAGGCTAATGCCCTGACCAGTGTCCTCCCATTTTTTGCACTCCATCCACTCATCCCTTTTCCCCCCTCCATGTGCCATACACTGGGTGCTACGTACTGGCTACTCCAGCAATATGTCTTTGCAGAGATTCCTGTTACACTGGAAGAATTTCCAAGAAGTCAGTTAGCTTCTTTGCTGATTAGGATCGGGGTAGATACATTTTTTAAACTTATACTTCATTAATAACCAGGGCCGGCTCTAGGCACCAGCAAAACAAGCTGGTGCTTGGGGCGGCACATTTTTAGGGGCGGCATTCTGGCGTGGGCCATGCCGCCCCTAAAAATGTGCCCCGGCCACCCTAACTCACCTCTGCTGCTGCCGTACGCGCGCTGCTGCTCGCCCTCCCTCCCAGGCTCTCAAAC